>NC_133762.1:35470155-35771155 GCF_036562045.2 Rhinolophus sinicus
ATCTAAACACCTGTGGCCCAAAGCTGCCACATGAAGACCTGGGCCCAGCATTGTTAGAGACAACAAATGTGTGAAAAGCCAGAAATGTGGACTTATTTTAAATAGAGCTAGTTAATTCAAAGTTTTAAAAAAACACTATACAGACACATGCTTAACTGCCAGCTACTGTGCCCTGTGGCATATAACGTGTGACTGCTGGGACAGCTGTCCTCAGACTTCCTTGCTCCTTCTGGAGCTCCAGCTCCTCTCTCCCTGCTCCCAGGTAGTCTTTCCATAAGAGCCTCCCCCTTGGAAAGGCAGGAGACCCTTGAAAACCTTGAAATTGAGGCAGCTGGGAGGTCCTTCTGGCAGTGTCTCGAGTCCAGCTGGGCAAAAGCAGAGCAAGCCCCTCCTGGTGAGCAGGCCAGGTCTGGTTTCAGGCTCTTGGCACCAGAGCACAGGTGGCAGGAGAGCCCGATCCAGAGTGCAGATGGCCATTGCCCTTCATGGTCTGGGGGCAGCTGCCTGAGAGGGACTTGCTTGGTTGCCAGGGCAACATTCTCTGCCCCTCCAGAGGCAGCTGTTCCTTAGAAGGGCTGTTCACACCCCAGTTGGGGTCTAGGGTGTGAGGGGGGTTTTGTCCTGGTATGTTCAGGCCAGAGGGGCTAGAGGAAGGGGTTAAGCAATGCCTTCCAGATGGACCCCAGTTCAGGTCAGCGGCTTCTCAGAGGATGGGGAGCTATACGTCAACAGACTTCACAAGCTGCAGGGCACTGCCCTTGACTGAGGGCTGCCCATGAACTGGCCTTGCATGAAGCGCTTTAACTGTATCAGCTCACCAACTCTTCACTAGGCGGATCCTTTCCATTTCAAAGAGGAGAAAAGGACGGCTCAGAGAAGGGACAGGCCTAAGGTCACAAGCCATATCTGAGCTCAGCCTTTCTGCCTGGAGCCAGCCTCTGAGACTGCTTCACCACAGTGCCCGAGGCTAGAATTAGGTGCCACCTAGCCGGGCCTGGCTGGGATCTTGGCCAGTCCAGTTCTCTAGTTGGAGCTACACGGGCCCCTATATTTGGGGTCCTCACGCAGGGTTTGACAATCTCCTGAGTAGGTTAGATGACGGCAGCCTCGGGCTCTGCTGGCCATGAGGGCAGAGACCTGGTGTCCCTTGGACCTGAACCCCAGCACATTGAAGAGAAAGGTGTCCTGCCCTGCCTGTGACCCCTGCTGCCCACTGCCCTTCCTCAGGCCCTTCTCCTCCAGAAGTGTGACCCCAGACACTCTGACCCGCTTACCACAAACACCAGAATCCTTGACATGGGTTTACCAGTCTCCTAGGACTTCCCAAGCTTGGCTAAGTCTCACTACAACCTCTAAGTAAAGCCCAGAGAGGTGAGGCCACTTGTTCCAGGTCACACAGCTAGCTGGTTGATGAGCACTGAGATTGGAACAAGTATGTGGAGCTTCCAAATTCCAGGGATAGAAGGGGTGGTTTAGCAGATGGCAATTCCAGTGACTTTCAAAACAGGTTTTAGGGCCCCTGAAGGGATCCTGCGGAAGGCTTTTTCATTCCAACCCATTCCAGGTCCCTCAGAACAGCTCCATTTTCCTTTTTTTCTCCATCTAGAACTCCCACATGGTATTCTGAGACCCAGTAGACTAACAAACGAGAAGCCTGAGGATCAGAAAGGCAAACGCATTCCCTGAGGATTAGGTGGCAGAGCAGGGGCGCTTGTCTGGGGCTCTGAGTGTGGGTGTGTTCCCTGTTCCCCCAACAATGAGGAAGGAAGATGCCTCCAGGTTCCCCAGCCTGGGGCTCCAGCATTTAGGGAGGCACCCACCTGTGGCTGAGCCCCACTTTCTCCAGCCCCTGACCAGGGGCCCCCAAATAGCATGCTGTTTTTCAAAAACCATTTCCACCACCACTGCAACCATATCCAGTAAGTGACCTGTTAGGCACCATTCACCCCTCACCCGCTCTGTGTTGGAATCTGCCACAGACACCGTAGTATTTGTCCTTAGAAAACTGCCTGCAAAGTTGGCTCTGCCAGCAGCTCTGCTCAGGGGTCCCTGCCCTATGCTCCACGATGCCTTATTACCACCATCCCCAGGAGTCTAAGCTTTAAATAGATGCCAGCTTCCAAGCTGTGGTTACTGAATCATGATTTTCTCACATATTAAAGCTATAACCACTAGTAGGGGTGCTGATGAGCAGAAAAAAGCTAGAGTTACTGGCTGCGACGGCTCCAGTCCAATGCAAAAATTTGACGTGTATGGCCCGTCTGGCCTAGTGGGCAGTGGGAGGGGAGTAGAGAATGCAGGATTTGGCTTTTAAAATACTATTTGGCTTTTCAAATACTGGTTCTAACATGTGGACCTTGTTGCTGCTGTCAAAAGCCCTAAGGTCCCAGGAGCCCCGCCTAGGAGGTACGACTTATAAGAGCCTCAAAAACACCCCCTCACTTCTGGAGGGTTGACGTCAAACCCTGGTGATGGGTCGCAAAAGCCTGGCTCTTTACAAGCTGTCACAGGCCCGTGTCCAGTGTGCAAAGCCAGACACTGCCAAGTCTGCACACCGTGATTGCTGGCCTCTTTCATCACTTTGAATGACCAAGCGGATCCCAGAATAGAAAGACAGTGTTAACGGGCTCATTCACTATGCCTGGAGTGACAGGTGGTATATTGGGTGACAGAATCAGGAGCCAAGAACCCTGGGTAGCCGAGAGATGGGATGAAATGAACAGTGCAGAATTGAATGGGGAAAACCATGAGTTCAGTTCAGGTCGACACAAGCAGTGCTGCTGCCTCAATGCCAGGGCTGGGGACAGAGACGTAGGAAGGGGGAGGGCCCTGTCCTCAGTGCTTATAGTAAGATCCTGGGTTTGGGGTTCCAAGTAAGACAATTACACAAGAAAGTAGTACATGTAGAAAAGTGCCTTAGTGACTTCAGCCGATCACAGAAGACTCAGTCTGAAGCCGCACTAGCAGAGAAAGATGCAGGCCAGGGAGGGGGAGCCTCTCCGACCTCTGCATAATTCCGTGGGTGCTGCTGGCGATTCCGGACAAGCGATATGGCCAAACGTGAGCCTGACAAGAAGAGGGCAATCTGTACGGGAAGAAGTCTCCAATCTATCCCATCACGACAAGTGCTTATTTCACAGAGGGGAAGACATGCATCGGGCCGTGGGTGGGAACTCGGGACCCAGGGAGAGTAGACCTGATCCTCCAGAAATTCACGAGAAAGTGCAGAAGCCACAGTGAAACGCCTCCTCTACTGCCTGGGGGAAGCCACACGGAGCAGCACTGCAGGAGAAAGCCCGGGACGCACTGAATGAGCGAGCTGTGACTGACGAGTAATGTCTGTCACAGGTTTGCTACAAATGCAGTGTGACACATGTGTACCATGAGTCACACCTAGTCTAACACAGGGTGGGCTGAGAGGGGCTGCGACAGTGGCCTGGAAGAGACTGGCAGTTCAGAAAGGCATGGCTATTGTCCTCAAATACCTAGGATCCTGTCACACATACACGTAGTTCGGTTGTCACACAACCAGAGCGGGACAGGAAGGTGGGAGTTAAGGAGAAGCAGATTTTTCCGTCATTATTAGGGGGTGCTTTCTAAGACGCAGAGCCGCCTACGAGGTGGCCAGTGAGGCCGGACACAGGCCTAATGGATGCCAGGGAGGAGGGACTTGCGCGCCCATGGGTGTGACCTGTAAGACTTCTTCCAGGCCAGAGATGTCTGTTCTTCCTTTGCCCTCCTACTTCACATCTAGTTCTGGATGTGACATTCAATGTCACTTGTGTGTGTGACATTCATAGTTCAAACTTTATTTTGTTGCCTCCAGAGAATTGTTATCAACAAGCAGAAAAGACAGAGAACATTCATGCAGCCTAGCTACACAGGAACTGAGGAGAGGACAAATACCAGGGCTTGGAACGCCTTTGTCTGCGAAGCCTGACACACGGAGCCCACCTGCGCTGATAAACCCAGCCTCAGAGTATGAGCGCCATCGGCACTTGCCTCCCCTTCTGCCCCACGTACACACCTGCTGCTCAGCTACAGATGCGGCCTGTAAGTTAAGAGCCCCTGAGCGGGAGCGCTGGTTCCCCCACTCACTCACTGTACGACGGACCTCAGGTTCTCTCATCTATAAAATGTGAACAACGCTGGCTTGCCCTGCCCACCGCCCTAGGGCTGCTGTGAGAGTCTCTTGAGAACACAGGTGGGAAAGGGCTTGGCAGGTGAGGAACTGCCATTACGATCGCTTGAGAGGCCCACACATCTCCTGAGCAAGGGGCCCACAGAGCTGCCTCCCAATCCCAGGTTCTCCAGGGACTCCACAGACCAGAGGCTGGGGCAGAAGTGAGGGGTCACGTCCCTCCAGGGGGCCGGGTAAGCAAGGCCAGTGCCTGGCCTGAGGCCCCACAGCTGTCACCCACTCCATGCTATGCTTGCATCACCCTTCTAGTATTTTAGGGTGACACTGGCATGCGTGTCTTGCCAAGCACCCCTCTAACTTCTCTCCACCACCCTCTTCGTGCCCGCACACCATGCTCTCAGCTTCCAGGCGTTTGTACCGGCCGCGCCCTGCCTACACCACCTGCCTAATTCCATCTCCTCCTTCAGATCTCAGGTCCAGCATTACTGTCTCCAAAAAGCCCTCTCTGACTGTCCCTCAGGCCCTGCCCTGGCTCCCCTCACTGGGTCAACACCCCATGTCCTGACGTGCCACAGGCCCTCGCCACCACAGTTTTACAGGCCTCTCCTTTTAGACCTGAGCCGCTGAAGGAAGGGACCATGTGGTTCCCATCCCTGAGGCCCTATCCTGGCCCAGCAGAGGTACCCAGGCGAATGCCTACTGACACTTACAAAACAGGACCCATCTCTGACTCTGCCTAAAAAGGGGTACAAGACTGCCGGGCCACCCCAGGGAAGGCTCCACGAATACAACCGCAGAGCAGAGTCTGTAAGAAGCGCCTTAGCTAGCAGAACACAGGACAAGTCGTGACCATAGGCCTCCCCCTTACGCCCCTGTACCGCTCCCTACTTTTCTCCTAACCACCTCTGAAAACATAACATGGTGACATCTGGGACAATCTCTTTGAAAGAAGGTCATCAACGTCCCCCCATCCACCCCGGTCTACGGAACCGTGCCCCAACAATGGCAGTGCTAGGCACACCATAAGAACTGGCTGAAAAGTCGCGCCCAAGAGTCAGAGTTACCGTGTAACGTCTGCTCAGCTATCGGTGGCTGCGGCAGTGGCCCAGTCACTGTCCAAGGTCCTTATACGTGAGTCTTGTATTTGATCCCCACAAGATGTTTTCATCATCTCCACTCATGCTGCTGAGGAAACGGAGGCTCAGAGAGGCTGCCGGATCTGCTCAGCATCACACAGCCAGTCACGATCTGTCTGCTAAGTGAGCGCGAACCCTACAGGCTTCCATCTCCAGGAGCCAACCTCACAGCATCCAGTGTCACGCGTAATATAAATACAAGCTCACCGACAAGACTAAAACGCTTAGAAGCCTCTATGAAAGACAGTTTGGCCTCTCCTTTCTGCCGGAGGAGTCTGACTAGAATGCACTCGCACACAGACGTCCAGCCCAAGTCGCATCCCAAACAGCACCTGGAGAAAGCAGACTTTACCTTGACAACCTCTACCCCTCTGGGCGATGCTCCGCCGCGATGTTTCTGCAAGCACACTCATCACCTCCCCAGGCTGGACTGTCCTGCGACACTCTCTTCCACTCTCACAAAGAGACCTGTGACATCACTTACCCTCCCACAGTCGCTTCCCCTCCCAGGACTGCCACCCATTTGTAGAAGCTGGGGACTGCACTGGGTTGGGGATGGCACAGGTCCCACTGGCTGTGCTACTTCTGGTTGGTAATGCCCATCTCTGTTAAGAAGGATCCTAAAGCTGTGTCTGGACTCAGTGGGAGTGCTGTGATTGATTGGTGCTGTCTGCCACGGGCCTAGTATGGGAAGCAACTGTCAAGTGCAAGGTATTTGTTGTCCTTGGGCAAGGTGAGTACTAGAGAAATGCTTTAGGACTCTATTTCCATAATGCAGAATCACTATCCTGATCCCCCACCAAAACCTTTACCCCCTGTCCTCCCTTGCATGCCCACTGACACCAGAGCTTTTTGGGCAATGTTTTAAATCCAGTAAGATGGGAAAGCAACCATCTGTTTCATAGTCTACTGTCCTCAGAAAGCCTGACCACAAGGAACACTACATAGCTGCAACTTGTAGAATGAGGGAGGCTGGGTTTCAGCCAATTTTGTCACTGAAGTGCTGAGTGACCTTGGGCAAATCACTTCTAAGTCTCTGCTACTTCTGTAAAATGGGGATCAGGAGCCCTATTTTCCTTGCATTTAACCACATTTGAACAGTGTGCTAGGGTTCTCAAGGTTGCAAAGGGAAGTCCGTTATCTGTCTCACTGATTTGGGGAGGTACACATGACAGGGAGTATTATCCCATTTCTCAGAGGAGAAAGCCGAGGCTGACAGAGGTGGAGGAACTTGGCCCAAATCCCATAGAAAGAAAGCAGCTAACTGAGGCATTCTGCCTGAGTCCTATGATTAAATTCACAGTCCTCCCCATTCCGTCACCCCGCCTCCACAGGGGGGTGTAGCCAGGCTCTGCGCAGCCACCCTCCAAAACCACCCTGGTCTTTGGAACCAAGGCTGCCTCTTTGGAGAAATCCCTCCCAGGACATGTCTTTTTAACAACTTCGCAGGAACATTGCCACATAAAGCTTAGATTTACAGTGTGTAGTAACTTGGAGAATGAATTAATCACCACCAAAAGAGTTAATTATTCAGAGATATCACCTCCTCCTCCTTTCAAATATACCTCCTTAAAGTGAGCTGGTGAATGAGATACCCAGAACGGTCAAATTCCTTCGGACAGAAAGCAGAATGGTGGTTGCTAGGGGCTGGGGAAAGAATGGGGAGGAGTTGTTTAATGGGTACAGAGTTTCAGTTTTGCAAGACAAATAGCGTTCTAGAGATGGATGGTGGTGACAGCTGTAAAACAATTTTGAGTGTACTTAATGGCACTGAACTGTACACTTAAAAAGAGTTAAAATGGTATTATTTTTGTGATGTCTATTTTATAACACCACAATTTTAAAAAAATGGAGTCCACTGAGGAGTCCACTGAAGAATTCTCTACAAATGAACCCGTTATCAAATTGTTTTGATTCTTTTCACCCCAAATCCAAGTCACAAAATACAATCTTTAAAACTACTTTAAACATGGAGTTTTTTAATTTTCTGATTTGAGTTAAATGTATTTGTGAGCAGAGGCTGATGTATGACCTGCCTACAATCTCTTTCCTGAGATTCAAGCAATAGAAATAAAAGAAAAATAATTCAGATAGAAAATAAAACAGATTGAAGGTCTGCAAGGGCAGTGATGATGTGTTAGAATCACAGAACTTTGGAAAGGAGCTAGATGGGAGATTGTGTGGAGATAAAAAAATCAATACTTAAGAAAAAGAATCAACTATAAATATATTGCATAACTTACAGAAAATAGATAAAAAGTCATTTTAATTCCATTACCCTAATGCAATTACTACTGTATCATTCTATAAGAAAACTTTTTTCAATTTTCTTCATTTTTCAATTATAGTTGACATTCAATATTATTTTATATTAGTTTCAGGTATACAGCATAGCAGTTAGACCAGTTATACAAGTATTATTTATGAAGTGATTCCCCACATAAGTCTAGTACCCATCCGGTACAATAATTATTACAATATTTTTGACTATATTTCCTACGCTGTACTTTACATCCTTATGACTATTTTGTGACTACCAATTTGTACTTCTTAATCCCTTCATTTTTTTCAGCCTAACCCCCTTCCATCTGGTAACCATCAGTTTGTTCTCTGTACCTATAAGTCTGATTCTATTTTTTTTCTGTAACTAAACTTTTTAACTGTGATCATTTTGGAATGGCAACCTTGCTAAAAAGAAATAGAAACTTCTCCTTCGACCTTCTTAAACAGAGGCAGTATGGTAGAAGAGAAAAAAACAGTGAACCAGGACTTCAAATTTTGATTAAGCTGTGTTACTTTGGGCAAGTCACTCAGCTCTGTTTTATCACCTCTAAAAACATCAATAACAACTGCAACCTACCTCCCTCAGCAGCAAAAACAACAGGGCTTTGTAGTAGTACATGAAGCAGTACGTGAAAGAAACAATACATTGGGAGCGCAGAAGAAGCCTTTCCTTCCATATACCAAGCACTTCCCACCTCAGGGTCCTGACCCCTGCTGTTCCCCGTCTCCCCTCGACTGCCTCCCCCATCCTGTCTGAATAGGTCCCTCTCGGCACTGATTTGTTTCCTTCAAGGCTCTTATCTCAATTAGACAGTATCTTGTATATCTGTTACCTGCTTGGATGGGGACTCCAAGCTCGATGGAAGCTCCAAGAGGAAAGAGACCAAGTCGTCTTGTATCTACTCTCCCAGTGGCTGGGCACCTGGCACTCTGAGAACATGAATGGCTGGAAGAAGCGGAGGTGTGGTGGAGGGGAGGGAAGAGCTGCTGGGATGAACCAAACCCTCCTCCACGGGGCTGCTCCCACATACTGCTTCCCGTGCCCCTATGAAGAAAGTGCTGTGGCAGCAGTAGCCCTGATAGCCCTGCCTTTACAGGTGCTGTCAGACAAGCCGGGCTCCTATCCCACCCTGGCCCACACTGTCTGTGGGCAGGCAGGCACCTCCTGACTGCTACCACACCCCTGCGCTGGGCAACAGCCTTGTCATGAAGCGTGGGAAGTTTGGGAAAGCAAGAAAGTTCCAGGAGAGGTTGGAACGATCAAGTCTATTCACAGCACACTCAATAATGGGCTCCTCATCGAGGCCCCCAGCTGGAAACTGCCCTATGGAGTGACGACCCTGCTGAGACAAACCCAGCTGAGTGCCTGGCTGACGGAGGCCCTAGGAAGGCCTCTAGCTTGATCTCGGCTCTCCTGGCCACTGGACAGCCAACTTCTGCCATCCCCTCTCCCACTCAGGCATCACTCTCCTACCCAGGGTGTCTGCCCCTCAAAATCTCTGCTCACCGGGAGCCTATCCAGATTTTGAAGTCCTGAAGATCACCTCCTCTTTAAAGCCTATCTAGATTCACCCCATATTTGCCATCAGAACACTAAACTCAGCAAATGGCCATCAAATGACCAACTCCCCTCCAGACAGCTACCCAAGCCCACCTACACTTGCCCAGCCGTGGGACATGGACAGTCTTTACTTATTTCAAGTTCTCCCTCCCCCAGGATATCAATAATAGCAGCAGCTCACATTTCCTCAGTGGTTTCTCTGTACCAGGCACTGTGCTTAGTGCTTTACCCACATTCTCTTTCGTTTTCATGCTGAGCCTGTCAGGTAATAGTACTGTCTCTATTTAGCAGGTGAAGAAACTGAGGCACAGAGAGGTTAAGCAACTTGCCCCAAGTCTCACAGCTCTAGGTGGCAGCCCAGGCTCGGAACCCCAACAGTATGACTCTAGAGCTATGCTCTTAACGACAAGTCTGCGTGACCTTTGGGGTGCCGGCTTCTCCGCGCTATGCCTGGCTTAGCCATACACAGGGGGGCTTTACACATGCCAGCTTTCTGCATTCCCAGGGCACAGCCTGGCCAGGCGTGGATCAGTGCAGTCATTCCACAACTTTCAGATCACCTACTGTGAGCCCTCAGGGAGTAGACTTGAACCAAACCAGCTCTGTGCCTGGGGACACTGTAATTGTGACCTGTAATAGGGGACCTTGTGATTGTGCAGAGAAGTACACAGAAATCATATTTGTTGAAGCAACAATACTGATACCATATCTGCTTTGGCAAGTCTGAGAATTTACTTAGAAAAAGCAGAGAAACAGGAACTTAAGACCCCAACTTGTTAGATAACAGCTAATCTCTGAATACAGAAGCCAACTAAACCAGGTGTTATGATACTCTCTCACTAGCTTCCGAAGGACCAGGATCGATTTACCCCAACAGCGTGAACAGCACGGCTGGAAGAAACACCCTCCTAACAAAAAGCAACTGAGGAATGTGAGGTTCAGAGTCAAAAGATTTCTTGCCTGAGGGCACCTGTCACGGGAAGCCATGGCTGCTGCTCTCCCATCCCATCCTCTCCAAGGCCCTGGGGCTGGGACTGGAACAGGGCAAAAAGGCTTGCAAACCATCGGGTCCTTAAGAAGAGATGGACCAGCAAGGGTTGAGGTCCGTGCCCACAGTGGCTGCAAGTTTTCAAGTCTTCACAGTGGAGCCGGGACTCCAGCTCTTACCTTCAGGGAGAGTGGAACTGTCCTGGGAAAGCTGGACACGGGAGGCCAGGACTTCTTTCCCAGGCCGACACAGGCCCAGCTCCAGCTCAGCCCTGCCCCGGAAGGACCGGGAGTTTAAAAGGCAGCAGCTCTCCACCTGGGGCCACACCCCGGGAAGGCTGACTTCACCAGGGAACCCGTTGGACGGGCCTGTCTGCAGCCTGGCGCCTCTCCCTCAGGGCCCCACCCAGCCCCCAGAATGAGGGTGGGAGCCAGGGGGAAGAGGCTAGCTCCTCTCCTGCTGAGGCCAGCTAGGTCTGGGTCCCCCAGGGCCCGCCCCAGCCTGGGCTGGGTCTGAAGCAGCTGCTTCCTGCTTTGCCTTTTTCTTTCACTTTGGTTTTTAACCCCAAAGTGAAACTACAGACTGGGACGCTGCGGGGAAAGACGGTGAGAGTTAAGACCCCAGAGGGTTGAAAACCTGGCTTCTAATCCCGGTAAGCCTGCTGACAAACTTACAAACTGGGAAACTTGGGATGAGGTCCTCAACTCTAGGCCTCAGTTTCCCCATTGATAACATGCGCTGAAGGAACTAGGCTAGTGATTTTAAATGTCATTTTAAACTTGAAAAACAACAGAACTTCCCTTTCCTCACCCCTACTACCACTGAGGACTGAAAAAGGAGCTAGAGCAAGACCCACAGAGGACCAAAACGGGCCTTCCTGGTGGCTGGGAGAGGGAGGCAAAACTCTGGCTGCAGTGAGGAGACCCCCCTGCTCTCCCTGACACCTCTCCTCTCCTCCACCTGTCATCTGAACACCTCTTATCATGACGGCCCAGGAGTCCCAGAAACCTGGGGCAGTCAATTCAGGAAGCCCCCAGGCACCAGCCTGAGCAAGAGGAGATACTGCCAGGCGGAGGGCTGACCAGGCCGTCTGCTAAGAGTGACAGCAGCTCATCCAGGATTGGTCCAAACTTCAGACTCTGCTGACCCCAGGATGCTGGCACAGTGTCCACCAGCTAAGACCACTCAAATCTGTTTTATGGTGTTTTGTGGTGTTTTCCCACTGGCTGGTTTAGCAAATCTTCTCACCAGCCTGGTGACACGGGAAAGGCAGGGATGAACCTCCCTACCTTTCAGATGAGTAAAACTGAGGCTCAGAGACGGGCAGGGACGTAGCGGCCAAGCCAGCCCTGGGATTCAGGAGCTCAGTAAATATTTGCTGGACGAAAGAGCTCACCAGCCCAGCCGTTGCCAAGCAGGTGCAGCAAATGCCAACTTCAGGAAGGCTACAGGCGAGAGGAGGGACGCCTCTCCCTGGAGACCGAGTCACAAACAGGTCCCAAGGTACCTGGGACAGAGTCTCCTTCTCCCCAATCCTGGCTCCACTCCTGCTGCGCCCTTCAGCCCAATTTCTTCCCTTCATTCCTCGCTTCCACCAACTGTACTGTCTGGAGACACCGCAGTGGTTGAGGACTGCTGAGTGACACGAGCCAACCCCTTTCCCCTCTCTGGGCTGGGTGAGAATAGGGATTCTTAACCATGGAAATGAATTTGAATGCAGGGGTGGGGACAGGGTGCTTTTAAAAATATACACTGTCAGAATGAAAAGGAGGAAATTTGAAAATATTCAACAAAATGTGAGGTGCACAGATTCCTTGAAACAGCAATTCCACTTGCAGGAATGGCTCTCACATATGGACAGGTGGGGAAGGGCGCTCGCTGAAGCACTGTACATAGCAGCAAGACTGAACAACCTAAATACACTTGAGTAGAGGGCTAGACAAACAACTGGTGGTCCATCCATTTGATGGACTGTCACACAGTTAAGGAAAAAGAGACCATGGGTCTGTGTGCATCCACAGGGAATAACCTACAACAGAGACAGACTTGTGTGAAGAAGACACAGAAGAGTAGGCAGTAGGCAGAGACTATGCCACCGTTTGTATAATAAAAAGGGATGTTAGTGACATAGCAGCCTGCGTATACAGAGTATTTCTGGAAGGAAACATCAAGACTGTTCACAGTGGTTATCTAGGAGCCTAGATGAGACACTCATTTTTCACTGGGCACTTTTTTCTACAAAGCCTGAAATATTTAACCAAATACATGTATTGCTTGTTCAATAAAAATACAATTTTTACACACAAAAATAACCTCAGCAAAATGTACCCCGAGAAGCCTCCCTCTAGGTCTCAGGCATCAGACTCCCTGGGGGCAGGGCCCAGGCACCTGGCTTTTGGAGGCTCCTCAAAGGCTGCTAGTCTAGCTTGTAGAACAGGTGGTCAGCCTCTGCGAGTAGACGGGGGCCAGCCTGGGTACTGTGGGGCTCTGGGCAAGGGAGCAAGTATCAGGAAGACTCAGGAAAAACTTGGCCTTAAGGTATAGGAAGGATCTGAAGAGGGTTTTGAATGTGGAACAGGTACAACTGGGAGGAGGGGGTTCCTACCGGAAGGGCTGGGGAAAGATAGAGTCAGACTGGCAAGATAGAGAAAAAGGAAAGAATGTCTTTCAATATGTGATCCTGGCAAGTTCCTTCCCCTCCCACGCTTGGTTCCCACTCATGGAAGTGAGGAGGCTGGGCCAGAGTCCTCTGCAGACCCGATATCCTAGGATCTGCCTTTATTTTAAGTCATTTAATATTAAAGTAGGCAGGGAGGGTCCCCAGCTCTGCACATGGCCACAGGGCTCCACATCTGTGCAGACTGTAATCAAATATTTGGAGGCTGCAGGAAATTCAGGCCAGGATCTGAGGCACAGCAGCCCTTGGGCGACTTCCCCTGGGGGAGAGGGAGCAGATGGCCTTCTGTTGAGATGCCCTTCCTCACCTTCTTGTTAATAATTAAGTGATTGCTGAAGACTTCTTTTGTCACTTTTGAAGTTCAGTTTGCAGAGACCTGCTGTCTTGGCACGCTTTCGCCCGCTCTAGGCTGAGGGCTGGCACGCTGCAGCAGTCTAGATCTAAGCCACAGGCCCAAAGTATAGGCCAGTGTCTGGGATGGGAAGAGCGCCAGAGGGGATCCTGGCCCTCGATGATACTGTGGGCTCTGGGAGGTCAGAAACTAGGTCTCTAAGACAGCTCTACTTGCCGCTGGACCCCCAGGGCCAGCTCACTGCCGGGTACACAGCAGGCACTTAATAAATATTTGCTGAATAAATGAGCAGCTCAGCCAGTGAATTCCAGAGTGACCTTGGTCAAGACATTCACTGGAAAACAAGGATGACAAGAATAGTAATGATTTCCCAGGGTTGTATAAGGATCTACTGAGAAAAGGTGCATAAAAGTGCTTTGCAAATTAAAAATAAGCTAAACAAATTTGAAGGACCCAGAACCCATGTACTGAAAACAAAATAAAATGAATACACAGGAGAAGGATCACATTTATGAGAAAGCATTTGGTAAAGGGCAAAGCGTTAATCAAATGAATTACTACAATTGAAAGGGACAGCACGGGTTGCTCTAGTCCACTGTTCCAAAGCAGCACAAAAATCCCCCATCAAAACCTTTGTCCAGATTTTGGTATGAAAAACATGGGTGCAGTTACAATAGTACCTGCATACAGCTGGACTCAGAAAGTATTCGCCAAGGTAGACTGGCATGTGGATCCTGCGGGTGATGGCTGGAGGCAAAGGAGGAATGGGGGAGATGAGCATGGAGGCTATGCCCACCGTGTGGTTGCTCTGCCTCACAACCTGAGGCTGAGCCCCTGCTCGGGGGGCACAGAGAATGGCCAAACCTTCAGTTTCCTAGCTGCCCACTGGACCAACCATTGTTGCCTCCTACGGTAGCTGCTCGGTAAGGACCCGTCCCCTCCCCTTCCCTGTCCAATGGGTATCCCTGGCTACAGTCTGGGAAATGGGAACTGGGCTCCATCACCTGGCTCTCCTATGTGGAGGGCACCTTGGGACAAGTCCTTTCCTGCCTTTGTGGGTGACTAATCCTCTGGCTGGGCTAGGGAACACCCTCTCTGGTGGGGGTTGGCTAAAAATCCCAATGGGCCCACATGCCCACTATTGGACCAGACACATATGAGGCTCAACTCTGGAGGCTGCTCACAGCCTGGCCAGTAAAATTGCTGATGTGAAGGCCCCTCACTTCCCTGACTCTCCACCTTGAAGAAATTCTAAGTTGGCACCCAGCCCTGGCTTTCCAGATCTTTAGAAAGCAGGGTTTGTGGGCTTTAGAAGATGTATTTGTGTGCCCCAATTCAAGGGGCAAAAAGGCTCAGATTCCTGGGACCCTAACAGGAGTTTCCTTTTCAAGAAGCAGAGCCAGGGTTCGCAGACAGTCAGCCTTGGGTCTGAGCCACATTTTCCTTATCTGTAAAGTCCACCTGCCTCAGGCTTGTTGTCAGGATTTCGGGAGAGCACCTGTGGAGGCCCTGGCACAGAGCCTGGCATAGAGCAGGTGTACAAGCAATGTGCTTAGACTATTATTTCTTGCCCCAAATCAGCAACACCGAACAACTTCTCTCTGCCCCCCCCCCCCCCCCAGCTCTCCTCAGGGAGCACAACATCCTGTCATCCCAATTGGCCCTTCCCACCCCCATGGGCTCCACCCGAACCTCACCCTCTTCTGTCATCTGGATGCCTGGAAAGTTTCCTCCCTGT
The DNA here is from genome assembly GCF_036562045.2 of Rhinolophus sinicus. Taxonomy (NCBI): domain Eukaryota; kingdom Metazoa; phylum Chordata; class Mammalia; order Chiroptera; family Rhinolophidae; genus Rhinolophus; species Rhinolophus sinicus. The sequence continues at coordinate 35,485,032 of NC_133762.1, forward strand.
AGTCAATTTCATTCATTACAATTCACCCAGCCTGATTCATCTTCTTGAAAAAAATCCTCTCGTTGTACTACCAGTCCTCTGAAACCTTCCATGGCTCCCCAAAGCCTCTGTTTTTCAGCTGATGCTCAACCAACGCTTCCTACAACCTCCCGGTCCCTCCCAGATTTTTTACTCAGAGCCCTGACGCAGAAGCAAAACAAGTCTACTCACTGGTTTCCTAAGTAAGTGTTTACCTTCCAGACCCCTCACCTCTCACTGCACAAACCATTCCCTGGGATGTCAGCCCCACCCTCTTTGAATCCAGTCCCCCATCAAGAGGACTCTTGTTTACTCTGGCTCACGCTCACTTCTTCCTTCTCAGACAATGCTTTTCCTCAGCACACGCTTAATTACAGACTGTCACACAGTCTCTCATTATTGTAGCTGTGTCTCTCTTGTCAGACTAAGTTCCCAGGGGCGGCGGCCCTGTCTGTTCTTTCCCATCCTCTGAGAGCCTGGCCAGGGCTAGGAGGGCAGACCCCTGGTCAGGAAGTGTTTTCCAAGCCTAGTTCGACTCTAGGCTGAGCCGAGTCTAGCTCCGACCACTTAGGACCACTTCTCTTGATCTTGTCCTGTAAGGAAACTGTTCACTGGCCACACCAGACCTTGGTGCTCTGCTCTGCACTGGGCCGGTGATTTACAGAAATGCAGGAAACCTGCGTGATGAGGCAGGGCCCTGGCATGGTCTTGCTCTGGGATCCTAGACACATCTCTGTCTGCCCCCTCCCTGGGCCCGTTTCCTTATTGTGAAATAAGAAACAATGATCTTTTAGCACTAGAATATGGCTTTTATTTGTCTTTAAGGGAGCCTTGTTTCCCAGGAGTGGGTGGGTGAGAAACCAGCTGATTCCCACACAGGCTGAGGAAGGGGAGGCAGCCACAGTCAAGACTGGGCAACCTGCAGCCTCAGCAGCACCCACACCGCACACCTCATCAACTGCATTCAATTGCTGCTGACGACTGGATCGCATCCCTGCTCAGGTGTTCAATTCCACAGCCCTTACCCTGGCCAGGTCTGACTATCTGCTGCCAGAGCTAAGCAGGGGAAGGGTCACTTGCTTTTGGAAACAACCAATTCTGCCAAAACAAAGACAATAACCGGAGGCCAGTTTCCTCAGCTGTAAGCTGGGGATCATATTGGTACCGCATCAAAGGCTTGCTGCAAATAATGCAGAGGTGATGCCATTATCTGCTTAGCACAGACCTGCAGACCCAGTGAACAGCCGTGTAGCAGACAGGTTCCCACTTCTTGAGGGCCTTTACCACATGAGTTCTCATCCTCACAGCAACCTGTGAGGTAGGTATTTCCACCCCAATTTGACAAGGAAGAAAACCGAGGCACAAAAAGTTGACCAATTCAAGGTCACACAGCAGGCAAGCCAAGCTGTAATAGAAACACAGGAAACTCTCAGTTCAGCTTTTCCCAGACTGTGGCCCACAGGCTCTCAGCAGCAGACCCCACTGGAGGGCTGGTTTAAAAAGCTGATTCCTGCCCTCAGACCTGCCAAATGAGAGTCTTTGGGGATGCAACTCAGGAACATGAACTTGATAAAGATGAGGAACCTAAATTGGATATATGAGGAAATTGATGCCCAGCGGTAAAGTGACCTGTGAAGGTCACACTTTCAGTAAGTGTGGACCTGGGACTGAATTCACAGTCTGACTCCAGAAGCAGCAGACACTTCCTGGGGGAGGTGGAATTTGACAATGTGGGCCCTGAAGGGGAGAGCACCATAGGGGGAGGGTACAGCACAGATAAAGGCTTAGAGCAAGAAAGGCCAGGCCAATGTGGCTTGTGCTTCCAGATCCTTGGGGAATGAAAAAATACATAGGGCACCACTGTAGCCTCCTGGCTTCCCAGGAGCCCAGGGAGACATTCCTGAGCTCATCTGAGCTCTGGGAGGAAAGCCTGTGGTGTTTTCTACAACCAGCACGCTCTGGCAGTGGCCCTCTGGGTGTGTCTGGTTGGTTGCTACTCAGGATGAGAAAGCCAGGGAAGGTGGTGACTCAGTCCCCACCCAGCCTCCAGCTAGTCCCGTTAAATATGAGATGAGCTCAGAGGCTGGGAAAATGTCAAGCAAACCCTCCTTGCAGAACAGATGCCAGACCCAGAGAAGGCGCCCTGAGGGATAGGCTACCAGGCAGAAACAATGTGGATCAATGCTGTGGGCTGTGGGTGAAGAAAAGAGGCTTGGCTCAAGCCTGCCTCCTTCCACACTGCCATGCTGTGGAACCCTGAGCAGGTCCCCGTTCCTCTCTGGGCCCCCTATTCTTCATTCACCTATGAAATGGAGAACTCCTCAGGCTTCTGACTTCCTCCTAGGACTGTTGTGGGGAACAATGGTCAGGAAAGAGCCTGGCAGATTATACAAAGCCTCACACAGCCAGTGAGAGATCAGAGGATTACTCCTATTTATTAACACAGACAGAAGGTGCTTTCCAAGTTACCTGAACCCCAACCACAGGGGGTGGGGGGAGAGGCTGGGCCCCATCTTGTTCCCACAAAAAGGGATGTGATCCAGATATCATTGGGAGGTGAAAGCTCATGTTTATTAAGTGCCTACTGTGTACTAGATGTTTCATATATATAATCTCACTTAATCCTCACCACAATCCTACAGTGTAAGTATGATAATCTTGAGTCCAGATAAGGAAACTGAAGCTCAAAGAAAGTAACTTGACCAAGATTACACAGGCAGCGAGTGATGGAGACTGATTAAAACCACGTGTTTGTGGCTCTAAAATCGACACTATTTCTACTCTCTGGAAAAGTGTGTACAGGTACACCTCATTTTATTGCACTTCACAGATGTTACACTTTTTACAATTAAACGTAAGACCCTCCACCAACAAAAAGATTATGACTATCTTTACTGCAATGGTCTGCGATTGAACCCACAATATCCAAGGTAGCCTGGGTAAGAGGCAGAAGCACATGCCTGTATAGAGGCCCAGCTCAAGTACTGCCTTCTCTTGGTTTCCTTTCTGATCCAGACAGAACTTCTCTCCTATGAAACCCCACAGCACATCCTCAGCACCCATCTGGGAGCAGTCGGTCCATTCTCCTTACTCTGTGATTAAGCACATTTGTAACAGGTAAGATGAGACGCAGGTACAAATAGGTGACCTTTGAGTTATCTTAGAATCCTTAAATGTCAGAGCTGGAAGCAACTAAGAGACCGCGTCCAACTCCCTAATTTTTCAGAAGGAAAAATACAGAGAGGAGGACTGTTGTCTAAAGTCACACAGCATCTTAGCATTAGAGCCAGGAACAGAGCCTTGGCATTCTCCCTCACAGAATTTCTTTCGGAATTCCATGATTTCAGAACCAGTCTTAGGACAAGGATTATTATCCCTGTTTTACAGGCAGGGAAGCTGAAGGCCAGAGGAAAGTGGCTTCCTGAGAGTGCGTGAGATATGGATGGGGACCAGAACTCTCATCCCTCACGTCTAGGCCAGGAACCAAGCCCCCTCTCCTCTCCGCTGCAAGCAGTCTGTGTAGTGTGCCAGCACAGGCCCACAGTGAAAGGTCAATGGGTGTTACCAATTGTCATTACACAACTGTGGGCAGGTGGCACCAGCCTGACAGTGACCTCCTCAGAGGCAGTGCCATGGAACAGGACCCAGGAGTCCTGGCTTGATCCTCTACGGGTCCCTGGCCCTTCTGGGCCTCATCCATAAGACAAGGGGGCTACAAGAGCAGATCTCATCTCCTGCTCCAAAGTTCTGGGACATCCCAGGCTTCCTGACAACAGATCCCAGCCGTCTACTGTGGGTCTGTGAGCTTCTGTGAGCCTCTACTGTGAGCCTCTCTCGACGGGGGTCTTTGTTTTCCCACTCTATAGGGAAGCAGGAAAAACAGCCAGGGCTTACAGCTACAAAATGGCTATTCCCAAATGTCACGGGCCAAGCAGGGCCCACCTTAAATAATAATGGGACAGAACATGGAAAATCCAGCTGTCTCCCAGCACAGACATCCAGCTGGGCACACCTGCCTATCTTTACAAACGAACAAAGAACCAGGAATCAGGGTATAAATAAGGGACAGCCTATCTGCTGTCCTATCAGCAGGGCAGGTGTATTCCTGAATAAGATGGCAATGGAGTGGATGGTAAAGAACTCTGGATGGGCATTCCCGGGTCCGCTCTCTGTCCCAGCTCTGCCACGAACTAGCTGTGTACTCTGGGGAAGTGGCTTTTTCTTTGTGGGGCTCCGTTTAGACAGGGTGCCAGTTCACAAAGCATATCTACAGATGTTTCATTTGATCAAGGCAACCTTGGGAGGCTGGCACAATTACCCCCTTTTTACAGATGGGAAAACTGAGGCTTGGAGACATCAAGTCTCACTCAAGGTCACACAGCCTGAAGCTGGCAGAACCAAGGCCCCAGAGTTCTTGAACTCCCCAACCCAATATTCAAGGGGGTTAGATGACGAACACCTTTCCCCTCCTCCTCACGGACAGTTTCAACCACACCAGGGCAGCACAGATCCTTGTTCACCTGCCCAGTCTGGTGGCCTGCAAAGTTCTGGTCACAAACCCCCACTGCCCAGCTGCCTAGGAGGCCACAGCTCCTTACAAAATTTCATTACTCAAGTTGGCAAGAACGCAGCCCCCACCCTCAGCTGGGTCTAAATAAGCGCCCAAGTGATATCACATCCTGCCGGCTCCAAAATAGCCCAGGCCTGCCCACCAGCGATCACAAAGTGCCAGGCCATGCAGGGCCAAGCGGGCAGGGAGGCCCAGCCCATGGCACCCTCCACACACTCAAGCAACCAAAGCAGAAGCCTCAGAGCAGGAAGGCCCCCCACTCCCACCTCTGCCAGATGGCCTGGCCCCTCCCTCCTTGCCCCCTTCGTTGGGAGGCCCAGAGCCCCCTGCCCCAGTGCCAGCCCTCGCCCCAGCGCCAACCCCACGGAGCCTTGGCCGCGGCCAGCCTGCGGGCGGACTCCGGCCCGACCCGGACACCCCACCACTCACATTGCTTCAAGAGCTCCAGACACAAAGCCATGAGGGCCGGATGGGGGTCAGAGACCCAGAGACCGGCAAAGACAGAAAAAGGGGGAAAGGGAGAGACACGGGTGCAGAAAGAAGGGGAGACAGGGGGCTGGGGCAGAGAAAGCGTGGGGAGCAAGAGCTCTGGGCAAAGGAGCAGGTTCAAAAGGGGGCCTTCAGCGCAAGAGACAGCGAGTGGTGAGACCACCGAGACAGACGTGGGGGCGGACAGAAGCAGGGAGAGCAAAGCAGGGGACCCGATCCAGAGAAATGGGAGCGGGGTTCGCAGAGGCCTGAGAGAGAACAAGGAGAGACAGCGACAGGGGACAAACCCAGGGAAGGGAGGGGCGGTGAAGTCGGGGACCTGGGCAGCTTTTGGGGGTCCCAAGGAGAGAGACCCCAAGGGATCTCGGAGGTCCCAGCGTATGGGGGAGACACCAAAAGAGGGAAAATCCTGAGGAAATGAGGGCTAAGAGGAGGCAAGACCCCAGGGGTCTGGGGGTGCAGATGGAAGGGAAAGCACCCAAAGGATGTGCGGGAAGCTCAAAGGGGCGCCCTGGGGGTGTGGAGGGTGTTCTGAAGGAAAAGCCCCAAAGATGTGGGGATGCTCTGAGGGGAGTCCTGACGAATGGGGGCGCTCAGAAAGGGAGGCTCTGAGGGATGAGAGGAGAGCGCTGAAGGGGACCCGAGATCCGGGAGTGAGGGAGGGGCTGCGAGGCAGCGTGAGGGCAGAGACAAAGAGACAGCGAGCCAGGGAGAGACAAAGCGAGCAGAGCGGGGAGACGGGCCCGAGGGCTGGCGGCCGGATAGAGGGACGGAAATGCGAGCGGGCGGGTGGACGGACGGACGGACAGACGGGGAGGAGGGCGGGGGCAGGGCCGGGCGGGGGCGGCGCCCGTCTCCTCGCGGGGCCGCGGCTGCTCCGGGCGGCGCTGGGCGGGCCCCGGGCGTCCGGGCTGAGGAGGCGGCGGCGACGACGTGGACCGGACAGACGGACGGAGTGACGGACGGGCTGGCGGCAGCTGCGGCCAGCGGCGGGCACTCACCCTCCTCCCTCACGCGGCCCGGCCCGAGGCTCCGGTTTTGTACGCCCGAGGGGCGGGGCCTCTGAGTTAAAGCCCCGCGTCGGCCCCGCCTCGCCCCGCCCCTCGCGTCAGCCGCGCTCGCGCGTCGCCCAGGACTCTCGGGGGCTAGCGGGGGCGCGCGCAGGCCGCTCGGCACGTGGCCCGTCGCGCGCCCGGGGCTGGGCTGGTACGCACGCGCGCGGGGCGCTCAGCCCCAGTCGACCGACCGTGAGAGGGAGCGCGCCCCCACGTCGGCACAGGGAGCTCCGCCCCTCACGCTGTCCCGCCAAACCAGTTCCAGCTGGAATGGGACGCATGCTCAGTGCGGGAGGCGGATCGGGAGAGTTCGGATCCGGGGAGTTCGCCCCCGTTTACCACTGCGACATGTTGCCGCTCCTGGGGGAAACCGAGGCTCAGAGCAAGCAGCCTGAGGTGGTCTTTCTACCCCTGTACGGTAAAATTAGACCTCAAGTACTACCGATTCTATGTCCTAAGTGTTTTTAGTTGTCCCCGCTGCTCCATCCTCACTTTGTCTTTCTCATCCGTAATCCTCCAGGTTGGGTTCGAGTCGCAGCTCAGCCTCTGGAGGGCTGTGTGACCTTGGATGCTCATTTAACCTCCCTGAGCCTTCGTGTCCTCCTTGGCAAAATAAACCCAGCACACCTACGGTGCCCTGGAGGGCACGTGCAGTAGTAGGCGCTGCCTGACTTCATAAATCATTTTCTTCTAGCCTCATGGCCCTGCCAGTACCCTGCTTCTCCCCTGCGAGTTACCCCCTCCTCACAGCCCCGGCCCAGAGCTGTTTCCTTGCGGGCCTCATCCCCCAGGCTGCACTACAGTAGGTCTGCCATCCACAGACCCAGCTCCTGTACCCCAACCTGCCTTGCTGGGTGGCCTAGGCACCTCCCTTCCCTTCTCTCTGCATCTCTTTTCCAAATGGAAGATGGAAAAAAAAAAATCTTACTGAAGATGATAATGTTTTTGAAACCACTCGTGATTTCTGCATAAAGGCCTAATAATAATAACAAAGGCAACTGAGGGTTATTGGGCCAATTTGATGCCAGGCGCAGCCCTAAGACCGAAAATGCTCGCTTACTTCGTCCTAGTCCCAGTCACTATGCTACACCTGTACTATTCACTTCGTGTTTATCTTTAAATTGATGTACTTAGAAAAAATTCATGAAGCCCATACACATGAGCCTGACTCGGGCTTGCTCTGCCCCAGCCCCGCTGGCCCCTGCTCCTCTTCCAACACACCAGGCACCCTCCTACCGCAGGCCTTTGTACCACTCCTCCCCCCGCCTGGCATCCGTCCTCAGCACAACTGGTTCCCTCACTTCACGTCTGCTCAGACGTCTTTCTCAATGTTCTACCCTAGTTACCCCTGTTTATGCTACAATACCCCTCCCCGCACCCTACCGGCGCTCCCACACTCCTTACCCTACATGCTACTTCCCAAGAAACTACATACTTACTTGTGTTACTTATGCTTATGGTTTTGTCTGCCTCTCCCCTCACCCCCATGTACTTTGAGGCAGGGGTTTCTGTTTTGTTCACCTACGTGTCTGGTGCCTAGAGCTCAGCGTGGCCCATTGTAGGTGATCAATAAGCATCTAGTTAGTAAATGGTCTGATTGCAAGGCTCATGTCCTCAATGACCACACCGTAGGGCCTCCAAGGTGGGATTTAAACACTTTAGTTCCTCCTCGTTTGCTGTGATTTCTCTACCCCTCAAGTAGTGTAAGGACTGCCTCTGTCTTGTCCAAGAATTTCAAACCTGGGGTTCCTGGCCTACCCATCAGCCCTCAAACCCAATCACTATTTCTGCCAGAAGGCTCAATGGGTCTAAAAATGGGATTTAGAAGAGTGACTATCCATGCAGTGAGCATATAGTAGATACTCAATTAACCAGGACTGTCCTAGTCCGAGGCCTAGTGGAGCCTGGAGAGGAAGCTGCTTCTGCCCCGTGCCCTCTGTGGAGAGTGCCTATTTCAGCATTAGGGGATTCCGGCTCCTTATCATGCACCCTGGGAAGACCTCCTAGGTCTTCCCATTACTCTCAGACCTTGTGGCCCCTGCCCAGACCTCACTGTGTCTTGCCTGGACCACTATACCAGCCTCCAATCCCTCCTGCCAATGTTGCCACATAATTCTCCATGAAACTCTGTGACCATACTGCACCTCTTTACCAGGACCTTGGGTGGCTCCCCCGCACACACGATAATGGCGAACTCAGATCAGGCAGACCCAGGTGGAAAACAACTGCTTGACCTACTAACTGGGTGATCTTGACTTGACACTCACCTTTTCTCGGCTGCAGAGTCTGTGTAAAATCTCTGCAAACGTGTATATGCACGTGTGTATGTGAGAGGTTAATGGTTAAATCAGGAATGTCAGATATGCGCAACTATCCTGGCAGACATCACCAATCGATGGTGGCACACTTCTCTGATTAACTAAATCTCAGTCCTGAGCTCCATGGATCAGAGATGACACATGAATTGAAGTCTATTTGCATCTTTGGACATGATGGTATTTGAGGTTGCTGTCAGCCCTGACACTGGGGATTGGAGTGTCCAATGTGACAGGAGGCTGTGGTGTAATAACCAGAGATTGCAGAGGGCCTGGCCTGGGAGAGGGTTTGAGGACAGGCTGACTGGGCGGGTTGACTGCTTAACAGAATCTTGTCAGCCTCCTTTCTTGTGGCTATGGAGGCGGAGTGAATCAGAGGAGAAACTGGGAGAATTCTGGGGGAGTAGAAAGGGGACAAAGAGGGGAGGACAAAGCATTTTGTGACTCAGATAGGAGGTGTTCAAGGATCCCCAAACCCACGCCTCACAATATAGATGGAGAATTTGAGGCACAGGAAGGGGCCGGGACCCGCCCAGAGTGACACAACAGAGGTAAAACTAGAACACAGGGCCCCTCAGCAAGGGTGTTTCCCAGGCCAGGAATACCCAGCTCAGCCTAGAGCTGCAAGCCTGCCAGGGAGTGACCCCAAGTGTGTGGACCTGTGTGTGTGTGTACACACGTGTACCCAGGTGCAGAGAATGCAGCTGGCAAGAATGAGGGTGTCCCCGCAGCAGCACCACGCTTGAGGTGATGTCACAGCCTCCCTTGTGGCTCAGTGGGAGTGGTAGAGAGACAAGGAGGCTGGGGAGGGAGGAGGGCTAGAAGCTGTGAGGAAAGAAATGGCGAAAGGATGAGGGGAGAAACAGCTACGGGGCACAGAAGGCTAAGATGGTGGAGACAGAGATGGGAGGGCGGAGACGGGCAGATGGAAGAAAGGGATGGAGAAAGGGAGGAGGGAGAGGAGAATGAGCACGACTGGGAGACGGGCAGAGGAAGAGAAGGGAGGGAGTGGGAGGGAGGGTTTTCTCTGTTCTTTCTCAGGCAGAGAGAGGAGGCAGGATGAGGCCGACTGAGGGGTGATGGCACCCCTGTAGCGCCTCCCAGGTAGGGCCTTTGACTCGGGAGGGGCATATAGATGAGCAAAACTGCTGCTTCCCCCACTATCCCAGCTGGAGCTGACCCAGCCTGCCAGTCACCTGCCAGAGCTATTTCTGGAACGTGGAATCTGGGTCAGAAAGGGGGAGGGAAGGAGAGGGTGGCAGTGGCAGTACTAGCAGCTGGGAAGCTGGCCAGCTCTGAATGGGTGGGTGGGTGGGCACTCCATGCCCTGCCCATGGCCATTCCAGGGGGGCCGCCCGTCCAGGCTCTCACTGCCTCATTACCATCCCCCACACCTACCCGCCTGCCTGCATATGTGCCCATGTGAGAATAACAAAGAGCTTCCACGCCCCTCAGCAACTTGGGGGCTCAGAACAGCCCTAGGTGGTGGTGGTGATGGTGGTGGCGGCCCAGACTGTTTACTTCTTGGGGACAGATGCTGAGGAGAGCCGGCGCTTTGAGCAGGGTGACCTCTGTGGGGAGACTGGCTGAGTGAGGGTGTGCCTGGGTGCTGGTGTGTATCCGTATGGAGGGAGGTGCTTATGAGCCGGACTGCCATGTATGGCTGTGCAAGTTTTACACTGATTAAGGATGCCATATGTGAGGGGGTGTGTCGTTCACAACGAAGACATAATTGAATTATATATTTATTATGACAAATCTCTGGCAGATGGCAGTAAAGGACCTTACTCTAATGAAAATTGTACATCATGACAATTTTTCAAGAGATAGGAGTTAAGTGTTTGGGCAGGAGGCACCCTTTCCTAACCCGACACAAAGGTACCAGCTGCAACTCTGGGTACAGTTTTGAAAATCTGGTGGCTTTGGTTTTCCCCGTGAGGTAGATGAGTTTAGGAGCATGAGGGGATCAGAGGGGGGAGGGGAGAGCAGCAAGTATGTGCGGTCACTGCGGAGACCTGGGGGAGGGCTGACTGGGGAAACACTGGGGAAACTTTACGGTGGCTCCACTCTGCTAGAGGCATGATTTTCTCATAGGTGTGGAGATGGCATGAGCTTTGAAGGCGGGACACGTGTGTGAGCACATGTGCGGGTGTATGTAGAGATGCTGTGTACCTATGAGAATATCAGTGTGCATGCGTTTTTATGTATGTTATGTATAGGTCTAAGGGTGCAAAACTTTATACAGTCTAAGTAGGTGCATGTATGCACACATGCCTGGGTGGGGGTCCGATGTCACTATGATATTTTCTTGAGTGTTCTGGTTTGGGCTAAAGCCCCAACTGAGAATCGCTGGAGGCCCACATCCCTCCTACATTTATAGCCAGGGGCTGGATCGCCCTTGTGGATGTTGAGGTGGGGTTCGGTGCGGGGGTGGGGATGTGTGTGTCTATGACTGACTGAATTATTGGCCTCAGTTCCTAGTCTTTCCCTAAATTCATGCCCTTTGCCATGTAACTGTAGTTTCTCCCACAAAAGGTGGCATGTATTTCCTTGGACCTTGGCCTCATGTGAGTTCCTTTGACCAACCAAATGTGACCCAGAGATTTGAAACGTGCTTGTCAAGTGGGGTTTGCCCTCTTATACTTCTGCACCTCCATGAGAAGAGCATGCCCTGGCTAGGCCAGTGATTCCAGGAGCATCCTTTGGTTCCAGGGGAGGATGTAGGACATGCAGAGCAGAACCAGCCGACATAAACATTCATGAATGAGAACAAATGTGTTATCGTGTACCACTGAAATTATGTGCCTGTTTGTTACACAGCATGATTGTGATAATAGCTGATGGATACCGAAATTGGTACCAAGAGTGGCATGTGTTAGCAACAAAAATATGTAGCATTAGGACCAAGTGGTGAGCAGTAGGTAAAATGTTACAGGAGGCTTGAAAAGAAGGTGACCCATATTATGTAGAGATGAAATGCTTGGTAAAACTGTCAGTCTTCAACAGTAACCTGAAGAGAGCAAGTAGATCTGGGCAAGATAGTTTCCCAGCAAAATTCTGAAAGCCAAAGCTGGCTCCTGTGGGCTGCATTTGATAAGGACTACAAGAACGTGAACTCATAAAAGAAATAGGGATTGTCACAGGGCAGAGAGTGTTTAAAGAAATACAGAGGGCCCAGAACCTGCTGAGTTGGAAAATACATGTCAACTCCAGCTTCTCCTGCCAGTAAATCATTCTCAAATTAAGACAGATCAAACCAAGGTCATGGCTAGTTAAGATGCAGCATGTGGACCAGATCAAATCAAGGGTGTGGCTGTAACATCTTTTATTAATATTCTAAAATAATAAGCTACCATCTAAGAGATGCTCTCAGCTGCTCAAAAGGGCTTCCAAGAAAGCTTAAAGGGCTTGGCCCCATAGAAGCCTGATGTACCCAAAGTAGTCATAATTGAATCTAGAGAGACTGGTATGACAAAAATAATTGTGGGTGTGGTTTTTGGCATACGGAGTTAAGTGGAATCAAATACATAGAAAACCCATGAAGTGTTTGAGGTAGGTGTGTAGCCAAAACTGCGATCAACTTAGGCTAAAGGGACTGAGACCATTCGGGATATAAAGAGATACCTGGGTCCCTAACTCTCTTCAGGGAGGAAGCAGGCTAAGAAAGCTGTTCAGCTGCCCAAAGGGCATATCCTTCACTGTTCTCTTCAGAAGTAGCCAAAAAGGCTACTAGAAAAGGAAGGGCTTTCAGAGAGCAGAGCCAAGAGCTCCAGAGAACAATGGAACAATGGATTAGGGGAGTCAGCTCCAGGGAATAGAGCACGGAGCTAATCAAGGAATATTCCCTATCCTAGAATGTTTGCCCAACATTTGCCCAGAAGGACTGCAGAATTACCATGGATCGGTGTCTGAATTCCTGCTCCCTTTCTGAACAGGGGTGTGAATTGCAGTTATCCTGTCCCTACTTCACCAATGTGTGCTGGATGTGTGTGGGGTGGGAGGTGGATAATTTTCTGTTTAGAATTTGGGTCACTCAGTCAGGAGGAGTCATATCCAGACCTGATATAAATCATAAGATCTTTATGTTATGATTAGATGAGACTTTGGGGGGTCTTGAGGATAAGCATATTTTCTGAATAAATGTGGCCAAGAGAGTGGGCTGTGATAGATTGAATTACCCTGATTCTTCACTCCTCCCTGTATCCACACCCCTTGCCATATAAATACAGTTTCTGACACAAAGGTGGGAGGGTACTCTTCCATCCCTAGTCTTTGAGCTCAGTCACATGACTTGTGTTAGCCAATAGGATTTTAGCAGATATTATGCAAGCAGAGGCCTTGAAATGTGCTTGTGTTGTTAGGCTTGCTCTCTTGTGCTTCTGCCATCACCATGAGAAGAACATGCCCTGGCTAGGCTACTGATCCCAGGAGGACCCTTCAGTCCCAGGAAGAAGATGAGGGACCATATGGAACACACCTGTCCCAGCTGATTCACAAACTTGGGAGCAAGAAATAAATGTTAACTGTTGTATTGCGCCAATTTTGTGGTTGTTTGTTATATGGCACTAGTCTAGCAACAGCTGACCAATACAGGGACCTAAACAGTTCTGGGACATGTAGCCCATTCTCATCCTCAGCCCATTCATGAGCGACTCGGGTTGGGGGAGATCGGTGAATGAGGGTTTATTTGAAGAAAATTGCTGGGGTGCTATGTCCCCCCAGGCCCACCTCGTGCTTAGAGAACTTCTCATGGGCCTGATGATGTGGGAAATCTAATCCTTTAACCTGAGGCTCCTATGGGACATTAGAGGGCTGCCTGGGAGAACCTGGCAGGGATCCCCTAGATTTGGAGATCACAGAACCTGGTCCTCAACACCTGCTTGGAGACATCAAAAATGGAGAGGCTGGCAGGGCAACCTATATGTGGCAGCAGGTCTAGAAGGAAGGCTGTAGCCGACCAGGCCATACCTTCACAGGGCCACAAGGCAAAGGCCTCATTTCACACAGATTCAGTGGGAGCCAAAGAAGAAAGTAGGGCCGGAGTTGTCGCCAGAGGATCCTGCCCAACACACCTACCTGCCTCGCAAAGCCAGGTTTCCCAGTAAAAAGAGGCTGCGTGGGGGGGAAGGGGAGGGACACCAGGTGGAGGAGAAGAGGGGGAATAAGAAACAGTGGGCCGGAGGGAGGCTGCCCATGATGCCAGGAAAGAAGGTACCATGCGGGCCCTGCAGGATAGGAAAAACTCCTAAAACACCACGTAGGAGAAAGCCAGCACGTGGCATCTGTCGTACAGACAGTCCTGATGCCAGACAACACCTGCACTAGCTACCTTCCCCTCCCACCTGGAGGGACCTGAAACAGCCACTCGTGAACACGGAACACAGAAGACACCGACCACCATGCCCAGCCCCAGGCAGGCCCTAGCTGCAGGTGCATGAGATTTGAGGAAGGCCAGACTGGACTCTCAATACCTGAAAACAAGACTGTTCCTTACAGTCTAAAAGTGACTGGAAAAGCTCAGGGATCTGCCCAGCTATCACCAAGGGTTTGAAGACAACAGTGAAACAAAGCGGTTTCTTGCTCTACCGCCTGTAAACACCAGTTCATTCAGTCAATAAGCTGGTTTCCTGTGTGTAGACTACCACAGGATTCAGGTTCATTTATGAACAGCAAACACCAGTTGAGCACTTGAAACAGCTGTTTCTCTTCCTGCAATCCAACCCCAAGTGGCTTCGACGGTTAGGAAGCTCAGAGTCAAGTCTGAAACGAGTGATAACAGCTACCACTTGTCAGCTTTTACCATGTGCAAGGCCCCGCTAAACACTTCTATGCTCAGTCTAATTTCACCTTCCGAAGAGCCTCCTGCGGTCTGGCTTATGCCTCAGTTTATTTAAAGATGGGGAAATTGAGGCTCAGGGAGGAGAACCAGCTAGCCAGAGTCAGCTCAAAACTCTCTCTACTAAACCAGAAATTATGCTATGATTTTCCCCGGTCTTGATTTTCTTGATTTTCATGGCTTGTTCTTGTGACATAGGGTCCTTTTTACCCTCTGATCCTGCATGAGTTATCGTCAAAGGATTTAGAGCAAGTATCAGGAAGGGTAGTTTGTCCCTGATGGTGACTATGAGAGAAACCTGCAAACTCACTCCTTTGAGAAGGCTCAATGTAGATTCCATCTTCTCCCCGCGGGCTCTGCCTTCCCTGCAGGTTTCAGGCTTTCGTCACAGGTTTGCCTACGTGAACTAATCCAAACAGGTACCAGTAGGTAGGGCTTCAGTGAGCTCCGCCTACCAGCAGGGGTCAGCTCTGAGCCAGTGTCTGGACAGTCAGAGGCCACCACGTACTATTCCACAACCTGGAGCCTTCTCCATCCCCCTCACCTCGGCCACCAGTGCTGGCATCTGCAGCTGTGTCCCCATTGGAGCTCCAGTTTGCCAATTGGTGGGAAGTTCAGCCCCAAGGCCTCCTGCTTTTGCTCCTAACCATCCCTCCAGGCCTGACTAGCCCACCGCAGATTCCTCCCCAGCATTTCCCACTGCCTATTCCCTCCACCCTCAACAAAACAAAACAAAATAGCATACCCTCCCCTCACTGCGGTACTCACTCGGAAGCGTGCGACTGTTGCTGAGGCTACTGGTGCTGGGCGGTGGGGAAAGGGACTGCAGGGACACACTGTCCTCCTCCTGCGAGCAGCCGGCCTGGATGGCGCGCAGGTAGCTGTGGCTGCGGGAGCGGAAGTAGCTCGGCAGAGGCAAGTCAAGTGCCTCAGCTGCTGCCGACTCTGCTTCGCTGCAGGCGGACTCGCAGGCCGCCTCATACTGGTCGCTCAGATCTGCCTCCCGTACCTGTCCAGGCCAAGACAGGCGTCAGGGGCCAGCTTTGCCTCTTCTGGAGGGGCGGAGAACTTGGTGGTCGGTCCAGTTATAGGGCTGTTGAGTCTATGGGGCCGCAACTCAGCCCAACTTCTCCCTCCCACCTCACTCAGAGTATGGGATGGGCAAATGGAGTCCTTAGGAAATATACAGCCCCTCTCACCTCTCTGGGCTTCCCCTTTCCCATCTCTACAATGGAGAAACTATTAAGGAGAGTTTATAGGATATTAACTAGATTACATTAACTAGATTTCTTTTGTGTGTCCATATTGATGGACTGATAGATTTTGAGGTCATATTTGAATTCAGCAGGAAAGAAGGCTAAAATCAGTAATATCTGCCCTGAATGTTGGAATAGAGGGTGGCAGTAGGTGTGCTAGATAGTTACTGTCTTATTATTTATAGATATTAACCATCTATAAAATGGGGGCTAGTTACAGACCAAATTTTACAGGACTGTTGTTAAGATTGAGATAATTCATACCACATGCAGTGAGGGGAAGACATGAGCCAGGAGTACCCAGTGAGTAAGTGGTAGAGTCAGCACTCAGGTGTGTATGTAAGGAAGATGAACCTAGCCCTGGTATATAGAGTAGCTCTTGGGGAGGGAGTCTGGAATGGAGGCAGAGGCCAGAGGTGAAGCTGATGCAATAGTCTGGTGAGAGAAGGTAAGACTGGAATGAGGGTAGTGGCAGTGAGGATTGATTAGTGATGCCTGCCATGGGCAGTATGGTGAAAGCCGACACGCATGCTATTTGCCATCTCACATCTAGTTCAACCTCATTTAGATGGCTTCTAAATGTCTCTCCAAAGATGATCGTCCGAGAACCTACAAATCTGTAGCTTGGGGGTGTGAGCATAGAGGGGCCTCACCATACATACATTCTCTAAAGGTTCTGGAAGGGTCTGTCTGAGCCATGGCTCAGGCCATGTTTGTAACTGGGGATCACAGAGTATAAGCTGAGGAATCAGCTGGCCAAAGATGGACACTGGGTGGAGGTCCTGGGGGAGGTCTGGGCTACAGGGGAGGGGGCCGAAGTTGACTGAGCACCATGAGGAGGAAAAGACGGAGCTGGGCCTGGGGCCAGCTCTGCTCTGGACCAAGCTGCGTGACTGCAAGCCATCATCATCCTCTGGGGCAGTGTTTCCTCATCTAAATGACATGGAATGCCTGTGTACTTGTCTGACACTTTATCAGGTAAAATGATGAGCTGGGTCATCATCCAGTTTGGAGCATATGTTTGGAAAGGTTTAAATATGTGCTGGCCAATATGGTAGTAACTAACCATGTGTGGCTATTTGGGTTTAAATTAATTAAAATTTAGAAAGTCATTTCCTTCGTCACATTTCACGTGCTCATGCTACCTTATGGGACAGTGTGGATTACAAAACATTTCTATCATTGCAGAAAGTTCTACTGGATGTGCTGATAAATTAAAAGGCTGTGTGGCATATTCAAAATTCACTTGGAGGGGATATTAAAGAGATAGGTGTTTATTCTCCAAAGCTGCAACCTGACGTATACTGAGGGGCTCTTGTAACTGCCAAGGGCAATGAAGTCTTGCTTCGGGATTACACAGTCATGGCATAGCTCTGGAGCTGGACTGCCAGGATTTCAACCATTTCCTCGCAATAGGATGTGGGTAAGTCACTTAATTGCTCTGTGCCTCAGTTTCCCTATCTATAAAATGGGGGCTAGATATAGACCACATTTTATAGGATTGTTATCAAGATTAAATAATTCATATCACATGCTTAGAATAGTATCTGGGAGGGAAAGCACCTGCTAACCTGTACCTATTATTACGGGCAGTTCCCTGGCGGTGACTGCAGAGATTTGTAAATGTTAAGATGCTCCCAAGCTCGGTGTGTGTGTGTGTGTGTGTGTGTGTGTGTGTGTGTGTGTGTGTGGCAGCTGGCCAATGCTGCTGGTATGTGGATCACTGAGGACACACTGTGTGCAGGGTACTGGCCTGGGGGTTTGGTATGTGAACACATCACATCCTTACCATAAGCCTATTGAAGTTAGAGGAAAAAGAGGTCACTGGGCCCACTGTATACTCTCCAAAGACCTTCTGGAATAACGTGTTCAAGGGGAACTATGATATGGGGGTGGGGGCACATCAGGCACCCACATCTGGCAGCAGGTAATGTGAGGCCAGTCCTAGTTAGTTTTGCCCCCGTAGGACGTGTGGCTTTGGACAAGTCCCTTGCCCACTCCCGGCCACAATGAGGGGTTGAACTTAGAGCACCTTCCCTGCACCATTTTCTGGTCTTGGGGCTGGAACCTGGAAGGGAGGCGAGGGCCACTTCCAGGGGCAGGATGAGTGAGAGCTCCTTTAGGGCAGCCAAACAGTACCAGGACTGGCACTGCCTCCAACCGCTTTCCTAAAATTGAAAAGTCTCTGCATTCATTCAAACATCCTTAAAGGTCTTGTTGGAGGCCCCAAAAAGAGAAAAGTCAGGGGATCTGGGGGCTGGAAAATACCGCCAGCCCCTAGCCTGTCCAAATAAAACAGTCTCCCCAGGCCTTTCCCAGGCTTTGGGGGAGATGAGGAGCCAGAAGACTCTGAGGGAATGTCTTCCTTTATCCTGGGATTATTTCTTACCCCATCCATAGAACCTAGCTCATTCTTTCCCATTTTTGAGAAGAAACTGAGGCACAGGGAAGTGAAGTGACAGGGCCAGGGAATGGAAAGTCAGGGTACCAACATGAGTTGGACTCCACCCTCACCAGTGATGGCTTTCCTACTGTGTGTACCTGCCCAGGCTGGGAGCTGGGGTTACTCAGACGTCAGGTCTAAGTCCCAGCCCTGGACTCTGGGATTGGGGGACCAGAGAATGGCAAACATACTGACCTGCTGCTCATGGCCAAACAACTGGGGGATCAGGGAGGCCTGTCCAAAAATCTGTAGGAAAGAGAGGGGGAGGGTTATGGGAGATCAAGGCTGGGGGCGGAGGTGGGGTATTCAAGCTCGACTGCAAGAGAACTTGTGGCTGGCTGGTTTATTTAACCTCCTCCTCAGACTAGCTGAGGCCCAAGTGCGAGGCCTCACTTGGCTTCCTCCAGGAATGGGGCGCTCACTCCTTCTGGGGCTGAGTGTCACTGAGGACTTGTAATCTGCTATATATGTCTTGCTCTTGGTCTGGCTCCTGGGACCATGGATGCCCTGTCTGCTGCCTCTCACCTGGGCAGACAGCCCCCTGGGATCTACAGATCAGGGACAGAGCCCAGAGCCTTCTCTTCTCTGGCCAGGGCCTACACAGTCCAGTGCCTGGTGGGAAGGGGGGGGGAAGGAGTCAAGGCCTCAGAGACACAGCTAGAGCTGAGACATCTCTGAATCTGGGGCCACATATGTGGCTCAGGTTACTCAAGCTTCTGGGGTGAGGGTTTGGGGGTTAAGAGGACCCTGGGCTAGGAGAGGGCCAGGCAGGGGGTCGTGGGAGAGACCTGTTAGTGATTAGCCTTGCTGATACCTTGTGTCTTTTTGTGTAGCCAAAGGACAAAAGTGTTCCAGGTGCCAGGCCAGGCAGGGGATGAAAATGGGGTGTGAGAGAGAGACAGACAAACGCAGAAAGAAACATGGAGATGAGACACACTAGAGCAGGGGTGTCCAAACTGCGGCCCGCGATCCATTTTTTACTGGCCCACAGCAAATTCCAAAAATATATTTAGTTTACTTAAATAAACCAGGTGAGGCAATACGTACTTCACCTCAAGTGAGTGGCCCGGCTGTTTGTGTATTTTACTGCATATGGCCCTTGGTGAAAAACATTGAAAAAAGTTTGGACACCCCTGCACTAGAGAATCAGAGAAAAATATGAATGAGGGGAAAGAAAAAACAGGGAGACAGATGTAGACGGATGTAGTCAAGACTGAGAGATGAGAGAATGTGGTAGCATGGGAGAGACAGGAAGGGAAGCCGTCCATTCAGCAAACACCTACGTGTCCTGCGCCATGTGGGGAGCCAGACAGCAAGGTCCCCACCATAGGGAGCTCCCAGTTTAAGAGCAAGACAGACATCAAGTAAATAAACAAACAAACGTAATTCCAGATAGTGGTAAGTGCTGTCAAGACAATTAAGCAGGGTAGGGGAGCAGTGCCCTGGGGGCTCCTTTAGAAAGACTGATAGGGCAGTCCCTCTGAGGAGGTGACATTTGAGCCAAGACCTGAAATGCAGGGAAGAGCTAGCTGTGCAAAGATTTTAGGGAAGGGTGATCCTGGGAGAGTGAGCAGCAAATGCAGTGACCTGTGGCAGAAATAAAGTCTGACAAGCCAAGAGGAGGCCAGCATGGTTGGAGCAGGGTGAGTGACAGCAAGTCCAGATCATGGCCCCGAGGGAGGCGGGGCCTCACGGGTCTGCGTAAGGACTCTGGCTCTCACCTGGGTGAGGTGGGAACCATGGGAAGGTTTGGAGCAGGGGTGTGATGATCTCTGATTTAAGTCTTTTATAAGCTCCCTCCGGCCACCGAGAACACATGGCAGGTGGCAGTCATGCAGGCCAGGACACTTGTTCAGATGAAACTTAGTGGGGCCTGGATGAGGTGGGCAGGGGCAGAGGATCGCACGGCTGGGGTGGTCTACCCCTCCGCACACCTGAGGTCAGTCTCCTTGGAGTCTGGGAATGACAGTGCTGGGGAGGGCTCGGCCAGGCTAGGAATAATGGCCTGGGGAGGAGTTGGGGTCCCAAAGCCTCCGGGCTCTAAGCAGTCCATCAGCCTGGGCCGTGGGGCTGCACACAGTGGGACCCAGGATGTGTTCCTGCCCAGACAGAAGGCTGCGTCTGCACCTGGCTGCCTGCACTGCCTCACTGTGCAACTACTGGCAGATGTCTGCCTCTCTGGGCCTTGTCTCCAAATCCACACCATGGGGGGAACACTCAAGCCTTGGCTGGGCCTTCCTTTCCAAACTCTAAAGCACCATGCACATGGCAGGGGCTGGGGTCCAGGTCTGGTTCTGACAGCCCTGGATCCCTGCCCAGCTCTGCCTCCTCCTAGCTGTGTGACCGTGCCTCTCTGAGCCTCAGTGTCCTCATCTGTGAAATGGGTATATGAATAATAAGGCCCCCTCTGGGGTAGCCGTGAGGGTTCAAGGAGTTGATGGGTGAGAGTATTAAAAGTGCAGCACAGCGTGCTTATTTGCTGTTAGTGGTCCAGAATGGAGAAGCAATTTACATGAGGTTATACAGCAATAAGAACCATAAGGACCATAAAGGTAGCTACCCTTTGCTGAGCACTTTATATTCATTATCTCATTGATTCCTCACAACCCTTTGAAATAGGAATTATTACCATCCTGTGGTAAATCAGGAAACTGAGGCTCAGGGAGGGGGTGACGTGTTCTGAGTTTCTGCTGTCAGTGACACAATTGGGACTCAAGCCTCAGTTTCCTGCTCCCAATCCTCAGGGCTCCTGGGTCTACAGCAGTGATGCGGCCCCTCCCTCAGGCTCTTCAGCTTAGGCTACGCAACGTCAGGCCCTGTGACTACTCCCCTGCCACAAGACAGTCAGTGAGGCAGAGAGACACACATAGGCAGCTTCGAGAACAAAGACGGAACAGAAACACAGTACAGACCACTCAACAGGGCTTGGGCCTGGACATCTGTCCGTCTCCTGGGTGGGAGCTGGGGCTCTCCCAAGCCCACTGACCTAGCTGCCCATCACCCTCACCTGGCTGATGCAGCTGGAGTCGTTGAGGCTGTCGCTGATGGGGTTGTAGTCTTCCTCCCAGCTTGGACACTTGGAGGGCAGCAGCATGTCCACAGAATCCAGGCGGTCCAGACTCCTGGTGGGGGTGGGGAGCAGACAGGGCTTAGCCCGCCCATTATTCAGCCTGGGAAACTGAGGCCCAGAGGGGAAAAGACTGGCCGTTTATCCAGTGGCAGAGGGAAAAATGGCAGCCACTGCCAGCCCAGGTGGTGGTGGTGGTGATGGTGGTGTGCCATGACCACCAAGGGGTGAGCTCCCAGCTTTTGGAAGCTTTGTGAATCTGGAGGACACAGGCAACTCTTGCCTGTCATGCAGGCTATAGCCACCAGGTGGCAGCACAAGCTTGCTTTTGACCCTTTCAAACTTGAGGTGGCCCACACCAGCTCAGTTCTACAACCCATTTTCCTGCCGGTCTGGGGTAATTCCAGGGGAAGGACAGAAAAGATGGGTCAAGACCTATAGCACTAACCTCAGACTAAAGCTGCTCAAAGGGCATCAGTTTCAACATAATGTCCAGGTAGCCCCTGAAGACTCACCACTTCTTCCCAAGGCCCCTGATCTTCAATCTTTCTCACATCTACCTGACCCTGGGCCTCTTCCCAACTCTGCACGGGGGATAAGGTCCAAGCAGACAACAGCTCACGCTCTTCATATAAAGGGGCTTGGAGTGAAATCCAGCTTCCTTGCGGGGTGACCCTGGGCAAGTCACCACCCTTTGCTTAAGTGTCAGTTTCCTCACTTATTAAGTGGAAATGACGCTATGCCTACCTGCTGGGGCTGGGACCAGGTGGATTCAGTGGTGCAGATTAAAGTGCACTGGGGCAGTAGAACCCAGAGTACAGCAAGAGCTAACGGACGGTGGTGCCCATAACTATTGCTACTACATTATTATTGATTCCCTCTCATTCAAAACCTGTGCCCTGGGCCTGACCACCTCTCCCACTTCAGTGCCCACTGGTCACTCACAGAACTGTAGGATTTTAGGCTTAAAGGGGGTCTTAGAGATCATTCAGCTCAGGCTCCTCAATTAAAGATCGGGAAACTGAGGCTGACAGACATACCTGGGACTGGTCGGTGGGGTCCAGGATTCCCACCTGCAGGCCATTCCCTGCCTTCTGTCCCCGCCAGTGAGACTCTGGGCTTCCTCCTCCCTGCCTCAGCCCTGCTGCTCTCCTTCCTCTGTCTCAGTCCTCCCAAACTATGTCCTCCAGGAAGCCTTGGTTCACGCCCCCAGGAGCTGGAGAATGAGGACTAAGCTTGTGTCCTTTACCTCTTCTAAGTCTTTCGGTTTGTTTCTGATTTGCTTTTGTTTTTCTTCCTCGGTGGACTTTGAATCCCCTATACCAAGTTTCATATGTTCTGTACTCATTTGATAGACTTTCTCTAACTTGCCTTTCATTTCTTTCTGTTCTACGTTCCACGGTGACTTCGCCATGTGGAAGTATCACCTCTTTCTCTTACATTTTAATTGTTGCTTTCTGTGCACATGCGTTTCGTTTGTTCATACGTTCACTAACTCTTCTGAGTCTTAAAGCAACGGAATAAGGCTTGAATGGTGGAATTCCAGGCAGGGTGATGGGACAGGTGAAGGCTCTCTCTCTCTCTCTCTCTCTGAGTTCTGGATCTTCCCTCCTCCCCAGTCTTGGAGCTCAGGGATCAATTACAGAAGCATGTGCAGAGAGGGCTCTGACCTTTCCTGGGCAGTGCTGGCACAAGTGTTGGGCTTGGTTCTTCTAACCTGAAGTAGTGGGTCCGCTGGGGCATTTCCCCTGTGGGAGTGGAACTCACCTGGGGACGTAGTTCCTATGGGCAGGGTTTACCTGGGCCACTTACTCGAGAACCTCTCCTGGTTTACCAAAGGATGAGGCTCACCTGTGGTCAGAACTTTACTGTGGGGGACTTATGGGGTCGCATTCATCCAGTGGCGGAGCTCTCCTTAGTCAATTCTTCAAAGTGCAAGGGCCACCCTAAGGACGGGAGTCTCAGAAAGGGAGCTAACCTGAAGGTGAGTTCCCCTAGGGGGACTGGGGTCATTGTGGGCGCAGGTTCACCTGGATCTGGGGCAAGATTCACCAGTGCGGCTGGGCTCTCCGGGGGCGGCCAAAGAGGAGGAAGACGAAGTTCCCGGGAATGGGGCATACCTATGAGGGACTCGCCTAGGGGGCAAGGCTTGCTTGTGGGCGGGGCTTGTACCCGTGTTAAGAGGCTTTCCGAGGGGAGCGCTCCTGTGCAGGCGGGGCTTACCTGATGGAGCGGAGCTCCAATGGAGCAGGGTTATTTGTGGGCGGGGCTCACCTCCTGGGGCGGGGCTTGGACGTCTGAGAGGATCTCCCAGCGGCGGGATTCCCGGGGGCAGGGCTTTCCTGGGGGCCGGGACTCTAGAGGGAGGGACTGCGTGCTAACCTGCGGGGGTTACTCTGCTCTCCCAGCGACTGCTGCGTGGCCCTCAGGTAGCTCTGGCGCCGTGCCGCAGTTTTGGGTGAGGGCTTGGGACTGCCGCCAGACTCGTCACTGTCCTCGTCGCCCATCGCCTTGATGTAGCTGCCGCTGCGCATGCGCCGGCACGGGATGTGGCCTTCAGCTGTGGTGTCCGCCTCGCGCGGGGACAGCAGGGCGGTGCTCCACTCACCTCCGCCGCCGGGCACCTGGGGATGGGAGGAAAGGCCTCAGCGAGGGTGGCGCGGGGGGCAGCGCGCACTTCCAGCAGACGGTCCAGCCTCGGGTCAGAGCTTCGGGCCCTGACAGTATGGCCTTCCATGTCTGGTACTGCCACTGAAGCCATCCCGCAGCCAGGCAGAGGCCTAGGCTGAGAAGGATGGCTGGCTTCCAGAGCTGGCTCAGCCACAGCTTCACTATGTGGCCTTAAGCAAGTCCCTGCCCCTTTCCGACCTCAGATTTCTCCATGGATCCCAGGATAGGTGCCCCAGCAAAACCGCCCAGGCCACATGATCACAAAGGCCTCCAATGCAGCTGCCTTTCTGAGAGGCCACCATGTTCCCATCACTTCCCCTGCTATCGCAGAGGATGGCTTACGATCCCTCTGCATAGATGAGAACATCAGGCCTGAGGGAGGTCTCCAGACCTGACACCAAGAGCTTGGCCCTAGGAGGGGGAGGAGGACAGGTCAGAGGACTCAAGCACATCAGTATGGGGGCAGGGTCCTTCAAGCCAATCACAATTCCTCATCCCACAGGTGGGTAAACTGAGGTACACAGAGCAGAGTGGCTTTCAGGGGCAGCCACACAGTGAGCTGGAAAAAGGTTTCGTTTTTCCATCTGAACCTCAGGGACCCCACTTGTGGAAGGGGGCTATGATATGGGCAAGTGAGTCACAGCCTAGTCCCCAGTGGTTATGGTGGCAGAAACCAACCAAGGGGACCTCCCGCACCCTCCAAGGCCAGGATCTGCCAGCTGCGCCAGGGCAGCACGCACAGCCTACGTCCCTTGTTCTCCTAATACACACTGACATGGTGATGAATGAGTGTGCACATCTCGGCACTTAACGCCCCTCAGCCTGAACACAGGGTGCATGCACCTTACCATGTACACACATCTCAGAGAACAAGCTACCTCCCCCCACATTCACCTCACCAAGGACGCACGCCGGCAGCCACTTCATCATCCACGCACCCCTCACTGTGTACACAATGTGAACACACAGCATACTCACATACCTCCTTACATCCACGCTAGCCACCCCTGCACTGCGGACACATCTCAGCATGTCCCCAGCTCACTGTTTTCTCCTCCGCACATACAGAGGGCACCCCCTTACTAGGTCTACACTGCACCATGGATGCCCAGGTACACACATTTCTCAGTGTACACAACATACCCATTCTTCACTATGTGCACAGATGCACACCTCCCAAATCACCATGTCTACACAGATACCACATTCCTCTCAGTGCCCACCTTGCCAGCGGCCAATTCCCAGCTGAGGGAGAGTCCCTGTCTGGGATTCCCACCCCACGAGCTCCCCTCAGCCTTCCCATAACCCCCTTCCCCAGCTGACTGCCCAGCCAGTCACTCGGGCCTGCACATTCTACCCCCAAAACCATTTACTAGTCCATCCTCCCTACTTCCACCTGTCCCTTGGGAAGGTGGCCTTGTATATCTCTGCTCAAAACCTGTTGCTACCCCAGCCCCCACCCACCTACCTCCTGTCACACAAGCACAACACAGGGCCTGCAGGGCCACCCTTTCATGGTGTTTCTGAAGCATTTTCACATGATCGGACCAAAACGTACCATTTTGAGAGGAAGCCAGGTCACACACCACTCTCACTGATATTTCTAAACGAGTAAGTGGATTCAGAGCCACAAAAGCCTTAAATATACAAAATACTGCCTGGATTTCATTTTCTTTCTATTGAAAAAAAAAGAAAAAGCCTTTTCCCCCATAGTCTGTCTTTGGAATTTTATACAGAATGACAAGAACTCAGGGCTTTGTCAGACTTTGATGCTCATCTGGTTCATAATGCATGTAATGTGTTCCCAAAGTCTGGCCCGGCCTGCGCTGGCATACCCCCCAGGACGAAGCGCTCACTACCTACAGAAGCAGCCCCTTCCATCTTGACGTGGACTGAAAGTCGCTTCCTGTACCTTCCACCCACAGCTTGGGCTCTGCCCCCGGGAGTCACCCAGTACATACACAGCCACTCTCTCTGCCCGTGAAAAACCTGGGGGATGTGTAGCAGCAGAGATGTCTGAGCCTTCTGTCACTTTCCTTGACTATGGCCTCGGTGCATAGTAAGTGCTTCAATAAACACTAGCATTTGAAGGAAGCAAGGTAGTCCCCCAAACTGGGTTAGGGCCTCTGGACTCCTGCAGTCCTCTGCGCTCATCTCCAGCACATGCTGCTCAAACACTGACGTGACTGCTCAGGGGTCCTTTTCTCCCAGCATCCTGATAATTGGGGCTATGTCTTACTCACTTCCAGCTCTGTTCATTTAAGTGTCCATCTGTTCAGCGGTCCCTCTCTCCTCTCACATTTCCTAAGCACTTCCTCTATACCAGACCCCGTCCTGGGTCTTGGGGACACACAACTACATCATATATGGTCCCTGTCCTCAAGGATTCCCCAGTCTGGTGGGAGTAGCAGGCAGGAGGCTGGCAAGTAGAATGCTATGCAATTGGACCTATGAGGAGGGTGGATGGCACAGCTTCCAGATTTGTCTTCTAAAGGGCAAGGACATGTTTTAGTCTCTACTCAGGGCTGGTCTCAGAACGGTCCTACTCAATGTCTGCTGAGAGCATGACCAATGGAAGGAATCCCTTTACTAGCAGGTACTATCAGCCATGCATTTCCTAGGCGTGTAAACAGAGGCCAGAGTAAAGCAAGTTTCCAAGGGAATCTGTGGGACATCTGGGCCTCACAACTGATGTCTTCCCTGCACCCCTCATGCCACCCTGACCCTGGCAGGGACCCACCTGAAGGTAGTGGTAGGCTAGTCCCTGGTGGCAGGATTTGGACTTTAGCATGCTCTTATCCAAAGTGGCAGAGGTCTTCTGGCAGACCTCGTGGGCATGGCTGAGGGTCAGAGTGGACCAGGAGCCCCGCTTGACATAGTTGGTGTCGGTGCCCACCCCAAGGCTGGGGCAGGAGGCTGGGGGTGCGGGCGGGGGTGGCGGAGCAGTCAGCTCAGTGGTATTGTTCTTGGCAGCCTTGAGCATGTGCCCGCTGATGGTATTGTAGGCGTGCATGAAGTAACGTGGCTGGCTGCGTTCTGCCTGGCGGCCCAGCGTCATCAGCCCGGAGGCTGGCCCACTGCTGCGGAAGGCACCCCCCTCGCCGTCCAAGTTGTCATCAGAGCTCCACCACCCTGAGATGTTGGAGCGGCTCCGCCGTTTGGGCTCCCCAGCCTTGGCCCGCTCCTTGCTCTTGGCCCTCCGGCCCTTGCCGTCCTCCAGGCCACTTTTCTTGCTGCCATTGCCACCGACCTTGCCTGCTGTGCCCTCCAGTGAGGGAGCCTTGGTGAAGAAGAGCCTCTGGACGGAGTGGACCAGGTGGCGGATGCGGCCAGGGCTCTCGCCACGGGCCTTAGCCTCACCGCGGGGGAACTGGAGCGTGCTGAAGCCATCACGGTGGATGGGCAGCTGCTTCTCAAACTGGTCCAGGAGGTTGGCAGGCAGCCGGTTGATCTTGGTGGCCTGGGCATGGCTGGGGAAGGGGCTCTCCTCTGGCACCTCGAAGTGGGAGTTATAATGGATGCGGGGGAAGGTACTGCTGGGTGGTGGCAGCTGGTTGTTGAGCGGGAAGAGACCATCGCCGGGCAGAGCATTCTGCCCAGGGAAGCGAGCCTCGCGGGCGAAGGCCTCCGTGGGCGACAGCAGGTAGGGGTTGCGGTCAGGCCCTGCAAACAGGGGCTCGTGTGGTGAGTCCAGGCTGTCGGAGAGATGGCGGGGGCGACTGTCACCGAGGCCTTTCATGATCCCGGCCCTGGGGGCAGGGGCCGTTGCCCTAGCAGGGCGCCCGGGTCACCTCTCCCGGGCAGCAGCTATCCTGGGGAGAGAAGACAGAGAGGGGTCAGCTGGATTTGGGGGGGACACGGTGCCAGATCCCAGTGGTGGGAGGATTTTTGAAGAGTCCCGGCCTGCCCTTAACATGGTGGGGGCAGAGGGCAAGAGTACAAACAAACAGAGCCACATACTATATGTATGAAGGAAAGTTGCAATTCAGGCTAGCAAACTGTTAAACAAAATAGGTGCTACTCTACTACCCTGAGGACTATATCTTCAGAATAACTTGGAAAGGCAGGTTTGAACTCAGACTTCTTGGTCTCCTCTGAATTCCAGGGTGGAATATGGTGGGGGGAGCTGTCTGCCCTCTATTTTCCTCCTATCTCACCACAAAGAGCTGCACACACGTGCACCCCAAGCTCACTCCACACACCCCCAAAAACAACCACCCTTTGGGCTTACCACTGGCAGTGTAGGCCACCCATGGGAAGATCCCATACTGGCCTTAGGAGCAGGCCTGCGGTCATTTGGGCAGAGAATTTCAGGATCCCTACTATCCAGAGTGTAATCTAAAGAGGGGATACAGGCTCCGGGTGGGCGTGTTCCCTTGGCCCCCAAACATTCCTTGCCTCATGGGGAAGAACATAGTTGAAAGAGGGCCAGAGAGGCCTTCTAAAGAGTGGGGCCCTTCTTACCTGGGTCTGAAGGCAGTACTTCCCAGCTCTTTATTTTAGCAAAGGAATCCTTACATCATGTAAACCCTCTGCAAAAACCTGCTCTGTCCTCAACAAGAGCCTATCAAGTGTGACCTCTGGGCTATCGCTGGGGACTATAGACCTCAGAGAGGCCAACAAACCCATTAGCCCATCACTTCCAACTGGGATAAATCAATGATGGCCAACCTGGAACCAAGTTCTCAGCGTCGATACAGGCGCACATCCGCAGGACTGGGTGGAGAGGGCTAGGCCTGAGGAGAGGACAGCATTTAGGTGGAACCACTGGGCCTCAGTAAAATGGGGGCAGGCGGACTAGCTGCGTCTTCCAGCCAGGACCATCCTGGAAATACCAGTCTCACACTTAGGCAAGTCCCTTCCCTTGCTGGATCTCAGTCCTCCCATCTCTAACATGGAGCAGAAGGGAGGTCAGTGAGGTTTCTAAGCCCTGCACCCCACTAGCCCTGCTCGGAGGAGTCCCAAGGCTTGGTCTGGCCTGGGTACCTGGTGTTCTGAGAATCGGTGTGGCTGGAACAGAGCAAGTGAGGGCAAGGGCAGTGGGGGAAGAGCTCTCGGAGGGGCGGGGTCAGGTCAGAGCGGACAGGCTCCAACTGAAGCCAGGTGTGGCAGGTAGAATGATGCCTTTCAAAGTTGCCCATATCCTAATCCCCAGAATCTGTGATTATGTTACTTTGCATGATAAAAGGGACTTTGCAAACATGATTAAGGATCTTGAGATGGGGAGATTATCCTGGATTACCTGGATGGGTACAACCTAATCACATGGGTCCTTAAAAGAAGGAGACATGAGGGTTGGAGTCGAGAGGGAGATGTGATCACGGAAGCAGAGGTCAGACTGGTGCGGGGTCATGAGCCAAGGGCTGTGGGCAGGCCTTAGAAGCTGGAAGACGAAAGGAGTCAGAGCCTCCCCTTGAGCCTCCAGGAGGAATGCAGCCCTGTGACCCATGTTGGACTTCTGACCTCTAGAACTGTAAGACAATAAATCTGTGTTGCTTTAAGCCACTAAGTTGGTGGTAATTTGTTATAGTGGCAATAGGAAACTAACACACCAAGCATGAGTTTGGGTGTCCGAGACCTTTGCATCTTTCAGAGGAGCTCTTACGGCAAATCCCAGACCCCAAAGAACACTGGGTGAAAAGCAGTGGCCTAGGTGAAACCCCCATCTTCTAGATGGGGAACCCGAGGCCCTCAAAGGGGAAGAACATCCCCAAGACCACACAGTGGGCCCAGTGTCTGAGGCAGGACTGGGGCCCAGAGTTCTTCCTCTTCCTCGATGTAGCTATCTTGCAACTGTCACCCAGAGCGGGCTGGCCCTGACACTCAAGGATCTGGAATTATTTCCTTGGATCTAGCCAATTTCATGACCAACAGTGCCCTAAGCCTCTCTGAGACTGCTGCAGAGTTCCCCTGGCTCTAATTCTCCCCATTCTTTGCCAGAGACACTCCTTGGGTCTAGGAGTCTGATGGACCCCACTCCTGGAGTCCAGAGCACTTTAGTGACGGTCCTTGTGGCTGAGCAGCCCCCTCAGAAGCATTTCCGCTTCCACCAGGAGGCGTGTCAGAGCATTTCTCCCCAGCCTGGAGAGGAAGTCTGCCGCCTAACATCTTGATCTTCACACCATGGCCTCACAACAGCCACATGAGTTGGGGGACTATTATCTCCATTTTACAGATGGGAAAACTGAGGCTGGGAGAAGGAGTTCTAGCCACGGTGAAATAGGTGACTCAGACTTCATCTACCCCACCAGTATCCTCGACAGTCAAGGATCCCCCTCCATTCCAGCCAGCAGCAGTACCCTCTGGGCTAACCTCTTCTTGAAGACAATTTCAGGCAAATGCAAGACCACCCCCATAACCCTCCTCCCCAGCCTTTTCTTGGCCTCCTCGCATCCCCTTGGGGCCATAGGGATCTCTGGGTCAAGGGGACCCAGAGCTCCTGCTGGAGCTCTTGCCGGAGAACTGTGTGTGCAGTGATGCCCACTAAAGTAGTCAGTGAGACTGAAAACAGAACATTGTTTGCAAGCACAGCCCCACTCGCTCTGCAGGGGCCTGACTCCCTAGAAATGCTGTAGGTGGAGAGGGCCGGTCGCCAGGAACAGAAGACAGCTGCAGGCCCTGCCCCAGAAGGGCACGCCTCACTCAGTTCTCCCAGCCAAGACACCTTCTCCAGAGCCCCCAGGAAGAAGCTGGCTTTAATTTGACATCACAGGTACTCCTGAGCTCTGGAGTCCAGGGTTGCTCCAGGAGGACTGTGTGAGCCGGGGCCTCTGGCCTCCCCTCTGAGTCGCAGGCTGAATGGAGCCAGGAGGGAGCAGCGAGGGAAAGAGTGGGAAAGTGCTCAGTGAACTGTAAAATGCTGGCACATGCTGTCCCCTGGGCAATAAAACACTGCCATGAGTCCCGAAGGTCTTAACTGACGATGCCCCTTAACTGATAGGTCCCTGCCTTGGAGGTGCCTCTGGGAATATAGGAGGGAGAGTGGGGGCTGGCACCTTCAGGGAGACCTCTAGAGATCAGTTAGACACTATAACGACCACAAATGACTTCCTAACTCTTTTCTTCCTGTATCTGGGCCCTCATTATTAAAAGAATCTCTTCCTCTGACTTCTGGGGCTCTGAATATCTATCCTTCTACCCCACCTTAGATGCTGGTGCATCCCAGAGTTGTGAGCAGGCCCATAGTGTCCCCATATCAGTCACTGTCACCCAGTTGTGTCACTGTCACCCAGTTGGGGGCTCAAGCCAGACACCTGGGCATCTCCTTGAATTTTTCCTTCTCTTGGCCTTTCATGTCCTTCTACCAGTAATAGCCCCCACTGTGCCTGGAAAATGATTCTGCGCCCCCGTCTCAGTTCCTGTGTCTAGGTGGAGCCAGTCCTATCCCAGATACCCAGGGGTGGAAACATGACCCAGGCTTGGCCAATCGGAGCCCTGCATCCCTGAGTACTGACTGGCTCAGAGATGAAAACAGGATCCCTTCTAGCCAACGAGAGTTGGCCCTGGAATAATGGCTGAACTCTTAGAGAAGAGGCACCTTCCTTTCTGTTAGGGCTGCTGTGCTTGACAGAGTGTCAGCCTAGAGTCCTTCACCAAGATCTTGTCTGATGTCTCAGATATGAGAGTTAAGAGACATCTTGCTTAAGTCTGAGTTGGGTTTCTGTGTTTTTCAACTGATACTGTCCAGCCTCCTGTCCAGTTGGTCACTACAGCAGTGGCTGTGGGTGCCCTGCCCACATCTCCTGTGGCCTCATCACTGTGGTGCCTAACGCGCTGACTTCCAGCTGTCAGCATCTTCACATCCCTTGGAGAAGGGGAGCTTTCTCTAGCTCACACCTGGCCTGGCTGGCAGAGACTGCCAGAGGATTAACACCCCCCCCACCCCCCCGGAGTTGGTATATAAACACCCCAGCTCCTCCACCCCTCAGGTGGGACACCTGAGGGAGGGGCTCTACAGACACCTGGCGAGCTGCCCAGTGGGACTGAGCTGAGTTGTCCATAGTGGTTACTTCTTGATAATGCTCCCTTCACTGGCTGCCTGACTTCCCTGCCTTACCTCCCCCCTCCCACACTGTGCTGTCTGTTCCCAACGGAAGTACTTGTATTTGAATCCTTGTTCTGGGCATGCTTCTGGGGAATCCCAGCTATGACAGTCACCGAGTCACAGTGATTCTGCCTTAATTATGTCTCCTGATGCCATTCTCTCTGTGTATGCTCTGCCTGTGTCACTCTGACCCCTTACCTGAACAACTGTGGCACCAGCCTCCTCCCTCTGCATCCACTCTAAGACCCCTATAATCCAGGTTCCACACTGCAGCTGGAGTGATATTTCTCACATGCCAAAGCAATAGAGCTCTTCCCCTGCTGTGGCTCCCTGTGGCTCTTGGGACAAATGTGCGACTCCTGAGCCTGGCATAATGCCATTGGAGAGCTAGTCTATGCAGACCTCTAACACTTGGCTCTAGTCACATGACTTGCTGGAGCTAAAGGAACTGTGAGACAAAAGAGTATCAGCCTGGGGAAGGGACAGCATAAGGCCTTGCAACAAGGCCCCTCTAGGCCTGGAACTCAGGTCTCTTGACTCTTACGCAGGCCCCAGCCCATCAGCCCTCCTGAACTGGAGGGTCTGCAAAGGAAGTACTGGGGCTGCATCACCGGCTGAGGAGCAGAGGGTGAGGTGCATGGGACAGCATAAGAAGGAGCCTTAGCAAAGAGTGGAGGTCCAGAAATCCCAGAAAATTGTCAGCCTCTCCAGCCTCATCCCCATCCACCAGACTCTTGCCAACCAATCCCATTGCCCTGCTGGATTGTCTTTAGTTCTCATCACTCTTGGAAACTCTCCCATGTTATTTGCTTGCTAGTTTATTGTCCATTGTCCCCTGCGTCTGTGGTGTCTAATATGGTAGCCGCTAGCCACATATGGGTATACAGCACTTGAAATGCAGCTAGTGCAACTGAAGAACTCAATTTTTAATTTTAATTCATTTTAATTAACAAATTTAAATAGTCACATGTGGAAAGTGGCTACCATATTGGACAGTACAATTCTAGAACTTCACACCCACCTCCTGGAAGGAGCCTCCCCCATCACCCGCTTCTCAAGCTGGGGTCTAGGATATTCTCTTTCCTCTAACATCTTGTCCACCTTTTTGAGTTGGAAACCTAATTCATTTATTTTCTGACTTTCTTAGATCTAATAAATGTGTCATTGGAAAGGCTACATATTTCCCCCTGAGTACCTATTTGGCTGCATCTCATAGATTTCATTTCCCCAGAGGTTTTTTTTCTCCCTTAAAAAAAATTGAGATGAAATTCACACGACATAATATTAACAATTTTAAAGTGTACAATTTGGTGACAGTTAGTACATTCACAGTGCTGTGTAACCACTACCTCCATCTAGCTCCAAAACGTTTTCTTAACCCCATAAGAAAACCCTGTACCCAATAAGCAGTCACTCCCTCTTCCCTTTACCTTCCAGCCCCTGGCAACCACCAATCTGCTGTCTCTATGGATTTACCTACTTCCCACAGATTTTATTTTTATTCTGGTAAAATATACATAAGATAAAATTCACCACTTCAACCATTTTTAAGTGTGCAGTAAGTTCAGTAGCTTTAATTACATTCACAATGTTGTACAACTACCACCATTATCTATGTCCAAAACTTTTCATCACCCCAAACAGAAACTCTATAACCATAATGGCTATAGAATGGTTATGAAATAACTCCTTATTTTCCCTCCTCCCCCAGCGAGTCCCTGGTACTCGCTAATCTACTTTCTGTTTCTATGAATTTGTTTATTCTAGGTATTTCATATGAATGGAATCATATACATTTGTTCTTTTGTATCTGGCTTCTTTTTCTTAGCATTATGTTTTTAAGGTTCATCCATGTTGTAGCATATATCAGAACTCCATTCCCTTGTATGAGTGAGTAAATACTCCATTATATGTATATGACACATTTTGTTTGTCCATTCATCTATTGATGGACATTTGGGTTGTTTCTGCCTTTTGGCTATTGTGAATAATGCTACAATGAACAGTGGCATACAAGTATCTGTTTGAGTCCGTGCTTTCGATTCTTTGGGGTACATATATCTAGAAGTGGAATTGCTGGATTACCTGGTAATTCTGTGTTTCACTTTTTGAGGAACTACCGAAGTGTTTTCGACAGTGGCCATACATTTTACATTCCCACCAGCAATGTATGGAGTTCCAATTTCTCCACGTCCTCACCAACACTTACTATTTTCTTTTCTTACCAGATACGTGATTTGCAAATATTTTCTCCTACTCTGTCCCTATAGGTTTTTAATAGGTAGTGTTTTTCAACTTTTCCTGGACCAGCCATTCACTCTTTCCTTCCTCATTAGCCCTGATGGTCTTCCCTGCCCACAGCACCGCCTTGCCTGTCAGTTCCATTATGTTCCCATAACCTCCTTGTGGTTCTTCTCATCTGAGGGGCAGAGGCATGAGGAAGGATCTGGAGATGGGCATGTATTGGATGCTGCGGTGGCAGTTCACGTCCCCTCATGTCCCCAGTTGCCACGAGCACCAGCTGCTGGCAGTGCACATCTGGGTACCTGCTAGGACTTGCTCTCAGCCGACAGGAGATGCCTCACCAGGGTTACGCACCTTCCCTAGGGCCAGCCTGCGTGCAGTAACTGGCTGATGTGCGGGCACCAAGGCCTGGCTCTCTTGCCCAATTCAGAACAACCCTGAGTGGTCGTCCCAGCTCCAGAGCTCCCCATGGGATTAGCTGAGACCTTTGTTGTGATTGTATCTCCCTTCAGCTCCTCCTTCTGCCCAATCCTGCACCCTTCACCCGTCACAGGTGTGCCCAACAGACTGCCCATGCCAACCTCCGTTTGTTTCCTGGGGAACCTGACTCTAAGGCAGAACATAACTGGGTTCTACTTCTTTCTCTCCTTATCGCAGGACATTTGTTAATTTAATTACTCTTCCTAAACCTCAGTTTCCTTTTCTATAGCATGGGGATGAGAACCGTTACTTTTCAATTATGATGAAGATTAATTGTGACGTCCTACAGAAAGCCTCTGGCACTTAGGCACTCGGTAAATATCAGTCACGCTCCCCGCCCCTCACCTCACCGTGCTTCCTCGGGGACAGGCCAAGTCTTCCAGTGTAGGGATGCCGCACAGCACAGTGGAAAGTGCATGCAGGTGGACCTGGATTCAAATTCTGGCTCTGTTCTTTACTTGCTGTGACCTTAGACTGGTCCCTCTCTCGGGGCCTCAGTATCCACCCCCGGGGGGTTTGAGTGAGGGTGGTCTGGGCCCACGGTCACAGTGAGTCCCTCTGAGTGCTCTTGGTCAGGGTTTCTGGAACACTGGGTGTTAGCCCCAGCCACCCAACACCCAGGGGTGGCAAGAGCCTCCCTTTGGGGAGGTCTTAAAATAGGCAGGCCTCGGCCTGGCAGGGGAAGCAGCTGGCTGCCTCGGCTGCCTCTGTCTCTGAGCTACACTTAGGCCCATCCGGGCGCCCACAATTACCTCTCATTAATATAAGCCTCATTGCCCTCATGGAAACATGGAGGAACCAGGGGAGCTGTTGCCTCCCGGGAGCCCTCCCTGCTCCGTGGTGCCTCTGTCTGCAGCCATACCCCCATCTGCACAAAGTGGGGCCCCCTTGCCCTATCCCAGTTCCTCCTGGAGTCAGAGTTGGCCTGTGAGCATGGGAGAGCCAATCAGGGACAAGGCCAGGAACAGTACCCAGCATGGTTCTTCCTGAGGCAAAACTCACCTGACTGTGTCCTTTCCCTAATCTAGAACCTTCTGTGGATCCTCTTCCATACTCAGTCCATGAGGAGGGGTGGGTGGCAGTCAAGACCCTCACTGATCTAACCCTAAATACTTTATCAGACATTACCAATCCCATTTCCCTTCTTCACAGCCCCTCCCTTTAACCAGCCCAGATCCCTTACTATTTCCGACTTCTATCTTTTGTATTTGGTGCTGTTAGAAAGGCTGGTTTTGTCTAACGTTGCCTTAACAAAGATAGAGAGGTTAAATGAAAGGAGGGGACAGTCTTGTTTGATGCTGAGCCATTGTTGAGAGAGAGAGAGACGACTACAATGGGGCATGGGAGGGTGAGTCGAATGAGGAAAGGCTGGAAATGATGTGGGTGGAATGGCTGAACATTCTGGGGATGTCTGAACAGGCCATTGCTTCAGGCCTCTGAAGGGATGACGTGTGGAAGGGGAAGGATGGCACTCTGTGGGGCTTCCAGGGCTTTGGTGTTGCCTGGGATAGGGGTAGAGGCAGAGAGAGTCCAGCTACGTTACGCTGTGACTTCGTCTCTGGGTACCCATCCCATTTTCCTTCCACATCTCTTGCCATCCCTGCTCCATCTCTTACTGGCCCCGCCTCCTCGGACCTCTAAACGCTAGCAGAACTGGGCGCTCTTTGCTTCTCTCCTGCTGAGCTCATCCGGACTTGTGGCTGAAACACCACCTATCGCTGACAACTCCTAAATTTACATCTTCCACTCAATCTCTCTCTCAAACACCAGACTCGTATCTCTAACTGTGTCCTTGACATCTTGCCCTGGATGTCTGACAGGTCCAAAATCAAATGACTGATCTCCCCCCCACCCTGACCTGTTCCTCCCACAGTCTGCCCCGATTCCGCTCCTGACGACGTTCTCCTCCTGCTTGCTCAGGTTAGAAACCGTGGTATCATCCTTGCCTCCTCTTTCTCTCACCTGCTACATCCCATTCAACAGCACATCCTTCAAAAACAACTCTACCTTCAAGATATCTCAGAACCCCACGACTTCGCACCACGTCCACAGCCCTGCCCAGGGCCAGAATCCCCTCATCTCTCACCCAGATAACAAGACTCCCGTGGCCTTTAGTCTAAAAGCTAATCTAGCTCCTCTTCTTGCTTTCCCGACTTCATTTCCTGCCCCTGCTCCCCTGGGTCTCCATTCTGTTCCTTGAATTAACAGGAATTGTTAACTCCCATCTTGGGGCTTTTGCTCTTACTGGTGCATCTGTCTGAAATACTCTACCTGCCCCTCCCCTTCGACCACACAAATGCTCCTTCGCTTCATAGAGGTCTTGGCACACCGGCTACCTCTACAGAGAGACGGGCCAAAGCAGCCCCCTCACCTGCCGCCCTCTCTGCTCTATCACCTGGATTTATGTCCGGTGGAGCCTGGAACAGCAGGGTCAAGGGCTGTCTTTGTCACTGCTGTGTCACTAGCATCCAGCACAGGGCCCGGATATGACGGAGACTCATAGGTTTTGCTAAATGAGGCAGTGGCAGGAGGTCTTGGGGATGCCTAGAAATCATGCAGAAAACGAGGCAGCTATAGTGTGGTAAGTTTCCAGCTCAAGCTAATCAGGGAGATCCTTTATTGAGCACTTACTATACACTAGACACTTTCCATATGTGAGTTCATTTCACTCTACCTGCAGCTCTTCCTGGTAGGGATGACGAGTCCACTGTGGTAGTCAGCCTCCAATATGCACCCCAGTGATCCCCACCTCCTGCCTCCTAGTATGCGTGCGCTTGTGAACAGCCCCCCTCCTCCATGTGAGCAGGGCTGACTGACCAATACGATATTGTAGAAATGACCAAGTGTGACTTGTGGTAGGTCAGAGAGGATATTGTTGCTTCTGCCTTCCATTCTTGGCTCACCGGCTCTGGGGGCAGTAGGCCGCCATGTTGTGAGGCCACTCAAGCAGCCCGAAGGAGAGGACCACGGGGGGAGGAGCTGAGGGCGCCTGCCGACAGCCGGCACTAACTTGCCAGCCACGTGGGTGAGCCAGCTTGGAAGCAGCTCCTCCAGTCCCAGTGAGGACGTCAGATGGCTGACACTATAGCTGACCTCAACCTCATGAGACAGCCTGGGCCACCAGCACCCACTGAGGTCGCTCCTGGGTTCCTGACTCTCAGAAAGTGTGTGAGATAATACACGTGTATTGTTTTAAGCTGCTGCTTAGTTTGGGTATAATTACTTTGTGCAGAAATAGGTAACTAACACACCCATGTTAAAGCACAAAAAAACAGCTCAGATGGCTAAAGTCCCCTGTCCGAGGCCCCACAGCCAGTAGTGGGTGGAGTCTGGGGTGAATCAATCT
The DNA here is from genome assembly GCF_036562045.2 of Rhinolophus sinicus. NCBI lineage: Eukaryota > Metazoa > Chordata > Mammalia > Chiroptera > Rhinolophidae > Rhinolophus > Rhinolophus sinicus. Next base: position 35,522,865 of record NC_133762.1, read on the forward strand.
AAGCTCACATTCCATGGCTGTGCCCACCAGGCTAGGATTCCAGGATCCTTTTCATCTATGACAGCTCCGTTATTCTGATGGATTCAAGGTCCAAAGTGTTTCCAGCCTAACTCTGTGTCCATAGCAACTGTTTGAAAAGCATAACATTCAGTCCACTGGTTGTTTGGTCAACAGGATGGTAGGCAACGGCTCAAGCAGATACCCCTGGATCGGGCTGCTTGGATGTGTGGCCACCACTGTCCCCACCTCAGGCCCGCTCCTCCATTTGGAACCAATTCCTGTGTCACCCATCCTGAAAGTGAATTCTGAACACAGGGCCCAGGATGTGGGTGCTGCAGCTCCTCTGGGGTGAGGGGTACAGATTTGGGGCTGAGCGATTCAGGGGGGATAGGGCTGCTTATCAGGCCTCCCTGACACCATTAAACCTGCCTGGCCTCTGCTGAGGCTTCAGAGGTCACAACCCTCCTGCCTCCCTGCCGCCCACACCCAGGCTCAGCATCCATCTTTGTGTTACAGACATGAAAAAGAGGAAAACACAGACCTCAAAACACCGGGACTACGGAGGGATCCTTTAAAAAAGCCGAATAGAATCTCTTCACCCAGTTCCCTTAAATCCCTTCAAGGTCTTCCCTTAACCTCAGGCAAACTGCCAGTCTCTTGATTCGTTGTTTCTCCATCATCCTCCCTCCCCCAGCTCTTTCCTGCCACAAGGCCTTTCACATGCTGTTCCCTCTGCCTGAACTGTTCTTCCTTTCAACGCTTCACACATTCAGCTGTTTCTGTGGATTCTAGTCTCTCCTTAAACGTTACCTCCTCAGAGGCCTTCCCTCAGCCCTGTGTCTAAGATGCTTCCTGCGTCCCACCCTGCTCTCTCTCGACCCCTTTTTTTATTTCCTTTAAAGCACTTACCAGGTTCTCTAGTCGCCTGCTTGGTTCCTTGTGTACTTAATCAATATCTGTCTCTCCATACTCGGTAGGCTCTGAGAGTGGGGGGTGGACCACATCTGTTTCATTTTCCACTGTGTCCCCAATACTAAGCACAGAGTGATCACATAGTAGGTGCACAATAAGCAGTTGTTCAATGAATGAGGTAGTCAGACAAACAGAGCCTCAGGAGGAGAGGAACTGGGGAGGGCTGGAGCTGCCCGACAAGGGGAAAAGGAGTTGGTTGTTGGGCTGTCCCAGTCCCCTTTCTTGTTTCTTCTCCATGTCTGGGTCCCAGATGGGCTGGGCTGGTGTTTCAGTTCCTCAGAACCTTCCCGAAAAGCACTATCCCTAGCCTCTTTCCTTGCTTAATACACTTGAAGCTCAGAAGAGCTAGTCCCTCCTCCAAGGAGTCTTCCCTGACCTTGCAGGTGGGGGTAAGGCCTCCTTGGTTCTCCGTGATGGGAGCTACCAACCTAAGGAATCGCAGAGTGTCCCTCTGTACCAGGAACAAGGACCCTGAACAGAGCTGGCTCTCGTAAATGTTCCTGCATGAAGAGGGTGACATACATCTTGGTTTGCCCGGGCTCTACCTATTGTCCTAGAATCCCTGATGGCTAGTGCCTGTTTCATTCTGAAAAGTGTCATGGTTTAGATGATGAGTTAGATGCTCACCCCATGTTAGAAGGAACGTGGGGTCACAGTGCAGAGAAAGAGGGGTCTATGGCTGAGCTGGAGTAAATGAGGTCTGATCTGAGCTTCTGCCCCAGATTTCTAAGCCAGGTCTCCCTCAGTCGTCATCTAGGATGAGCCTAAGTTTGGGGCTCAGAGGGTGAGGATCATGATTGTCCCCTACCTCTCCACCACCAGGCCTCATCTTGGGGCCACTACTTAGCACTTCAGCCTAGGCTGTCCTGCTCTAGCCACTCCCTACGGTGGCCCCAGGGACAGTGGATGATACAGCCCTGCCCCTGTAGGCAGTGCAGAATAGAGACTGAGCATGTGGGCTTTGGAACCAGCCTCCTCAAGTCTGAATCCTGGTGCTGTGTGACCTTGAGCCAGTTACTGAACTTCTCTGAATCCAGTGTTCTCAAGGGGTTGATGGGAGATAGAAACTCATTAACACAGGTGGTTTGGCCCAGCACTTGGCACACAGTGAACACTCTGTGTCTGCAGTTGCTATCGTCACCAACAGGACCTAACCACAGGCAGGCAGTCCCTGTTTAGCCCCTTAGAAGTTCAGAGGAGGGAATGGGGTTTGGTCTGGATCACACAGCATGTTGCTGACAGCTGGGATTTGAACCCAGGCCTCTGGACTCCTCGGCCAGTACTCTCTGGAGGTCTTAAACCAACAAGGGCTTGCTGTGTGCTGGGCGGTGGGCACTTTCTGAGTGGTCTCTGCCCCTCCCCATGTCCCCAGAACCCAACTGCCTAGACCTGCTCTAGACATTTAATTAAACTTAAATAGAATTAATTGAAAATTACAATTCAGTTTCTCAGTTGCACTAGCTGCATTTCCAGCGCTCAAAGGCCACATTTGGCTGGTGGCTACCACATGCACAGTGCAATACAGACCATTTCCAGCAGCACAGACAGCTCCACGGGACAGAGCTGGCCTAGAACGTGATCACTGCATGTGGCTGTTGTCATCATGCTCACATGGGACTGGAGGGGGATCGTGATGGGGTCTCTACCCTCTTAAATTTCCATACAAGCCTCTCTAACGCCTACGAATCATTGAATACTGTTCAGCACTGAAGCTGTCGTATCTTGTCCAACCCTCTCCTGCTACGCTTTGCTGACTGGGTTCAGGCAGGGGCTGGGACTTGCCCAAGGTCACACGGCAGGCAGAAGCTGCAAGGGGCTCAGGTCTCCTGACTCTGCACTTGCCGTGCCCCAGCAGCCCGCTGCCCAGACTGGGCAGTCAGCAGGCAGCACGCTCGGTGAAGGTCAACGGAAATCATTTTTTTGCTGATGAACAAAAGCCAAAAAAACTGCCCTGGGGTGACAGCAGGGGGACAGCTGGCCGCAGCTGCAGAGCGGGCTCCCATCAGTCCCCGGAACAGCTCCCTGGTCACCACTGGGATGACAACAGGGCTGGGAAGTGGGCAGAGGCAGGGCTCATCTCCCTGTCCCCTTCCAGCAGGGACTGGAGGGACCTCAGTAACCTACCGGGTACCATTTCGAAGCAATACTAGTGCTCGTGGGGGTTGGGACCCTCAGCCTGGCTGACACACTGTGTATCTTCAGGCAAGCCACCTCTCCCCCTCAGTTTCCCCATGTGCAAAATGGAGATTATCCCAACTGTGTGGGGCCCTTGTGAAGGGCCAATGGGACTAGTTGGCAGGAAGAGTGTTTGTCAACCAGGCAGCACTAAGGGAGGAAGAGAACAGGTATTGGAACCTGTCCAACTTGGGTTTGAATCCAGCTCCACCTCTTCCCAGCGTTGTGACTTTGGGCAGGTCAGCTGGCCTCTCCGAGTCCAGGTTTCTTCACCTGGGAAGCATGGATAAGACCCTTCACTCACTATACAGTGGAATATTATGCAGCCAGAGAAAAAAGTAAAGTTCACTAGGTGAAAGCCACACACAAAAGCCCACATACAGTATGATTCCGTTTATATGAAATGTCCAGAATAGACAAATTAATAGAGACAGAAAGCAGATCTGTGGCTGCCAGGAGCTGGCAGGAGAGGGGAGAGAGGAGTGATTGTTTAATGGGTACAAGAGTTCTGCTAGGGGTCATGAAAGAGTTCCAGAAGTAGAGAGAGGTGATGGCTGCACAACCTTATAAATGCACTTAATGCCACTGAATTGTACACTTTTAAGGGTTAAGATGGTAAATTTTATGTGTATTCTACCACAATTTAAAAAAGTAAGTTTTCACTTATAGAGCACCTAGTAAAGTCTCTGGTAGGTGCTCAATAAAGGAGAGCTACGGTTGGTACAGAACCCCCCAAAACCCTTCAAGACCAGTCCAGGCTTACTTATCAAGTGCTTCCTACTTACACATAAACACTATGTGGAATGTCTCACTGAATCCTCACATCAGCGCTGTGAAGTGCATCCTGCCATTAGTCCCATTTAACAGAGGGAGCACTGAGGCGCCATGCCTCTAGCCAACTCCCTGAGCGACTGTCAGCTTTCATGTAACAGTGTCCTGTAGACCACCACCTCAGGAGGGCCCTGAGCTTGAGCTATGTCAGGGGACACAACCTCTAACTGCCTGCTCACCACGACCTTCCTGAGAGAGGACTATTGCAGGGAGGTCATTCAGGGGACACACTGCCCCGCTCTCTGGTCTCAGAGCTCTGACCATGGGGCAGACAGGCCTCGGAGATCACCTGCCTCAGGCTGTTTCATTCTGACCTCCGCAGAGGGACCATCCTGGAAGGGTCTGTAGGCAAACGACAGAACAAAATGGTCAAGATGCATCAATTGCCAGCACATTTAATTCAATTCCTCCAACATTAATGGGAACTGCTCTGTGACTCAGATGGTTCCAGCCCTTAAAGAGCATATGGCCAAGTGCAGGAGGCAGAAATACACACGGCAATTAGACAACACATAAAAATAAATTCCAGGAAGCGTCAAAGCCAGGGTGTGCAGCCCAGTGAAAGGAGGGATTAATACTCTCTGGGGTACCAGGAAGGCTCCCTGGAGGAAGTGGTATTTCAGCCAGCTCTCTGAGGACCAGTAAGATTTCAACAGGTAAAGGTATAGGGAAGAGCATTTCATAAAAGGGAAAGGCATAGACAAATCATGGTCAGAGGTGAGAGATGGAGGCAGTATTGGAAACAAGTTGTCCCTATGAGGGAGTGGGCTTTGAGGGGGTGGGGGAGAAGAATCATGGAGGTCCTTCGGGCCCCTCTAAGGACACTAAATTTAAACTGTGGGTCATCCACCACCAAACGAGAGCAGGGCCCCAAAGACCACTGGGACCAGCAGTTCCGCTTCTGGGAATTCTCCAGCAGCCTTGCCTTACACACATTAGCAAGGGGGGCGGGGTGCCCAGAGTTCTAGGAACATAGTTTGTACTAGCATTGCTTGGACAACCCAAATGTCCATTAGGAAACTGGATAAGCAAACTGTGATCCAGCACACTATGGAGTACTATGCAGCTGTGAAAAAAAGAATACGGTGGCTCTAAGTCCTGCCATGAAAAGCTCTACAACATACACTGTTAGGTGAAAATAACAAGGGGCACAACAGGATTATGGGATCTGCCTTAGTTTGGGTTCTCTCAGAAGCAGATCGCTAGCCAAAGATTTGAGTCTATTTGGAGGGTGATTCCAGGAGGCATAGTGAGGAAACAAGGAAAGGCAATAGAAGACACACTCCTGAGCTGTGGGCAACTGAGCTCAGTCCTGCTGGGGATTCGGCCCCACACTGGCTGACGGCTGCCCTGGGGGGAGGGCACTAACTCCCCAGCACTTCCATCTGCTCATGCAGGCTGAGACTCAGTCCTCAGCTAGAGAGTTGTAGGTGTTTCCAGAAGGAAGCAGTGGGCATGAACCAGACAGGGAGGTGATACTAGAGGGCAGGGCACCCCTGGCATGTGCTACAGGATGGTACTAATCGTCTAAAAAGGAGTGGGGGGGGAGGGCAAAAGCATATTACTCATATTTGCTTATCTGTGGAAGGCTCTCTGAAAAACGAGGAACAGGGTGGATGGAAGAAAGGGTAGGAGGGGGACTTTTACCATATTGTTTAGAACTTTAAAAAAAAAGGCCTTTTATTTTGGAATAATTTTAGATTATTCCAGGTTGCAAAGACAGTATAGAGTTCCCGTATAACCTTCACCCAGTTTCCTCTAATGTTGTTAACATTTTACATAACCATGGGACATGTGTCAAAACTAAGAACTTAACATTCATACATTACTATGGCCTAAACTCCAGACTGTATTTGGAGAGAACCAATTCCATTAATGTCTTTTTTTCTGTTTCAGGATCCCATCCAGGACACCACATCCTTTAAAATTTTGATTCATGCAAATGTATTTTCTATTCCAAAACGTTATTAAAATATAATAAACGCAGGCTGCCGGGAGTTATCAAAGGCTTCTGGGCAGGCATGACCCGACCTGGGGTAAGTGGACCGAGTCTCAGCACAGGATGCCCACAGAAAGGTGAGCCTGGGCTATGCAAGCAGCACACCGGGGCTGGGGTCCCCAGCACTGATCCCTCTTCCCCCAAAGACAACAGAAAGATGAAATCTGTAGCAAATGCCGATGGAGCCCTGCCCATATCCCCTGGGCACTCACCTCTACCTGCCAAAGGCTGCCTCCTGTAAATACTTGTGACTCTGTTTATAGGAGCAAGCTCAGCCCATGCACAGAGCAAGCAGGAAATATCAGGGAGCTGATGCCCCAAGAAGTCGCCCTCATCCCACGATGGATGGGGAACTGGTGGGTAAAATCCCCACTTCCTCACCCCGGGAGTGCCAGTAACTCTGAGTTGTGTGTTCTACTCTATTTCTGGGGGTCTCCAATCATCCATGAGGGTTCCTGCCTGGATAACAACCCTTTACCAACTCTCTCTTTTTAAAAAAAAAAAATTTTTTTTTTCAGTTACAGTTGACATTCAATATTAATTTATATTAGTTTCTGATGTACAGCATAGTGGTTAGTTACAAAATAGTGATGGGGATGTCAAGTAACATAGTCAATAATGTTGCAACAACTGTATACAATGCCAGGTGGGTATTAGACTAATCAGGGGGAATCACTGCATAAATTATATAAATGTCTGACCAACTCCCTTTTCTTCCCTTCCTCACATCCGTACCAGGCTTTCCTAGGATCACCCCCCAAAAGATCCCCCTGCAATCCTTATCTCTGGGTCTCCAGGAAAACCCGAGCCGAGATAAAACCCAAGCCCTCTGGCCTGATTCCTATGCTACCCGCTATCGGTGCTCAGACGCCTGCCTCCCCCTACTCAGCAGCCTCCCACCTGGAAGCCACACACACAGAGGGCCCTTCAGGGCTCCAAGAACATAGCAGTTTCTGAAGTCCATGACTTCGCACGTGCCGTTCCCTCTGCCTGGAATGTCCTCCCTCTCCTTGACTGCCAGGGAACTCCTGCTCATCCCAGGGGCCCAGCCCGAACGCCATCTTCTCCAGGAGTATTTCTCTGACCCTCAGGAGTCACCCCTCCGGCCAATCTGGATTCCTCTCTCCCGTACTCTACGAGCGCCTTGAGGGCAGAGGTCCTGAGTCTGATATACCTCCTAGAGCCTGGTATATAGCAGGTGCTTCATAAAAGTCTGGTGAATTAATGGATGAATGAAACAAAGTGGGAAGAAGTGACAACCACTTAGGACCTCATTTTACAGGCACCACCACTTCCCGAGGGACTCCTGTGCACCAGGCCCTTTAGGACACGGTATCATTGGACCTCCCCACAGCTCTAAGACTGAGGTATCATTAATTTTGATTGAAAGATGAGGAAACTGAGGCTCAGAGGTGAGAGGACTTGTCCGGTAAGTAGCAGAGCTGGGATTCAAACTCTGGTCTGTCGAACTGTTGTAGGCTTTCCACTGTCCCCCGCACCCCACTCTGGCAAGCTGGAGCACAGAGCCTGCTAACTGGTCCTGGCTGGGCCCCTAGCCCATAGTGTGAGCTCAGGCTGGCCCCTGCTGGCTTTTGGGTCTCAGTTTCCCCATTTGCACAATGTGGACTGGTTGGAAAAGGAAGTCTTAAGGTCTCTTCCATCTCACACAGTCTGGGATTCTAGGGGCTGCCAGCCGACTGCCCTAGGTGAAGGGGACTCAGCCCTGTCCCCTCCTCTTTCAGCCATGGGCAGGGGAGGGCGTCAGGCACAGTACTCAGTAATCACAAAACTGTGTTCAAGGTCAAGAACCATCCGTGGTATCCAAACATACTGTTATGAGCTACACTGCCCCCTCCAGGTCACCCCTTCCCAGCCCTGACCAAGCCAAGCAGGGTGTCTGCACCTTGGAGTGGAGGTGACTCACCCGACGTGACTTCAAGGGTGAACGTTTCACCTCCACCCAACGCCTCGCCAAGGTGAGGGCCTGAATGGGTGGAACAAGGGCCCAGCTCCCCACAGTGACCTCCATGGTCAGGGCCCATGTCCCCAGCATCCCTGTGGACACCAATAATTTACCCTGATCATTGTCTCAGCACCTTTGGGGAAGCATCCCTGGGCCCCATGGGCTGTTCTTACCTTGGACCCTCGTCTCCATGACACACTTTCTTGATCCCCTTCCATGGAGGCCCTGACTTAGTGTCCTTTGGGGCTTGGATGTCCCCATATGGGTGTGCCAACTTTGGGGTGCCCTCATTCCATCTTCTCCTCTCTCCTATATTTAATAGGTCAGTAGGCTGTTCTAAGGTGGCGGCATCCAACACCCTAATCAAATCCTCCCCACGTACTCTGCACGCCCCTCATCAGCTCTGGTCCCACCAGTCCCCAGCCCCCTGCAGCCTCCCTGTCCCATCCACCACCATTAGTAAAACACATGTCCAGGATGTGTTCAAAGCCATAGCAGGTCTCCCTCCCACCTAGGCCCCCACCCTGGAATTTCTTGGGTGGTCTTTCAGAAATGCCCCATGCCTCCCTCATATATATGTACAGTACTTTACAATAACTAACATTCATACAGCCTCACTATGGATCAGATTCTGTTCCAAGCACTTTAAGCACGCATATTAACTCATGTGAACAGCCCCATGGGGTAGTTACCTACTATGAGCACCCCCATTTTACAGATGAGGGGTAATTTGCCCAAGGTCACAGAGGCTGCTGGTAGGAGAGCTGGGATTTGAACCCAGGCTGACTGACTCCAGAGTGTCTGCTCTTAACCATTCTACACGTCTCCTGACTCCACTCATGTCTTCTTTTACTAAAGACCCCTCTCTGGTTGCTCTGCTCCTCTCGGCATTCGAGGCCCTTTGCAATCCTGCCCCTGCCCACTTTATAATAGGAGCAGGCTGCCAGAGGGGCGTGCATAGCAGCATCTCCACCCAGCGCCGTCCACTCTTCCCAGGACACACTCCCTCCAGGCCGTTGTGTGTGCTGTTCCCTCTGCCTTGCACGCCTTTCTCCTCCCCTGGGTCTGGAGCAAGGCCTGACTCACGCACCACCTTGTCTAGAGGTGCTCCCTGACCTGCTTACCAACTGCCCCTCTTGTGTGCAGCCCAGACACCTGTCTTTCCCTCTAGGCACTCCTGCACCTTTCAGAGGCTGCTAGAGCATCTTGCACACTGCGCTGGAATGAGTTCTCAGGGTCCCTATTGACTGGGGACTCCCCACAAGCTGGGATGGCAGCTTACTCATTTTTGTATCTCATTCATTCATTCATCCAAAAAATATTTGTAAACACCTCCTATGAGGTAGCCTAGTGCTAACCAGCAGAGGTGTCTTGTGGGGGAGACCAACATCACACGCAGAAGCCATCGATGGAATTGCTCGTGTGGTCTTCCAGAAATGGCCCATGCCTCCCTTGCACGTGTATACAGTACTTAAAACAACTAATGCTTAACACAGCTTCATTATGTGTCAGACTCTGTTCCAAGCACTTCAAGCACAGATAATAACTCATTTCAACAGCCCAGTCCCCTCTGCTCCCCTCAGTCCACTCCACCCCCTCACACACTGTCTCTCCAGAGATGCCTTCAGGAAAAGCTCTCTGAAAGGGGAAATGGATGAAAGAGGATCCAATCTGTGCGGGTTTTTCTGGAGCGAGGGGATACGAAGGTTGCAGACCACCTGCCTGTGATGCCTCTTTGCCACATCAGAGGTGGCCTGGTCCTTGGACATGGCACCCTCCGGGGGGAATGTCCTGCAGCCTACCTCAGTGCCCCTTGGGGGCACTGGTGTGACCATGGGCCTCCGATGTCCCCTCTGGCATGCCCTGCTCCTCAGTTCTATCACTTGGGGCTCTGCAGCTGAGCTGACATACTGACCCTGTGTTCGCCCTACCACAGATCTGCAGGAACTCTTACAAATCACCAAGTCCACTGCCCACTGTACAGATGGAGCAACTGAGGCCTGCAGGGGACACCTGACGCTGGAGGGTATAGTCACCTACTGTTAAGGATTCCTATCCGATCTGGGATAGCCGGCCTCCAAGACGGCCCCCAGTGAGACTTGTCTTCCCGTACGGATACCCCTCGCTAGTCAGTCCCCTCCCATACTGACTAGGGTTGACCTGTCAGTAGGAAATTGTGAAAATGACAGTATGTGACTTTTAGAACAAGGTTATAAAAAACACTGCAGTTTCCATCTTGCCCCCTTGGATCTCTTGCTCTGGGGGGAGCCAGCCACCATGCCATAAAGGCACTCACCCTATGGCATGGTCCACGTGACAAGGACGTGAGGCCTCCTACCAACAGCCCTATAAGTGAGCTTAGCTTGGAAGCAAATTCTCCCACCCCAGTCACGTGTTTAGATGACTGCAACCTCATAAGAGACCCCTGATCCAGAACCACCTTGCTCAGCTGCTCCCAAATTTCTGACCCAGAGAAACCATGTGATAATACATATTTATTGCTGTTTTACGCTGTTCATTTGGGGGTACTTCATTATGTAGCAGTAGATAACCAATACACATCTCCTCTGGAAACATGTTAATTTTTGGCTTGCATACTTCCAGGGATGAGCAGCTCACTACCTCACAAAGCCATCTTCTCTACCACTGGGCAGCTCAGACATTCTGTCTCTCTGGGGTTTCCTCCTTGGTCCCAGTTTTGCCTGCTGGGATTACAGAAGATCCTAGCTCTCTCTGTCCTGGGCTGGCCATGCAGGGATTGCATCTCCTTTGGCCTCTTCCCCTGCCAGCTGCACAACAACCCCTCTTTCTGCCTTCCTTTCTCAGAGGATGACACTCCAGCTTCCCACCCACTCTCTGCTCTCTCTTCAAGCCACAGTCCAGATGGTCACAGACCTGAATGGCCAAAAGGAAGCAATACCAGCTACAGAATCCGGCAGACCCAGGTCTGAATCCCAGTTCCTCCACCTGGGTGACCTTGAATAAGTTGCTTCCCCTCTCTGAGCCACTGTAAAATGTAGGTCATAATAGAGGGTCACCGAGAGAAGTGAATGAGTTAATGTAATGGAGATGACAGCATAATAACAGCAACTATTTCATTCATTCGGCACGTATGATGCATCAGACACTTGACACACATTAGCGCATTTCACAGTCCTGCAGTACAAGCAAGACTATGCCTCATTTTACAGAGGAGAAAAGTGAGCCCGGAGAGGTGAAGTGACTTGTCCAGCTGGTAAATGGTGGAGCTGAGACTTGAACCCCAAATAACTCTGCCCATGTCGAGAGATATCCTAGGTAAGGGGCAGTTCTTTTCTGCCAGCCTGTTTTTATCAGCAGGGCTCCCGCAGGGAACCTGGACCCAAATGCACTGACTCGGTGCCCCTCCCACAGGGGTGACGCATGTCTTCCTGGCCCTGCTCATTTGCAGTTGTGAACAGCTTCACAATTCATCTGCTGAGCAGAGATGCAGCATGAACCCGGTCTCCTCCTCGGGCCCTGCTGCTGTTTCTAGCTTCCTCTTACACCTCTCTCCCCCTCAGTCACTTCACTCCAGCCACACTGGTGTTCCTGACCCTCCAATTCACCTAGCACTTTCCCACCACAGAGCCCGTGCACCTGCTGAGCCCTCTGTCTGGAACACTTCCCCCAGTTCAGATCCTGGCACAAGCCTCCGGGAGGTCTTCCCTGACCCTTCAAGTCTATAGTAGGTGCTCCCTATATTTTTTCCAATACAGCAACCTGACTGTGTCCTTTGCAAACCTCATCTCTGTCAAAAATGGTCTTTGTTTACACATTTATTTCTGTCCCTCCCTCTGCAAGGGTGGAAACTGGCCTGCCATGTATACCAACCACTATGCTGGCTGCAGCATCTTGTCAGATGAATGAACATGAGCTTCCGGTGTGCCCAGCACCATCGGGGGAGGAGAGAAGCAGGACGGGGTGGGGGTGGGGTTGTTGTAAACCCATTTGCAAGTGCAGCCATGCAATTCCGAGAAAGGAAGAGCTATCTGCCCGAGGTCACGGGAGGCCTAAAGCAACACAAATTCAGGAGTTGGTGTTTCCACTCAGAACCCCTCATCGGCCAGGACTGTCTGGATCCGCCAGGGAACGGCTGGATGCTGCTTGATATTCTGCCTGGAACTGCTTGGAATGGAATAAAATATTTATCTGTGGCTGGAGGTTTGCAGAGGACATTTGAGATGGATTGCATTTTCATGCGCCTATGAAATCTAATTGGGTTCATTGTAGGATATTTGGTTTCTCGGAACAGACACATCATTTTCCCAGGGAGCGGAAGCCTCTGCCACCCAGGATTAAGCGGGAGCTGGTACGGCCTCAAACTGCCCCATTAGCTGGGCCTAGTTTGGGTCTCTGGTTGCTCTGGGGACAAGTGGCAGGAGGGGACCTGTCTCTTCTCTCTGTGGGGCGGCCTGATTTCCTCTGAGGTTCCCAGCCAGAGACGGCCAGCTCCTCTGGCAAAGGGAAGAATTCCTCAAGAAAGAACTAAAGGCACATTGCCGCCCCACCCCCAACCAGTGCCCTGTGACACATGCCTGCCTGGCCTCCAAATCATCTCAGTGCTGTACTCTTCATCCCCAATACCACAGCCAACCCCCCCCACCCCCATTCTACTGCCCCAGGTACTTCACTGGTCTCCTGCCTCCATGTTCTCCACCCCCCTCACTCCCCCAACTACAAAGGGAGACAAAGGTTCCTAAAATATAAGCTTCAAGTTCTGCCTCCCATATGAACGGAGGCAAGCCTCTTCCCTCCCTGGGCCTCAGTTTCCCCACCTGAAAGGAAGGGACTGGGGTACAGCGATAGTTCTCAAGCCCATCCAAACCCATCCAACCCTCAATCCTGTTTATATAGCAAATATTTGGTAATGTCCCCTTTTATTATCCTGAAATGAAATTCAGATACTATTACCTACGTACACACATAATTTAAAAAAATACAATGCCCTAACGGCAACATAAAGGAGCAGCGAAAGGAAAGCAATTTATAATATAATGTACTGTAAAGCCTAAGTGCTGGGACCCAGCTCCGCTAGAAGGCATAATAAAGGAATCCGATGCTGGCACCTACACAGAGAATCAGTGACAGTGACGAATGCAGAGAAAGATGTGCTGTTGAGTCAGCTACTCAAATACCACCAATACCACCAGCTGGAGGGGGTGTGATTTTTCTAATATGGCCACCGACTCTTGGTAAAAATCTGACCAGGCAAAGCATATTTTTCCTTGGCATACAGGATCGTTATCTTCCTGGGTAGATTAAGACTGCACAGGAATACTTCATACACGTATATGAAATACAGTGAGGGGACAGTCTCCGGGAATTAGAAACAGATTGATTTTTTTTGCCTGCTGGGATGGCTGGCAGAACATTGGCAAGTCATGTGAGATGCAGGTGGGATAATTCTTCATTGTGAGGGGCTGGCCAGAGCATTCCCAGTTCTCTGCCCTCTCAATGTCAGTAGTGCCTGCCCAATTACTGTGTGGTAGCAAAATGGTCCCTGGGGGACAGTGCTGTCCCCTTGAGAGCCTCTGGACGAAAGCCCGAATGCCAGACATACAACTTCCTACCATTGCTGTTTCCTGTACGCGTGGCAGACATGGCTAATCAAAAGCTCACTTTCTCACTGAATGGATAAGGCCCAGAATCCTCAAATCAGCACTCCACACAATCTACTGGAATTGGTTCATGAGCTGAAACTTGGCTCAGCATTGAAACCCATTCAATTCTCACCAATATTTACTGAATTTGACAGAGCTGAGTGAAGGATCTGTGAAGTTCTTTTCAGCTTCAGGCTCAGGATTCCCTGCCCCTCCCCATCCCAAAGCCCACCCATGGCTCTCCCCCGCTGACAGAAGGCAGCCCTGCTCCCTCGGCATGACGTTTTGAGCTCTCTCTGACTTGGCTCAACAATGACACACATGTGCAGAGCACTTCAGAGTCTGCAAAGCACTGTGAGGCAGGCAGGGCAGAGGGCATCAGGCCCACTTTATAGGTGAGGAAACCAAGGCTCTTTGAATAGAAGTGACTTGCTCCAGGTCACAGAGCTGGGAAGCAGTCATCCGTGGAACCTGGTTCTCTTGAGTGTAAAACCTTCATTTTGTCAAGCTTGTGCTTTTCAGCCCCATTCTATCTCAAGTAATCCAAGCCCGTCACAGTGGGCCACATGTCACTCCCCAGCAACGCCCCTCATACCTAGGAAACAGCAGTGTGATGCCTACGAGCATGAGAGCTAGTCAGCCTGTATCCAGCTGGCTTCGAATCCTGGCTCCACCGCGTAGAGCTGTGTCACCTGGGACAAGTTACTGCTCAGGCTTCCGTCTCTCATCTGTAAAATGGATGGAGATGATAATGGCATCAGAGTTGCTGGCGAGATTAAATGCATCCATCCATGTAGAACATTTAGCACAGAGCCAGGCAAGAAGTAAGAACTCAATAGATGTTCGCTGGAATTCATATGATAATCCTCGTAGTTCTTGCCACCTGACATGCCTTTCTGCACGGCTGTGTTAGTTAACCCCGGCCACCATCCTAGGCTCTCTATGTCCTCCAATAAACATCACTCCCTGACCCTGGCACCTCAGTCAGATTCATCTTATCTCCCTGGATTCCTAATAAGTTCTATCAGTGTCTCCTTTTTTTCTGCAAATTATTCCCTACCTCCATGATTTTGCCAATGCTTTTCCCTCTGGGTGAAATGCTCTTCCTGTCTTGCATACCAGGCTAACACATCTTTAACTATCACCTCTCCCAAGAGGCCTTCCCTGAGACACACAGTTGGGCCAAGAGTCTCCTCCTGGCTTCCATGGCCCTCAATTCTTCTTTCTAATACATCAGCTTTAACACTGAACATTAAGAATATATAGAAGGGCCAGCCGAGTGGCTCAGGTGGTTGGAGCTCCGTGCTCCTAACGCCGAAGGCTGCCGGTTCAATTCCCACATAGGCCAGTGGGCTCTCAACCACAAGGTTGCCAGTTCGATTCATCGAGTCCCGCAAGGGATGGTGGGCAGCGCCCCCTGCAACTAAAGATTGAACATGGCACCTTGAGCTGAGCTGCCGCTGAGCTCCCAGATGGCTCAGTTGGTTGGAGCGCGTCCTCTCAACCACAAGGTTGCCGTTCGACTCCCGCAAGGAATAGTGGGCTGCGCCCCCTGCAACTAGAAAATGGCAACTGGACCTGGAGCTGAGCTGCGCCCTCCACAACTAAGACTGAAAGGACAACAACTTGACTTGGAAAAAAGTCCTAGAAGTACACAGTGTTCCTCAATAAAGTCCTGTTAAAAAAAAAAAAGAATATATAGAAAATCCTGGGGGTGGCCAGATGGTTCAGTTGGTTGGAGTGCAAGTTCTGGGCAGCAGGGTTGCCAGTTCGATTCCCACATGGGCCAGTGAGCTACACCCTCCACAACTAGATTGAAGACAGCGAGCTGCCGCTGAGCTTCTGGAGGGGTGGCTGGATGGCTCAGTTGGTTAGAACGCAAGCTCTCAACAACAAGGTTGCTGGTTCAATTCCCACATGGGATGATGGGCTGTGCCCCCTGCAACTAAAGACTGAAAACGGTCACTGGACTTGCAGCTGAGCTGCACCCTCTGCAACTAGACTGAAGGACAACAACTTGGAGCTGATGGGCCCTGGAGAAACACACTGTTCCCCAATATTCCCCAAGAAAGTTTATTTAAAAAATATATAGAAAGTCCTGACCCCAATAATTAGAAAATACATGTTCTTTGCAAACATGTATGCAACGTTTACAAAGCTGGCTATGTTTTAGGCTACAAAGCAAGTTTTAACAAATACCAAAGAAACAGTATCATACATACATTATTTTAAAAAACCATAAAGCAGTAATAAAAGATAACTTAAAATCGCCCATAGGTTTGAAAATTTTAAAATACATACTTCTAAATAACTCATGTGTTGAAAAAGACACCAAAAGGGAAATGAGAAAATATTTAGAACTCAATGATAATGAAAATAAAATACATCAAAATTTGTGGGATGCAGCTAAAGCAGTATCCAGAGAGACATGGATAGCCTTAACGGCTTCTATTAGAAAAGACAAAAGTAATATAAGTTCCCAACTCAAGAAATTAGAAAAAGAACATCAGGAAAAAAATCCAAAAAATGTAGAAGGGAGGTGTGCTGGGGGCATATCAGGATCCCCAGCACAGTCTGGCTCAGGGCTTGGCACTGGAGGGTCGTAGTAAGTGTCAGTTGAATAAATGCTGTGGATAGAATGGTTTTGGTTTCTCACTGTTCCATTTTCTGTGTCAGGGTTTCTCAAGTTGGGTTCCCAGACCCACTTCATCAGATCACGTGGGCCCACCCAAGTCTAAATGGGATGAGATTCCATGACCTACATTTTCTAACACAGTCCCGTGTGCACTGACTTGAGACCCCAAGTGAGGGAGGGCAGAGCAGCTTCAGGGAAAAGTGTGAGGTCAGGTTTGTCTGTCCATGGAACCCACCCTCACCTTAGCGACCCTCCTCCCCACTTATGTTTTCATAACCTGCTTCATACCACTTTAGAGAGATCATGTCCCAAATCCAAGCGTCAGTTTACTTGCCTGTAGTATGGGAATAAAGACAGTTATTCCCCTGTACCTCCAGAGCCTCAGGGTTTTTCTTTCCAGCAACTCCTTTCTGGGGCACACAGGTCAGCTTCCTATTACAAGGGTATCACTGCTGGTAAGCTGTCCTTCCTCAAAAGGGCACAGCTCACCTCTTCTGAGTCATTTAAATACAACAGCCCTGGGACAGTGGGCAGGGCTTGTTAGGGTTTCTGTTTTATAGATGAAGGAACTGAGGCTGATTAAGGGCGCCTTCAGGGTGCAAGGTCTTCAATGGGCCCCCGGAATTACCCCAGAAGTTCAAACCTCCTCATCCCTACCCCTCTCGGGGTCGTGGTGTGCGTGTGTGTGAATGCGCCTGCATGCTGGGTGAGGGGCCTGGGAGGCCCCCGGCCCCATGCTCTCCGGTTGCTCTTAGACTTGGGAATATTAGGCCTGGACAAGGTCTCAAGCTGGCTGAGTGAGCTCATTAACTGCACTCTTGGGGTATGGAGGGGCAGATGCTGGCCAGAGGTCACCCAGATGCTGGCCAGAGGTCACCCAACAAGGAGGTCTACCTGGGACTGGAATTCAGGGCTCCAGCCCCCGGGGCCTGGCCTCTTTCCTTGGCATGGAGCTGCCTCCTCCCTCAGTGGGCTGGAGTGCCCGCTGCCATGATGCTATTTCAGTGGGGCTGCCAGGATTGCTGCGTTTGCAGGTGGTGACATAGGAGCTGGCAGCAAGCACTGGGCTTGGAGCCTGGGACAAGGCAGGCCTGGGCTCTAACCCCATCAGCCTAGCCAGCTTCAGGGACCCCAGGTACCTTGTGAAGCCTCCTACCCTCATCTGGACAGTGTGAATAATAATATTTGTTCCTGCTTCACGGAACTCACTGAGAGGGTCGCAAGTGATAAGATGTGTGGAGTGTCAGCTCGGAGCTGGGTAACATCCATCAAGCTCCTACTATGCGCCGGGGTTAAGAACAGTGGCAATGTGGTCACCAAGGCCAGGCTCTGGGCTAAGGGCTTTAGGCTCATTCATGTAACAGGTATGTACTGAGCACCTACTATGTGTCAGGCAATCAAGTCTCGGGGATAAGGCAGCGCAGACCAGGTTCCTACCCTTATAGAGCTCACATTCTACAAGGAGACAGACAACAGAGAAATTGAAGATAATGCAACGTCAGGTAACAATACCTTCTTAGAAACAAATTAGAATGAATTTGATGAATGGTGAAGCATGAGTGTGACGGCTGGCCGGGACAGGCTTCCTGGAAAAGCAGTATCTGGACAGAGGTGAGGGTCGATTGACCCTTGGGGATACTTGGGGAAAGAACATTCCAGGCAGAGGAACAGCAGGTGCAAAAGTAGGAGTGCAGCTGGTGTGTATGCGTGTGTGTGTGTGTGTGTGTGTGTGTGAGAGAGAGAGTATGAGAATATGTGGGAGTGTGTCAGAGTGTGTGAGTCTGAATGTGTGAATGTCAGTGTGTGTTGGGTGAGGGGCTAAGTGCAAGGGGGACAGTGTGGCAGGAGCAGAGGGAGAGAGGGGGAGTGTGGAAGAGGAGGCACCAATCACGTGGGGTCCTGCGGGCCACAGTAAAGACTGGATCCTCCAAATAAGCTGTCATTCTCCTCAGGCCACACAGCCAGGGTGGAGGAACCGGGTTCCAAGCCAGGCATTCCCTGGCCAGTTCCCACTCTCTTTCCATGTGGCTCCAACAAGTGTCACTGGAACCTGGAGCTGATCTTGAATGAGAGGTGTCTGTGGAGAGGTCTGTGAACCCTGAGCTTGCTAGAGCCCCACGGATGTGGGAGATAAGGCAGGTCGAATGTGGGTCAGGGAGAAGCCGGGAGGGGAGCCAGAAGGGGTGGCAGAGGCAAGCCACCTGGGGCTGGGGCGGGTGGGGGCGGCCTCTCCATGGAGACAGCGTTTGGAAGCACCACTGGAATTACTCACGGAGGCCCATGTGCACATGTGCGTGCACCCAGGGCCACGTGCACACACTCACAGACCACAGAGCCCACGCAATCATGGCTCATCTCAGAAGCCACTTAATAAAAGACGTCACACGCTAGAGGGGACGAGGGCCATGGAGTTTGTCTCAGGAGCACGGAGGGAGACAGGCATCCAGGAAGACCAGCAGGGCCCCTGTAGCCTCAGACCCCCGCAGGGCAGAGGCACAGAGCAGCTCACGAATCAGCCAGCCCAGCAGTGGCCTGTTCTGGGTTAGGTCCCGTGGAAACCACAAGAAATATGGTCCCTGCTCTTAGGGGCAACCAGTCAGACCAATCAGTCTCTCAGGGGTGAGAGATCACAGATGGATAACCATACAGAGAAATGAAAATGACAGCAGTGATCAGAGCTTGGGAGATGGGGTAGGTGGGTCAAGGAGAGCACTTAAGGAAAGAAAGTCAGACAAGGCTTTCTGGAGAAAGTAAGCTTTGATCTGAGGTCTGAAAGCTGAGTAGGAAGTGACAGGATGAGATGGTGTGTGTGTGTGTGTGTGTGTGTGTGTGTGAGAGAGAGAGAGAGAGAGAGAGAGAGAGAGAGAGAGAGAGAGAGTTCTACACAGGGGACAACAAGTGCAAAGGCCCTGAGGCTGGACAAAGATTCCCAGGTTCAGGGAAACAGAGACAAGGCCAGCATAGCGTGGGGGGTGAAGGACGCCACCAAAGCCAGCCTTCCCTATGTGTACAGCAGGGCCCAGGGCACGGCTGTGGGCTGGTGAGGGGGAGTCCCTGAGGCCCCTCCACAGCTGCCGCAGGACTGGCTGAGAGACAGACCGGGGTTGGGACGCACTCATTCACTGCGTGACTTTGGCAGGTCACCTCCCTTGGTTCCTTATCGGAACAATTTCAAGACAACACGTGTCACGTGCCGCAAAGGGAACAGGTTCATAGCAGCTACTGGATAAATGGAGCCTCCCTCCCTTTCCTTCTCACATCACTAGCTTCTGCCTCAGTCTCTCCCTTTGCTCACCACCTCCTTTAAGGGGCTGGGATTGCGTCTGTCTCCAGGCTGTGGCTGGAACAAGCTGTCGCCGGTCAGTGCTCCCAGCAGCCAGCCCACCCAGACTTGCTCTCCCAGGTCCCACTGAGCTGGGCTCTGTCTGCAGTGCCCTCCAGAAGCTCCACCTTTGGAGACTTCCACGGATGGGAGTGCGCAGGGGAAACATGTCCAGGAATCCAGGCTCGCTCTGCCCTCCCAGCTCACCAAGAGGGGCTGGCCTTCCACATACCACAGCTGCCTCCCAAATGCACAGCTCTTCCCGGTTCAGCAGCCCTTTCCCCCGCCATCTTCACCCTCTAGGAGACAACGTTGTTATTATTATTTAACAGATGAGAAGCTCATCGAAAGGAGACCTCTCCGGAGCACATGGTGAGTAGAGAGATCAGGGTTCTCACTCAGACCTCTGACCCCAGGGCCCAGGTGGCACTTTCATGCCTCCTCAGGCTCTTGACCAGGCCACTGGTCCCCATTCAACACTCCTTCCCTGGTGTACCCCCTCCCTCTTAGGATTTTAATCACCCTTTCTGCCCTGACGACTCAGCTCTCCGGTCCCACCCCAACTTCACCTCTGAGTTCTTGACCAAAACCAAGCTCCTCAGGAGGGCACACACTCCTTCCTGACCACCCCTGTGCCCCGTTCACAGCCTCAGCCAGCCTGGCCTCCTCTTCCTTCCTGAGACATGGCAAGCTCTCTCCTGCCTCAGGGACCCTGCCCTCGCTGTTTCCTCCACCAGGAATGCTCTGGCCCAGACTCCCACGTGGCTGCTCCCTCCCTTCATTCAAGGCTCAGCCCCAATGTCACCTCCTCAGAGAGGCCTCCTGGACTACCTCTCTATCTAGGTGGTGGCCCTCTCTCACTCCCATGTCACCCAGGTTGGTTTTCTTCAGAGTATCTGTTCATTTATTTTGCTTATTGTCTCTTCTTCCATAGACTGAGAACCTCATGAAAGCTGGGGCTGGGTCCTGTCCATTGCAATATCACGGCGCCTGATACAGTGCCTGAAATATACTGTGTTTCCCTGAAAATAAGACCCAGCTGGACCATCAGCTCTAACGTGTCTTTTGGAGCAAAAAAAAAATTATTTTAATATAATATAAGACTGGGTCTGCATAACATAATATAATATAATACAATACCAGGTAATATAATATAATACTGGATATAATATAATATAGTGTAAGACTGAGTCTTATATTAATTTTTGTTCCAAAAGACGCGTTAGAGCTGATGGTCCAGCTAGGTCTTATTTTCGGGGAAACACGGTAGGAGGTGCTTAATAAACATATATTGAATGAATAAATGCATGAATGAATGAGTAAATGAATGAATGAATGACCAGTGACCCTGAGGACCCATTGCCACCTGGCTGCCTCGCCCCAACATGTGAACCAGGCATCTGAGACTCAACACATTTGAACTGAATTCCAGATCTCATCTGGCAGACTTGTTCCTTCCATGTCCCCACCCGAGTGGCAGCTCCTAGCACCTAAGCTGGATGCTGAGGTCCACCTGCTTCCCTTCCTGCTCCAACAGCCCCGCTTCCCCGCTGGCCCATTGCCAGGTCTAGCAGTTCTGCCTCTGGGCCTTTTCATCCCTGCTGCCTCAGCCCGGGACCTGTCAGGAGGGTCATACAGCCCAGCCCCTTCCGTCCACGACACATGACCATGCCTCCTAACCCCTCACTGCCTCCACGGTGACCACAGCTGCAGCCCAAACTGCAGCCCAGTAACAAGGGTCCTTTGTGACATGACTCAGGTATTTTCCCCAGCTTCCACTTCCACTATAAACCCAGGCTTCTGCCACCACGATAGCCTGGGGGCGTCAAGCCTACGGACTTCAGCAGTTCCCATTGGCAGGAGAGCCTTCCCCTCTCTGTCTGCCGGGCTGCCCACGTCCTGGCACCACGTCCCGGCTTTGCATCACCTCCTGAGACATGCCCCTGCCTGAGCGTGGCCTCTCCCTTACTCGGCAGGTGTCCACTGCAGCCTAGGCCATCCTGCCCTCAGCCTGCATCCTGCAACCAACCACTGATGAGGTTCCGACCACGTCAGACCCTGTTCTACATGCCTCACCTACATCCTCTCCTATCCTCTTCTGGAATTACAGATGAAGGCACAGAGGTTACCTGACCTGCCCAAGGTCACACAGCAATGAACAGTTAGGATTTGAACCCAGGTCCACCTGACTGTAAAACTGGATTGTGAACTCCTCAGCAGCAGGGATCCTGCCGGGCTTTCTTCCTGTGGGTCTTCCAAGCCCAATGCACAGGGATGAGCTCAAGAGCAAATGTTCCAAGGGGAAGCATCTGGATAAGAGGGAGGAAATTACAGGGAAAGAGACTTTGGCACAATCTAAGAAAAATCCCAGAGGTGTCAGGAGCTGCCTGAGGATGAACTTGAATGCAAGCATAGGGCAGAGGAGCGCTGCAGAATGCGAGGAGGGGGTACTGCCCTGGGAAGGGGTGGCATGGAAGACCTCTGAGGTCTCTAACCTACTGGGGAAGGTGGTGTTGGTACAGGGGACCTCTCAGGGGCACAACCCCAAACCCTCCCTTTCTGCCCCCCAGGCCCTGAGGCTCACCATGTGAAGTCAGAATGTTCCCGGGAGCGTTTGCAACTTCTCCAAAGGGCAGCCTTAAGCTGCCTCCCTTCCAGGGTGACCTACACTTGAATTGAGATTCTAGACAACCCAAACGGAGCACCTACAGGCACTGTACAGGCTGAGGTGAACTGAGAGCCAGTCCTGCCCACTTGCTCACAGGGCACTGGTTATGGTGGGGACAGTATAGCGGCTCCTCTCTGCTGGGGTGAAGCTGGGGGCTTTGAACCTCACTGAACCCCATTTCCCAGCCCATGGACTTAGGGGCCACTGTTCATTTGCAAGACAAAGAGACTGGCACTTAGAGATGGGTAGTGACTCATGGGCAGGCAGGCAGGCAGGCACCCAGTGGGAAGCTGAGCTTGCTGCCTGCCTCCAGCGTCCTGCCCCTTCCACTCAGCCAGGCTTGGAGGCTGTAGGGAACAGAGTTCCAAGTCTGGGAGGTGCAAGACAGGGGGCAGCTCTGAAATGCAGGGGCTATGACTTCAATTGGTGACAGTAGACTGTGACGAGGGCTCTGTGGGGTGGATGTGGTTTGAAGCTTTATGGGCTTCAGAGGATGAATAGAGCTGCTCTGGCCCTGGTCCCTGGGGCTGGCTTTATCATGAAGGACACAGATTTTATAAATATCTCAGCCCTCACCGTGGATCACATGGCATGGGGAATTAGCTAGGAGGCAAATTAAGAGGGGGAGGGAGGGTTTGAGCTGTGCTGGCAGCCCATTGGGGGATGCAGAGGTCATGGTCAGAGAAGGTGGGACTAAATGGCTTGTCTACTATCTGCCGCTACCCTCAGGTCACTGAGGCCAAAGCCAGGGCGTGGGGGGCAGGTGTTTGAGACAGAACCTTCGGGGCACAATCTGAGTCAGAACCACTGGCCTTTAATTTCGGGGAGAGGTGATCCTCGGCTGAGTTTCTAGCAGTTATGGGGGAGGGGCTGACCCCAACTATTCATGTCCCCGACTACCAACCGCCTGGGCCAAGATCAGAACTCGGTCTGGGGCCAGGGTCAGTGATTTAGGCCAGGATCAAAGCTGGGGCTCAGTGTGCCTAAAGGACTCCCCAGGTGGGAACTTCACCTCTTATACCCGAGTCTAACTTAGGGACAAGCCAGCTCTCTTGCAATGGCACAGAGGCCCAGGATCCAGGACTCTGCTCTGTGTTGGGGAAGGAGATGTGATCAAGAAAAGTTCAGTGAGACTAAAGCGGAGAGCACAGGAGGCATGCCCCCCCCCCCCCCTTCCAGGGCTGCTATTCTGTGCCTCTGTAAGTCACAACGTGGGAATCAAATATAAGGGGCACCACGTGGCAGGTAGTAGGTGGTTAGTGACCCAACAGGAGGCGAGTCAGAACCCAGAGCAGGAGCCATGGTGGGTGGGGGAGAACTAGCCTTGGTCAGGGAGGCAGAAGGCTTGGGTGTGAGGCCTGTTATGTTCCCACCTCTCTGTATGACTGCAGTTCATCCCTGCCTTCCCTGGGCCGCAGTTTTCCCATCATGGGGAGGGCAGTTGATTAACTCAAATCTCTAAGTTCCCTTTATCTGTGAGAGGCCATGATCAGATGCTCCTTCCCCAGGCAGGACCTGGTGGGGATCTCATGACCTCTGCCTTCATCTCCAGGGGTCAAGTTTTACTTGGTCTCTGAAGCCCAGGGCAGATACCACCTCCTCCATGAAGCCTTCCCCCAGCTGAAATTCACTGACACTTGGTCCAGTTTGCACACACTTCCGAGCCCCCACTGTGCCCTGCGGGAGGGTGGGTGTGGTCCTGGCTGTCTCCCCCACCAGAAGGCCAGGAGCTCAGACTCCACTACCCACCCCCTGGTGTCCTGGCCCCCAGGGCCCCACTGCACCTCAGGTCCTTTGGAGATCAGAGTTGTCGCAGCCCCACCATTCCTGTATTTAGCATGGAGTGGCACTGAAGACCTGGTGACTGCACACACCTGGACGATGAATTGCCCTCTTTTCCTTTCAGCAGCACATTGTGAGTCGTGCTACTGCTTATATTTCCCTTTTTCCTTTGTCTACTAGGAAGCTCCGAGGCAAATTTATAGCCTACGTTTAGCAAAATATAAACTGAATTATCTCATTCCGGTCTTCATTTTCTCTTCTCCTAATCCCCTACTTATTTCTTTTCCTTACTCATATAAGGGAATACAAAAAATGAGGAAGAAAAGGAACAAAGCAATGAAATGAATGGGGGAATCTTCACAGCTTAGACTCACAGCTGTAACTGATAACGAGTAGAGTTCGTATCGAGAGAGGGCTTAGCCCTGACGGCCTCAGCTAAGCCCCTGACTTGGCATTTATTATCTCCTAATAACCCCACCACTCCTATACAGGAGAGGTGGGTCTGTGCTGTGGATGGGAAAGCAGAGGCTTAGAGAACGGAAATCACTGCCCAGGACACAGGGTGGGAAAGAGCCTGGAGTTGGGACTTGAACCTTTGATTCCCAAATCAGCCTACTTAATTAATATGCTTTCTTACACCCCCACCCCACTCCCACCCAGAATGCTGGGATCTCCAGTGTGTCCATGGTTGCAAACTCGGGCCCAGTTCCAGGCTTGACTCAATAGATATTTGTTTTCAAACTTCCCAAAGGAACTTTTAAAACAAACCCTCAGGTAGTGGCCAAATACGTATTACAAATGAGTAAGCCTGGAGCTATCAATAGCAACTCCACAGCCCCAAGGCAAAGCCAAAGCAACTTTATCCACCTGCCCGAGGAGACCTGTACAACATTGCTCACAGTGCAGTGAGTGAGAGAGGAGGGCAAGAAATAACCAGTGTCCAACAGTGGGGAAATGGGGACATAATTTTCATCCATCTATGCTGTGGAATATTATGCAGCCATGAAAAAGAGTGAAGTCTGTCTATGCACTGACCTGAAGAAAACAACAAAACTTCAAACCATAGGATACATGAAAAAAGCAGGCTACAGATCAGGGTAACTAAAGTAGGGTTCTATAATACTTATGAGAAAAGCACAGAAGGTAAAACATCTTTGCAATTGTAGAGAAAAAGATCTGGGAAGGTCTGATGATTCCCACATTTACATCTGTAACCTGGATCCCTCCCCTGAAATCCAGATTCATGCATTCAATTGCCCACTCACCATCTCCCCTTAGACATCTAACAGGCATCTCGACCGTGACGTGGCCAAACCTGCACTCTGACCCTGCAAACCGCTCTTCTCAGTCTCCCCATCCCAGCAGCTCCACCCTCCTAACCGACCAGACCAAAACCTTGAGTTCAGCCTGCCTTCTCTTTGTCACCCCACAACCAGCCCAGCAGCAAACCCTGTCAACTCAGTTTCTCAGACAGGGGAGACGACAGTGGTCTTTGCCCTGGCCAGAGCCCACTCGGGTGCTTCTTTCAACTCTGGGCACCTCTCCTGATGGGTTGGCATGGGACAGTGACCACCACGAGAGGCACGGAGAAGTAGTAATCACGGGAACAATGCTAAGAGCTCTCACTTCTTGAGCAACCCCACTATGCCCAGGACTTGTCAAGCTCTGAATCATTTGCATCTCTCATGGACCCTGGGAGGCTGAGGACCTATTGTCTCCACTTGAAAAATGAGGCACAGAGAAGTTGACTTTCTCAGAGTCACATGACTAATACGTAGGAGAGCAGGTTTTCTAACCCAGTGTGTCCAGCTCAAGCTCAGATGTGCCCCGCTGCCTGTCACGGAAGCCAAGTGGGAACATTGGCGGGAACTAGAGCTTGGGCGTTTGGGAGTCTGGGGAGAAGAGTTGAGGGGAAGGGACATGTCTGCTCTCTGAGGTCAAGGAGGAGAGATTTGTGTTCTGTGGGCGCAGGATCTGGGAAGGAAGTGTGTCATGGGGGGCGCCAACTTCAGTTCAATGTAAGACAGTAATTTCTAATAATCAGAGCAACCCGCCCCCAAAGGAGTGGACCGCGTGGTCAAAGGGAGTCCCAGCTTCAGGGGTGCCTGACAGGGCGTCATGCGAGCATTCCATTCCTGGCAGCAAAGCAGACTGGAAAGAGATATTAAAAAAAGAAGAAGAAGAAGAAGATGAAGAATCAAGAAGCAGGGGAGAGAACTGTCCATCAGACATTAAACCACAGCAGACAGCTATTTGTGGTGGTTCTCAATAGCCAGGCAGGACTGACCTCCTAGGGCGCCTTCGGAAATGATGGGGGCATTTTCAGTGTAACAATGACTGGGGTGGGGGAAGGGGGGTGCTTCTACTAGCATTGAATGCCAAGGATTGGATCAGGGCTACTAGAGATCGTACAACGAGCGGGACAGTCCAAGCCAAGACAGAAGTGTCTTACCCCTAGTGCCAATATATCCCTGTTGAAAAAACAATGAGACACAGTAATGAGTGTAGAATTGGAATAGACAAAGAGATCTGTGAGACAGAACAGAGTTCCCCGAAATAGGTCCATCACTACATGGGCACTTATACATAAAACAAGGATGGTATTTCAAATCAGCGAGAAAAGGATAAACTAGTCCATTAATGCTGTTGGGACAATGGGCTTTCCGTATAAAAATAAAACTAGATCCCTACTTCATACCACATGCAAAAATAAACTTTCAGGTAGACTAAAGACCTAAATATGAAACATAAGAGGAAAACAACCTTTTTAAAACTATTTGAAGGAAATACAGTGTATTTTTATAACCTTGGGTGGGAAAGGCCTTCTTAAATAAGTTGCAAAGAAGTAAAAGCCAATAAAGGGAAATATGATGTTACTACATCCCCAAATTAAACTTCTAAATGAGAAAGACACAAAATGAAAACACAAGCAATGCACGTGGAGAAAATATTTGCAACGGGATAACAAGGAATAATATCCACACATAAAAACATATTTAACAAATTAATAAGAAAAAGATAAGTGACCGATAAAAAGTTGGGCAAATATGTGAAAGGGCATTTTGCAAAAGCGGCAATTCAGATGACCATTAAACATATAAGGAAGCTCAGCCTTTCTAATAGTTGGTGAAGCTAATGAACACGACATGCTTTCGTCCAGCAGATTGGCAAAATTAAAGAGGGATAAATCAACTGATGGTGAGGTACTGAGCTAATGGGAACTCAGATATATCACCAACAGGAGCGCAAAGTGGCATAACTGCCTTGGAGAGCAATTTGGCAGAGTTTGTTAAAACAGAAAATCTTGCTTCTAGAGAAACACTAATGCACGTCGATGAGGAAGGAAGTTCATTGGAACACTGCTTATGGTGAAGAACTGGAACCATTAAAATGTCCGCAAGCAGGAGGATGGACAAAACGTGTTATCAACATACAATGGAATACTGCTCAGCAGAGAAATGAATGAACTGCAGCTACACTTGTGCTTGGCTAGATATCAAACACATGATCTGTGAAAAAAGCAAAATGCAAAGATAATTAATTTCTTATGATATAATTTATCTAAGAAAACCCTTCAAATGACTCTCCTGAGCCTGCGTTTGTGAAAGTTCCCTCTAGCTGAAAAACCTTGCAGCCAGCCCGCCTGCCGTCCCTCCCTCCTTTCCTTCATTCCCTCTCTTCTTTAGACATGCTTGCTCTGTGCGGACGGCGCTGGAGATGAGGCCATGGCCCCAAGAGGTCTCCCTGCCATGAAAAGCATTCCCTATGGTTCCAGCCCCAGAATGACCTCTGACCCTAGCCCACACTAAGCCCTCACCTCAGACCCTGTTACAGCATCTCTCAGGGTCTGTGACATGGGGATGATTCTGTGTCCTGGCTGCACAGGCTGCTGAAAGCTTCACAGGAGAGCGTGGACGAGGCAGGCTTATGTCTCGTAAAGTACATGTGGCAGGGGCGGGTGCTATGGCTGACAGCAGCCTCAGTTTTCGAGGCTGGCTGGTGGTGCTAAGTCCCCTGCTTTCCTTTCCCCCTGTTCTTCTCCATTATCTGCCATCTTTCCCTCCTTTCCTCTTTCACTTTGCTTTAGTGCCAGGCCTTGGAGCCAGGGTAAGGGGTGTGTGTGTGGGGGGGAGGGGTGCGGTTGGTGCAGCCAAATCTCTGGGCCCAGGAGCTAAGGCCTCCTGGGCTGGGCTGGGGAGTCAGCTCTCTAAGGTCCCAGGTGACCACAAGAGCAGGTGGCTACCTCCTCCCTAAAGTCCAACAGCTGCCAAGGGGAGTAGTCATGATTACATCCAGGGCCTCATATGGTCACAACAGGGCCCTGGAGAGAAGGTGGCCCAGGACAGCCTAATTGGGCATGACGGCAGCCCTGTGAGGCTCACTAAGCTTGGAGCTGTTAGGGTGGCTGGTGAAGGAACAGCCAGTGCTGGCCTGGCCCCCGACCCCCACAGGGACACTTGGCTCTGGGGCTTGAGTCTGCCTGCCTGAAGATATGTCTGTCAGCTGGCACTGCCAGGTGCTGCCCCAGCCTGGCTGCCAGTCCTGCTGGGAAGTGGCACTGGTGGCTCAGGATGGCAGTTCTAGGCTCCTCTCTGTATCTTCTGATACTTGGTATGGTTCCTTGGGGGGGCTTCCCTCCATTCTCTGGGTCTTATTTCTACTAACAACAACGAACCTGTTGGCCATTTCCCACCCACTACCTATTCTGATCCTCCAAACAACCCTGCAGGGCAGCGATTCCAGTGTCTTTCTGCTCTGCTAGAGATGGAAAAACTGGCCCAGAGAGGGTAAGTGACTTCTATGAAGCCACACAGCTCACAGATGGCAGATCCAGGATTTGAATTTCAGGCCTCTTTGACACCTAGCCCCTGTTTGTGACACAACACCAATTTCTCATCTCCCTGAAGCCTAGGCCAGTGGTGAGGGGAGAGTGGCAGTGCCACAGTCCTGGGAGAGGAAAGATGCTAATGATAGCCAAATCCAGTCTGAATCCTGCTGTAGACACATCACACCCCTTCTCTGGGCTGTACCCAATGACACCCAGGATTCTTCCCAGCCTTGATGTCCAAGTCTGTGGTTTCCAGTCTTTAAGGCTTTCTCAACTCCATCACTTTCTAGCTAAGTGATCTTGGGAAGTCTCCTCTCTCCTTCCATATCTGTAACAAGGAACTAGTTACTCCTCTCACTGTGCTTGAGGAGGTCGACTGCTCAGGTTTTTCAAGTGGCCAGCACAGGGCCTGGCACATAGCAGGTGCTCAGTAAATGGGCATTCTCTTGTTTTCCATACCATCCCTGAGCCTCGTGCACCCTAACTCAAATCTCGCACCTTCCAGGAAACCCCATGAGATCCTAGGAGCCTATGTTTCACAATTCCTGCATGCCTTCCTCTGTCTGTAAAACAGCCCATCCCTGCATTAGTTTACAAAGCTTGACTCCACCCATCACTTTGTGTAATGCTTACCAACAGCTTTCCTACTACGACTGAGGAAACTGAGAGATATAGAGTTCTCAGGTCACTTAAATTCTCTACACTTCAGTTTGCTCACATTTAAAACTAGTCCCTTCCAGAGAAGAGGTGTGGCCTGCTGGGGGCATACATATCAGTACCGTGCCTACAGGTTGATGTTTAGAAATAAATGGCATAATACATTAAAATTTCTTAAAAGGGTGTCTAGACAATAACATGGGCCCTCACTCTACCTCAGATATTGCTTGGATTTGCTCAATCCCAGGGCCAAAGCCTCTGACCTCCAAGCCGGGTCCCCCAAAACCCAAAGTCCTGGAAATGATTCATGAGAACTCTGAAGACAGAACCATGGACAGCACCCCCAGATGCTGGGACGGACCCAAACCCTCTCTTCAGCACCACGGACAACGCCCCTGCAATCAACACCAGGGACAGGGTGGGCCACCGCTTGTGAGCACCCAAACAGCCCCATGCCAAGGTCGCTGTCAAAATCCCCTCCTCCCACGCTGGGGTGGCACTGAAAGTCTCTTATTTCCAGCTAGTTACCTGCTCCGCTATTTGTAACTCCCAGAATGGGCCACTTCCATTTCTCTTTCCATTTGCAGTCTTTTATTTCGAAGGCTCATTTTCCTGTTTTTCACCCAGTGATTGGGGTACCTCAGGGAGACTTTCTAGGGGTACTAGACTGGGAAAAGCCACCTCCTCAGACCAGGAGAGCCTCCCAAGCTCTCCCTTTTTTTCACTCCTGGCCTCATTTCAGAAACAAGTAGTGATCGCCTCTGGGCAGAGTGTCATGGCCAAGGTGGCAGCAAGGGACAGGCCTGCTGCCACCTCATCTCAAGGGCTGGGCTCGTGCCCTGTTCTCAAGACACTGAATAAAGAGGCAAAAGCATTTTCAGCCTGTCCCATACCATCACTCATCCCTGAGGCCATCTTTTTTTTTTTTTAACTTTTAAATTTATTTTAAGTGTGTTTTTCCAGGACCCATCAGCTCCAAGTCAAGTAGTTGTTTCAATCTAGTTGTGGAGGGCGCAGCTCACACTGGTCCATGTGGGGATCGAACCGGCAACCTTGTTGTTAAGAGCACCACACTCTAACCAACTGAGCTAACCGGCCGACCCGTCTGAGGCCATCTTTTAATGGCTCTTCGCTCATTTGATGACGGCTAGATTCCTGCCCTGACTGCCTCCATCTACGACCTCACTGGCCACCTGTGCGGCCTCACAGCAAACACCTTGTGCTGCCTTCTTCAAGGACGCCCAGGGCTTTAGTTCAGCAGGAACCCCAGCAAAGCCAGCCACTTAGTCCTCCTGAGACAAAAGGGGAAGACGAAGTGCACAAAAATACCAGTGTCTCCCTCTGATAAATGAGAATAAGGCTACCTCCTCAGGATTGTCATAAAACAAGATGGTATGTCTAGCACCAAACCTGGGAATATAATAGGGGCTCAGTAAATGTCTGCCCCCTTCCCAACAAGGAAAATATAATGATGGAAATGATGATTACTATATGGGCCTACTATGTGCCAGGTGCTGGGTCTAGGTTTGCAGGGTTAGGGAAGCATTATTATACCCATTTTGTTGATAAGAAAATCAAGGCTCAGAAGGGTCAAAAAATGTGCCAAACATCACAGAGCTGAGCAAGCAACAGAACCAGATCTCCACCCTCCAATTCCAGGCTGCTTCTCCATCTCCAGAAGATCTCTGATAACTACAATCATCCTTACTTCTTAGCTGGGGGACCCAGCATAGCCCATTCTCTGTTTGCTCACACCCAGTGCTGGAAGATCCATGTCCAGCTGGTTGGCTGTTCACAAGCTTTCAGGCCCAGATATTGGAGCAGCTGAGGTAGAAGTAGAGCACAGAATCCTCACCCTCCCAGGTCCCCAGGAGATGTCAAGGGGCTCAGATGCAGTCCCTCCAATCTTTGCCACAGTTGCCTCCTCTCCTAATGTGGCAAGCTGGCAACTAGCCCACCTGCCTCCGTATGTCTACATGCGCAGTGGAGCAGGGCTCATGAAGCCCCCACCATAGTCCCCAGCATCACTGATCTCCCACACAGGGTCCCTCGTACCTATCTATCCTACAGATGGGGACACTGAGGCCCAGGGAAGGGACAGGACTTAGCCAAGGACACATGAACAGATGTGCTCTCAGACCTCCATCATCTTTCTCCAGTGCTCATGCCCCTACAGCAGGGGCTCAGTGGGGGCAGGAGCCACAACACTTGTTCACTGCTGGGGCCCTAGCACCCACCTTAGGGCCTGGGCAGTAGTAATTTTCTCTCTTCACTTCCTCTTTGGGGAGGGGTGATGTGTCACCCACTTTCTCTGTCTCACCCAAAGAGCCTTCCTTGTACACAGTAGTCCCCTAATAAATATTACGTTATTTCATTCATTCCATAACGATTTTATTGAAGGCTTAATGTGTGGCAGGCATTGTTCTGGGTGGTAGGACCACAGCAGTAAGAAAAAAAGACACAAATAAATGGACATTCCAATCCTCTTATGACACTGATTGGAACGAATCTTCCTGTTTCTCCACCCACTGTGAATGCCAAAAGGATGGGGCCTGTCCTGTCACTGCCTCCAGGACTGTATACAGTGCCCAGAACACAATATATGCTTGCTGAATGAAAGTACGAGCGAGTGAATGCAGGTAGAGCGGTACAATAAAGGCAGTCACCATTTACTGAGAGGTGGCTCTATGCCAGGTGCTAAATGTTTTACGTACATTAATTATCTCATAGAAACTTCCCAACAGCCTCTGTGAGTGGGCACTTCAAAGGGGATCCTGCTAGCCATTCTTTCCTTTTGCCCAATTAACAGAAGTGCCGAGTTAGAAGTAGTCACTTCAGCAGCTTCCCTTGAAGGGTGGCCACGTGACCACACCTGGCAAATAAGATGTAGGCAAACGTCCACTGAGTGGGGCTTCTAAGAAATCTATTGTTTTCCTGATAAGAAGGACCAAGTCAGAGAGCATGTCATTTTTACTTTCTTTGTCCTGGAATTCAGATATAACATCTGGAGGTGGAGCTGCCATTTTGTAGCCATGAGAATGAAAGATGCATGGTAAGGATGGCAGGGATCTGGGCCCTTGATCAATGGGCTTCCGTCATTGCTCTGGCCCTGGACTCCCTGCCTCCGGAATCTTTGTTATATGAGAAGAATAACCTCCTGGGTGTTTATATGACTATTATTTTTTTCTGTTGTTACATGCAGCCAAATGCAATTCCAACTGATCCAGTATTGTAACAAGTGAAGCTCAGAGAGGTCAAGTGATTCCCCCAGTCACACAGCAGGTAAACAGATCTGAAATTGGCCTCTGGGTCTAGTGTAGGTCAGTGTATCAGCCTGAGCTCACTCTACCACCTGTGTGCTGTCATTCCCACCTGCAGATTCAGGTTTTTCCTGGGGAAGCCCTTCCCCAAACCCAGCACTTGGCTTTCCTCTAAGACTCTTTCTGACCACTCTGAGGTCTCCTCTCTGAGGACTCCATCTCCAGCTACACACAGGTCCAGACCCTCCCTTCAAAACTTGCCTGTCTCAAGTCCCAGGATTCTGTTCAGATCCCGATCCAGGGAAGTGCTCTCTCCTCTCTGCTCACCCACCTCGACCTGGTCCACAATCTCCCACTGACTGCCCCCAACAGTGAGCACAGCAGGCTCTCAATCCATCTTTGCAGATAGGTCTCCTGCTTCCCATCTCTTCCCCACCAGGGAGGGTCCTGCACCCACCACCAGAATAACCTTCCTCAAGAGCAGTTCTGACTGAACCAGCATTCCAGGCCTCCAAGATCATGCTTCTGCCACCTTCCCATGGAATTCAAGGGAATTGCCTCTTGCTGTTCCCTCTGCCCTCCGCCCTTTCACCCCAATCAGCATTTGTAGGGGCAGCTCCAACTTCAGGTCACAGAAAGGACCCCTCTGACCACCCTGCCTAGAACAAATACCCCCCACCCCGTGCCAACCCCTCCCTCAGCCTGTAGGTCTCTTTGAGCACAGCTGAGAATCTTGTTAATTCACTGTTTGCATGTTTGTCATCTACCCCCCCCCCCCAACACACACACGCACCAGAACCAGTGCTTCTTGAGGGCAGGAAGCAAACCTATCTTTTCCACCAGTTCCCCAGCACCTGGCGTGAGGCCTCGTGCTCAGGCTCAATCAGAAGGTGCTGAATGAAGCTCAAACTCACTTCCTGCTCCTTCCCGCGCCTTCTCGCCACCCACTTTCTACTCCAGCCAAACAGAACTACGCGAGCTTCCCCGAACCCTCCTACCGCAGCCGGTGCCCAGAGCCTCCCCCAACGCTGCCTCCAGCCAGGCCTTCCTCTCCCTTCCGTCCATCAAAACCAAGCTGTTCTGTGTCTCATGTGCTTGGGATGTGGCTTAGATCTCAGCATCAACAGAATTCAAGCAGATGGGCATTCCAGACTCTGGCGGGGGTGAATGGAACTTTGGGACAGAGAGAGCGTGCTGTGTGTGTGTGTGTGTGTGTGTGTGTGTGTGTGTGTGTCGGGGGGACTGGCCACCTACACTCTACCCTGGACATGGCAGCCCCTGTATGCCCTTATTCTTGCATTTCTGCCTCTGGTTACCCCCACTTGAGCTGATTCTGAAAGGCTCCAGTAGTCCCTAAGTAGCCACAACTGTAAGAAAGCAGAAGAGGAAAAAAACCTAATATTTACTGATCTTCTATTATGTACCAGCCATTGTTCTTGGCCAAATAATAACAATGACGATGACGGTGATGGTAGGAATAGTGGCGAGTCTTTGTTGCGCACTTAGCGTGAGCCTGACACCACCCTAAGGGCTTTTAATCAGACAGGTCCTACTATCATCCTCCTCATTTTACACATGAAGAAAAAGAGGCTCAGAGAGATGGAGACACCTGCCCAAGGTCACAGAGACATAAACAGTCTTGGACTCAGGCCTCTAATTCAAAACCTGCTCCTCTTCCAAGTTGAGCTGGGCAACACCCAGGTATCTTGGGGTGGGGGCAGGAGGCACTACTTTGTCTCGTAAACTCCTCCTGCCTCTGAATGCAAAGCTGGAAGCCACAAGTCCCCGACCAGGGGCTCTCCTGAGGGCAGTCTGAGCTGGTAGGACTTACCCCCACTGCAAGGCTGTAGGACAGTGCTCCAGGCCCCCAGAGAACCGGGCCTGAGGAGTCGCGGGGTGGACGGAAGGCAGTGAGCTTGGGCTCTGCTTCCCCAGGAAGGCTGAAGATTTTCCCAACAGCCAGGGCCAAATTTATCTGCCAATCCCCCGAAGAGCTGATTCCAGCGTCTGTCTGGAAATGTCAGCCCGTGTGGTTGGAGGAACGTGGGGAGAGTTTTCCTCTAAATAGCAGGAAGCATATGGGAGGCGGATGGCACCCGCCACCCCAACTTGCCAGCTCTCGCTCAAGCGGAGCTAAAAGGGGCCCAGAGGGTCTGGAATTCCTACCACCTCTGGGGGTGGGGGCGGGGTTGGAGACAGAGACAGTGGCAATAACAAGGGCAGAGAGTGGGTGCTGAAAGGCGGGCAGGCAGGAGCACCGGACTGACAGACAATCAACCTGTGGCAACTCAGACGAAAGTGACACACCCAAGAATTTAGCATAGTATCAACAACTGTAATGACTGTCAGTCGCCATGCAGGGAGCACTTTACGATGTGACAAGTGTGGGTTAAGCACTTTATTTGGAAGATTTCACTTAAACTTTACAACCGGCTCTTAGGGGCTGCTATTTCCCCCATGTTACAGATGAGGAAACAGGCTCAGAGAAGGAAAAACATGAAATCAGACACTCTGGGGTAGAAAGGACCTTCCAGATCCTCAGCTGAATCACAAATACTCTACAGACTTTTCTGTCAAGTTGTGGTGCAGCTGTTGCTTGAATACACCCAGTGATGGAGAGCTCACTACCACCCGTTAGCCCATGTGTGGAGAGCAATTTGTATCCAAAGGTTTTCCTAGTCTAAGATGGAATCGCTTTCCCCAAAACTTTTCCCCCAGGTCTGACTGACAGACCCAGACCCTGCCTTCCCCCACAGAGACAGAAAGACAGGGAGCAAGGGCCCTCGAGGTCTCTGGTTTTCCCTCTGCAGGTGACACAGCCCAGTTCCCTTGGCCACCTCTGTACCCCTGTCCACGGTAACCAACGCAGCCCCTAGTCACTTACAGTGTGCCAGGCACCATGCAACGCCTGCCCCATACACAGCCTCCTCCAATCCTCCCCTCAATCCCTAAGGAGGCTCTGTCATCACCCCATTTTACAGAGGAGCAAACAGGCACCATGAAGGCAAGAGACTTGCCCCAGACATTGGGCGGGAATGTGGGAACACTGGCGGTCTCACTGGGCCGCTGCTCTAAGTCTCACGACAGCTGAAGAGGTCCCTGCTGGCCCCACCTGGGGACGCTCTCACTGCCACTTGACCCAACCTTTGCCAGGATTCACTTTGACACTGGTCCACAGAACCCCCAACCCCCACCAGCCCCTCTGGGATCAAACTTAACCTTCTTTCCCCCTCTGCAGCTGCCACTAAGTCCCCAAGTCCAACGAAATCTCCGCTTTAAACAATTCAGCACCACCCTCGTGGTCCTGCCCTGCCCGCTGTCACCCCCAACTCTCACCAGCCCAATGTGTGGACCTTTCTAACACCCAGATCTGCCCCACCCTGGGCTCCCTCCGACTCTAAGGATCAAATGCAAATTCCTCGGCCCCATTGTCGAGGCCTTCCAAGCTGTGGCCTGAGCTGAACTCTCCAGCTTCTCGCCCCGACAAGCCCTCCTGCCCATGGCCTAAAGGCTTAGAGGGAGGCAGGTGAGAGCTTTGCATAGCCCAGGTCCTCTACCTGATTCACACTTCACAGTTGTTTCTCCTGAGGAACCCCTCTTCATCCTTCAAGACTCTGTTCAGAGGGCCAGAATCAATTGGTCTGGCCCCAGAGATCCCAGAGTGATTGGCACCCCCCCTGATTTGCCATGTGTCGCTTGCACCTCTTTCCTTGGCTGAACCGTGAACTACCCCTGGGAGGAGCTACTCTAATGCTTCTTTGTAGCACAGGGCCTGGCCCAGGGTAGGTGCTAATAAATGTTTGTGGAGTGTGAGAATGAATGATTAAATGGAGACCCTGGGGCACCATGAAGTATTAGAGACAATCCATAAAACATGGCTCGTGCACGTCACAGCTTTGATGTATCAGAAACAAAAAGTGCTGCTGTCAAAATAAATAGTCACAATACATTTGATTAATGAGGACTTTGCTGGCTGCCTCCAAATTTAGAAGGACATCAGGGGACAATCTGGGCTGTTTGGAGCATCCATAAAAAAAGCTGTCCCAGTCTGAGGAGATGAAGTAACCAGGACTCACCTGAAGGGTGGAAGGAGGCCAGCAGGAGGGCCACGGAGGGGGGAGGGTAGAAGAGACCGGGTCCATGTTCCAGACCTGCCTCTAACTTGCTCTGGGTTGTTGCACAGGGGGCTTGGCCTCTTTGAACGTCCGTCTCTTGTTTGTAAAATGCAAAGGGCATTTGGAAAACTGATGGAGGCAGATGTGTGTCCGTCCCAAGGCCTCAGCACTCCCTCTGCTGTCAGGTCTTTACGCTTCTTCCCACACACCTGCCCACCCTTCTCCATTCAAGCTCCCAGCAGGGTATGCAGACACCCAGGGCTCCCTGGTCTTGGGACCCTCTGGCCTGAAAATGCAGGCCCCTGCTAGCCCTCCTGGCAGGTCATTTGGCAGAGAGACCTTGGTGGAAGGTGTGTGGGAAGTATTCTAGGTGTGCCTCAGGCAGTGGCAAGATTATGGACTTGATCCCGTGAAGGAGCTTTCTAACCAGCGGTGGAGGGAATAGAGAGTGAGGCCCCCATCTCGAGGTATGCAAGCAGTGGCTGACACCTCGCGACTGGGAATTCTGACCCAGGGTGGAAAAGAATTTAGAGCAGTCGCTATAGAAGACCCCCTTGAGGGATCACTGGGTCTCTTCTCTCCTTCCCCACGTGGGACCTTGACCTGACTCCTCCAAGGCTGGGCTCTCAGTACCAGCCAGACTGAGCTTGCTCACACTTCTCTCCTCCCACAATATCCCTCAAAGATTCCCCACTGTCTTCAAGATCAAGCCCAAGCTCTTATTCTGGCATCAAGGCCCCTGTGGTCTGAGCCTGTTGCTGTGTATCCACTGGTTGTTCCCCCTACCACATGCTTCGGGGCCCTTGACGTGTTTCTCCTTCCTGTGCTCTTTTTGACTACTCAGCTTAGGTGTCACCTTCTCCAGGAAGCCTTCCTTGCTCTCATGCTGGCCTTGTGTTCCCTCAGCCGCTGTATGCACACCCACATCTGTGGTGAATCATCTGTGGGATCCTCTCACTCTCCCCAGAACTGCAAGACCCTTGGGGGCCAGTACAGCTCCCTCTCAGGCCCAGCACAGGCCCTGACCGAGAGGACGATGTCTGTTGAGCTGGACTGGCACTTCAGAGATTCTGATATCCTGATTTTAAGTCTCAAGCTGCCTCAGTGAGCTTCTGACTGTAAGATCTGGGCTCAGAACTCCTTTCATTAGTTGTACTGTTTTTTATGATTATGAAAGTCATGTACCTTGGGAAATTCAGGTTAATATAGGACGGGGAGTTTGCTGTGTTTGGCCACTGTTTAGCCTACTTTTAGGCCCCAACCTACGTTTTTGTGTTTGTTTGGGGGGAGCTACCTTTTCTCACTCTCCACTGGTGACGTTCCAGTGGTGCTGACTCCATCCCCAGCTGGGGGCACGGGCAGTGCATAGGTCCAGGCTGCCAACCAGAGCCATGAAGTGAGGGGTGGGCACACCCACCAATTTGAGCAATCAATGCAGGACTTCATTGCAGGACTTGTGTTTGAGCTATCTGGGAGGAAGTCTGCATATTTCCCTGGACAGGCATCTTAGCTCCTGTATGCGAGAGCCCTGTAAAAACAGGGGAACAACCCAGAGAAACAGGGCTGAAAATGGTGAGAGAAATTGGGTCCTGGTGACAGTGTCGGAGGCCCTGGATCCAGCTGAGCCTGAAGCTGTTACTTCTGGACATGACACTTCTAAGCCAATCAATTTCATTTCTGTTCAAGCCAGTGTGGGCTAGGTTTTCTGTCACTTGTACGTGAAAAGCACCTGAATGATACAAGTATATCTCACCATCCCGAGGAAACCCCTCTGAACAGTGTGATGGTGGTTCTGGGTGTTTCTCTGGACAGAAGCATGCATATGTTTATATAGTTTTCCTAACAAAAATGAGATCATACAATATACACCATTTTGTAACCTCCTATTTTTTCCCCTCAACAGTGCACCACGGACGTGTTTCCATGTCAACAGTATAGATCCACGGCACTGTTTCCACAGCCACTGAGAACACCATTGTCTGGCTGGACCGCAATTTATTGAACCATCTCTCGCTCATAGATAATTGGGGAGTTTCTAATTTATCACTGTCATCAAGAAAGTACAGTGAACTTACTTGTAAAATGCATATGTTTGCTCTTGTTGAATTATTTATGACTAAGATTCCAAGAGTTTGACTTCACGAGTGTATGTTTCTCTGCCTGAGATTTCAGATTCTCTCGGTGTCTGTGAGGTAGTATCTGTTTTTCCCGGAAAGTTTAGTGGTTATCAAAAACAAGCAAATCCAGGGCCAGGGGGTCCCCATAACAGCATCTCTGGTGAGAGGGCTAATTAGGATTGCAAGTCAGTTGGTGGGGAAGTGCTGGGGCTCGGGGTGGCGGCAGTCCTGGCCTGGGGTCCAGCGGCCGTGTACACCCAGCTGACCTGTCCAGCGACCTGGGCCTCATCCTCCAACTGGATGTAACTCTCAGTAACTAAGAGGAGAGGCAAGCCTGGGGGAAAGTCAGCACGGAGAGCCCAGGCAGGACCTGAGAGCACACAGTAGGTGCCACCTCTGGCAGTCACGGTGATAACAGCAGCAGCTACTAGTGATGTAACACTGATGGTTCTAGCCCTCCACATGTGTTAACTCACTAAAGCCCCAAAACCACCCTCGGACACTATTCTTGTCTCTTGTTTCACAGAAGGGAAAACTCAGACTCAGAGAGGGCGAGTGGCTTGTCCCAGGTCACACAGGCAAGAAGTGCTACCACTGAGGTATGCGGATTCCCCGGCTCACACCTTCTCCCGCTTTACTGGAGGAGGTCGCAGGAGAGGAGCGCCGCCCCAGGCAGGACTGCGGGAGTCCTGCAACTCCTGTTCGTCCTCCCAGGTCCTGACACTCAGGAAAGACTCCAAACCCAGACAGGTATAAAGACGACACTGCTCTCCCATGCCCCAAGCCCCAGAAGAAACCACTGGGAACGGTTTTCAGAAACACACACTGTTCTTATAAAAATGATGTCATGCCACCTATGCTGTTTTATAACCTCTCCCTTTTCAACTCTCCAACACCCTATGAAGTTCTTTCTGCAACGGGAAATTTAGACCATGGCCCCATTTCCAACAGCTGCAGTGGGTGCCACTGTCTGGCTGCAGTAAATGGATTTAACTAAGCCCCTGGTGACATCCAAATGGATTCCCAATTGTCCTTCTACTTATCAATAATGCTACAGTGAACACTGTCCAGCGTGGCTGGATCCCTGTCACCTTTCAGGTCCCGGCTCGAATGCCACCTTCTTAGAGAAGCTTTCTCAGACCGTCCCATGGCGTGTAGGGTCCCCTACCCTGTTAGTCTTCATAACGTCCCCACGCTCATTTCCTTCGCTGCACAGATGCAGTCTCTGCTTATTCCGTTTATTTATTTGGGTAGTTGTTTAATATTTGTCTCTCCCCTAGGCCATGTGCTCTCTGAGGGGCAGACAGCAGGGATTAGCACTCGATAAATGTCTTGGGAATGCAGGAATGCCTCTGGGGCTGGTGCTGTTTGCAGAGCAGACGCCCCTGCTTCAGGGCTTGGAGACACCTCTGCATGCCACCATCCCCAGCGCCAGTTCAGGGACCCACAGATCTGCCTTAAAACTCGATTCCAGTCAGGGATTGCTTGGAGCTTCCATGCCAGGTGCCAGCCCTGACAGAAACCCAGCTCCGAGCAGTGCTTGCTGAACACAGGAGACAGGGCAGTGGAGACTGGGAGAGTGGGCAGGGCAGCTCCACTACTCATTGGCTGTGTGGCCTTGGGCCAGTCGCTTCCTCTCGCAAGGCCTTAATCTCCTCATCTGTAAAATGGGGCCAGTACCACTGATTTCACGGGCTTGTTCTGAAGACTAAGGAAGATAATGGCTGTGTTTAGCACATAGTAGGTCCTCAGGAAACAGCAGTTTGGCCTCACATGCAGTTAGTTCAGAGGCTGGGTCTGATCGTCTCACCTTGAATGATTCCTGGCTGCCTCCCCTGGCCTCCTCCGCGGGTCTGTCCCAGTCCTATCCTTTAACACTTGTTAAGTGGCAAAATGCGTTGCTCTGACCCCTTGTCTCATCCATTGCCTCTGCCCACAGAAACCTGCCTGGCCTCCCAAACCTTAAGAATGCAAGAGCCACTCACAGGTGTCTCAGGAACAAATGGAAGAATCCCTGCCCTTTGGGGGGAATTTCTTGGCCCCCAATCCTCCAACACGGGACAGTGATGCCAGCCTGAGTCAGCCTGTTTAGCTTCTCATCCCATCTCCCCCACCTGAGCTTTGAGCGCATGGCAAATAACTACCTCTCTAAGCCTCACTTTCCTCTTCTGTAAAATGGGAAGAATAAAATCCATGAGGATTCAATGAGATAAGCCAAAATGCTTAGCAAGAGCCTGGCCTTCAGTATATGCTCAATAAATATGAACTATTATTGTTATAATTGCTTTTTAGTCTTTTTACTGTGAAATATAATACATAGAGGGAAGTACATAAAACAAAGATGTTTACTGCAATAAACTATCATGAAACAAAGAGTTGTGTAACCACCCCCTGGGCCAATGAAAAGAACACTGCCAGCCCCTTAGGAACCTTTCCTGCCCCTCCCGATTATTATAACCTCTTCCCTTCACAAAGGTAATCCTTTCCGGACTTTTATAGTACTGCTAGAATTATTAATAATAATAAGCAAGTGAAAAGAAATGAGTGTGGCTACCCTGCCCCGACCCAGACGGGCTCCCGGACCCCTGTCTGTCTCTGCCCTGGGCACAGAGACTCCCCGTCCAATTTCCGGACTTCGGCTATGGCTGTTCTTTAAATAACCAGCTTGTTAGCAAAATAGCAGCAGTAACACCTCCCTCGCTGCCGCCCAGTCCTCCATCTTTCTGTGCAACGCTGACGGCTGCTCTCCCAGCTCCTGCCAAGGAATCCCGTTCTATGTCACTGAGCCACACATGCCAAGGGCTGCCAGCTACGCTGTGTTCTCAGTGGCCATATCCTTCCCGTCTGGCTGTGCCCTGGGCCTGGGGGTGAAGGGGTAAGGTGGGCACTGAATGGCAGGCATTTTCAGGAAAGACTGGGAAGTTGACAGCTGAGTCCTCTCCCCCAGACCCATAGCGCAATCTCTGCATCAGCCTCCCACAGGGTCATCGGGAGTTTAACTGAGATGATGAGGATAAGGGAGCACTTAGTACAATGCGAAGCACATAACGATCGCTCAAGAAATGCTCACACTTATTCAGGTTGCTCCTGTTACATATTTAGTCTCTGGGGAGGACAGGCTCCCCGGGGAGGACAGGACGCAGGGACGAGGGCACAACCAGGAGTTTGCAAAGGATTAAATCCCACAGACATAGTTTTCAAACCGAGATGTCCTCATCACTTCTTTTCCTGCAAAAGCTTCTCAGCCAAATGCGACTGCTGTCTACGGTCCCTACGACAAGAGGGGACAGACCAGGGTTGCTGGGCTGGGGGCAGCTCATTAACGGCTCTTTTAATGGTTCTTAATGATAAGGCTGGCACCACATGAGTATGTGGCTCCTCGTTCTTGAAAAAGCACTTCTACTTTCATTATCTACAACGAAGGAAGTTCATGGGGTTTTTCTTATCCTTGACATTTGCATATTATACATATTCACGAGTCTTTTCCCTTCTCATAACCATCCCATCAGGGAGGCTGGGCACTGTTGGCAGATGAGAGAATTGAGACCAGAGGGGCTGGCCACCCTGCTGAAGGCCTGAGCTGACGGCATGCTCTCTGGGGTCCGCAGGGACCAGCAGCTAAAAGCCCCTGAGTAGCTCATGGGTCCTAATGCAGTCTGGGTGGAGGGAGGTGACAGAGCCTTTCCTCTTCTCCTTCCTTCCTTCCTCTCACAACTATTTGCCATGTGCCCACTACATGCCAGGCACCGTGCCAGCTGCTGGCTGTCCAGTGGGGGGATGGAGCAGTTATTTCTCACCTGTGGGGAGCTAAGGCCTCCTCATGTGGCCTTAGCTCCCCACAGGTGAGAAATAACTGATCGTAAACCAACGGTGCCATGTAGCGCTGAGTACTTGCTGGGTGACGCCGGGCAAGCCGCTTGAGCCCCTTGGCTTCCTTGTCCGTGAACTAGACTAGTCATGCCTGCGTGGCCCCGGGAGGTGGTGGTCGGATGAGATGCTGGAACAAGGTGAGTGTCAGGTGCCACGCTGGCACCGAGTGGGGGCATGCCGTTAGGATCATAGTTGGGGGGAATACGATGGGATCAGGGTTGGGGTGGGGTGGGCAGGGGCGGGCTGCAGAATTCTCAAGTGGGTGGTCAGGGATGCTGATGGGCCCTGCACCTCATACCATGTTGGCGTTAGGCCAGGAGGGAACTAGATGAGTATGAGTGGGGCAGGCTGGAGGGACAGGAGCAACAGGGCTCCCCCAGATTCAGGAACTCTGATGGCCTCACCTGAGCCCCAGCATGGCTCACCACTCCCCTTCCCTTCCTGAGCCTCTGTCACCAGCTGCCCCAACTCCTTGGGGGTGGCAAGGGCTGGCCTTTGAGGTGGACAGACCAGGGCTTGCTGTGTATCCTCAGGCAAGTGGCTGCCCCTCTCTGAGACTGTTTCCTCTGTAAAAAGGGCGTAATCACCATGCCCACCTTTTGGTTTGTTGGGAGGACTGCATAAGACAAGCAATTAAACTATAAATTGAACCCAGACATATAAAAACTCTCACTGAGATCCCTTCTCCAGCATGTGGGCGCCACTGGGTGGGAAAGCTGGGCATTTCCCAACTGTGCCAAGCATGGGTGGGCGGGTGAGCTGCCCTGATTCCGTGTGCCCAGTCCGGCGGACGTAGCTACTTACCAACCAGGGAGCTACGTGCAGAGGGAAAATAGGAACCAGTCGGGAACCAGCAGGCGTCACCTCGGGAGCGGGCGCTGGACTTAGGGCTGGCACACACATTCCTCCGAGCACGTAATCAGAGATGCTGGCAGCAAGCAGCGTGCGACAGGGACCCTCCAGTGCCCAGAGTGACCACGTTCTGACCACCAGGCACCCAGGAGAGAAGAGGTACCAGTGCCTGCAGGAATGTGGGAGAATGTCAGTTAGTAGGCCCCCAGGACGATCTTCCACCTTTAGACCCTGGACTGGCCCTCGGGGTGCTGGGGCGGGAGACAGCATGCAGCAACCAGAGAAACCCAAGTGTTTGTACAACACTACATTTTCCAAAGCACGATGGCACCCCTGCTCGTGTGAGCCCCATATTGTTTTTCAGAGGCTATCTGCATGTCATGCATATTTACAATGCCTTTCCCACCACCCACAGAATCCCCACAGCAGCTGGGAAGCTGGGTTCCAAAGGCTCCAGTCTTCCCTGTCTTGCTTCTCCCTCCTTTTCCCTGGATGGGGGCAGTCAGGAAAGCCACACAGTTCTGAGTTCTGATCCCAGCTTAGCCCCTCACTCGATGAACAACACTGGGCAGGCAGCTGCCCTGTTCTGAGCCTCAGTTTCCCTACTTGTCAAATGGGAATAAGAGTGCCTCCTCGGAGTGCTGCCGTGAGGATTACAAAGATAATGCAGATAGAATACTTGGCACAAAGCATGTGCCTGATAAAGATCGTTCAGAGAGGCTCTGCCCATGTCCCCTGCACTCAGAGCAGGAGGCCCTTCATTGCATCACACCCCCCGCCATCACCTCCCACATAACACGTCTTGTGCAAGAGGCAAAGAGAAGCCAGGTGTCCCTCTCCACCCACCTCTCCTGAACAGGTGCCACGGCTCCGCTTGGATCTTTACATCAGCAGGAACGCGGCCCTCCTGGGAGAAGACAAGGGCTCCTCTATTCCACGCCCCCCTCCCAGGAGCCTCTCGGCTGCCTTGGAGGCGTTAGTGGAAACCCCCAGCCCTCCACCCTCTCATTCTACAGGTGGAGAAACTGAGACACAGTGGAAACCAAGCTGATGTGGAGGCACAGAATCCAAGAGGGTGGGCCAGGATCTGAGCCCAGGATCCACCTCTCAGCCCTGGGAGGGGAGGTACAGGGGTCAGTTCATATGAGGAATATGGAGAAAGGGGCCATGATGGTGGGGGAGGGTCACCTTTCTCTCCAGGTTACCCCACGGTCCTGGAAAGCGCTCACACCTCTAACCTCTCTGTATCCAAGCCTGTAAC
The DNA here is from genome assembly GCF_036562045.2 of Rhinolophus sinicus. Classification (NCBI taxonomy): domain Eukaryota; kingdom Metazoa; phylum Chordata; class Mammalia; order Chiroptera; family Rhinolophidae; genus Rhinolophus; species Rhinolophus sinicus. The sequence goes on from NC_133762.1 coordinate 35,567,793, forward strand.
AGGTTTCCCTGCATTCCCTCTTCCCCACAGCCCTATAATGTTATCCCTATTTTTCAAAGGGAGAAACTGAGGCTCAGGGAGCTTCAGTAATTACCCAGGCAAAGCAAACACAAACACTGAGGAAGAGGCGGGGCATCCAATTCCAACACCTCACACTTAACCTCATGCTGCTCTACCTCAGCCCCCCCAGCCCCAGGGAAAATCACCAACCAAAACAAACAGGCAAAACCTTCTGGACAAAAAGTGTTTAAGTAGCAGGAAAAGAAAATACCAAACTCCAAAAAATTCTGAATTAGTGGGCACAAATTCTTAAAGATGCATAAAAGATTTCAGATGTACCATGGGGCGTGAAAATTGCTAGGGCATAAAAATCCAGTGCTTGGGAGGATACGTTCCCAGCCAAGTTGTCACTTTTAGCCAAAATTAGCCGGATCCCAAAGATGAAGGAAAAGAGGTGACAACAGAGGGAGGTGTCCTGTGCAGGGCAGTGGGGCAATAGCTCTGATCTGGGGGTCCTGAGACTCATCGGGAGTCCCCCCACTTCCTTGCTGGGGGACCGGAACAAGTCTCCTCCACAATTCCCCACTTTCCAACAGGTGGGAGAAGCACACAAGGCAGTCTGTTAGGTCCCTGCCAGCTCTGATGGTATTTAAGATTTTGGGGACTTCCAACATGGATGAACCCCAAGAACATTATGTGAAATGGAAGAAGCCACAGAGACCAGAGTGTATGATCTCACTTCTATGAAATGTCCACAACAGGCAATTCTGCAGGGACAGAAAGCAGATCAGTGGTTGCCAGTGGGAGGACTGGGAGGGAAGGGGTGACAGCTAAGGGGTTCGTGGTTTCCTTTTAGGATAATGAAAATGTTCAACATGGATTGTGGTGATGGATGCACAACTCTGAATATAGTAAAAACCACTGAATTGTACACTTTAAAAGAATGAATGGTATGGTAGGTGACTTCTATCTCAATAGATCTGTTACAATAATCCAACACTAGAAAAGAAGATTTTTTGACTTCCAAATGGGCAGCTGTCTTCTGGGACTCTGTGGTCCCCATGAGGTTCTTCTGCTATGGTCTGGGAAACCAGGGAGCATTGCCCAAGAAGCCCCCCATGTCCCTCCAGACCCTCTATCCCAGAAGCCTTTGCACTTCACGTTCATCTCCTCCAGGAAACCCTCCCTGATCTCCCAGCTAGAAAGGTCCTCTGTCACTGGCGCCTACGGCTCCCCCGGTTTCTTCTTTTAGCCACTTTCATGCTGATGTGAGGAACTTTCCATGATTATTGGTTGATGTTGCCTCCTCCATCAGACTGGGAGCTCCATGAGGACAGGGACCATCATCATTGGTCATCGTTGTCAACACTTAGGGCAGTGCCTGGCACACAGTAGGTGCTCCAGAAATGTTTGCTGATGGAATGAATGAATCACAGTTCCAAACTTTACGATGTACACTTGGTTTCTGGTCCTGGCTCCACCATGTTCTGGCGGAGTGATACTGGGCAAGTCACGCAACCTATGAGAGTCTCAACACCTACTTCAGAGAGAAGCCAGGGGACTAAAAGGGATAATAGACAGGGAAAGTACTTTACGAAGTGGCCCCTCCCACAGCTGCCCCTATGTCGGTCAGTGGAACCCCGTCCCTTGCAGCTACTCAGGTCCAAGCCCTGGAGTCATCCTTGACGCCTCTTTCCCTCACCCGCCACATCCGAGCCATCAGCAGCACCTCCCGGATCCACCTTCACAATGTATCAAGAAGCTGATGGACGACCTGCACTGCGACCCCACCGTGGACTGAGCCATCGCCGTCCCTTCCCTAGATTATTCATATCCGCTCATCTCCTGCCTTTGCTCCTGACACAGAATCCAGAGGAATCAGGTTCAAATGCAGGTCAGATCCTGGCCCTCATCTGCTCTAAACCCTCCAGGGACTCACTTCACCTCAAGTGAATGCTGATGGCGCTCTACAGAAGACACAGGTGGCCCCTCCCCCACCTCCAATTCTCCCCTTTACTCTCTTACTCCCTTTGTCCCAGCTACACTGGCCTCCGTACTGGGCCCTAAATATGCATCTGGGCTCCTGCCTCAGGACCTTTGCACTTGCTCTTCCTCTGCCTGGAATGTTGGCTGCCCAGATCTGTGAGCCTTACCCCCCCACTCCCTTCAGATCTTTGCTGAGACCTGACCTTATCAACGAGAGGTATTCAGACTCTTAACTGGAGAGTATGGGCTCCAGGTAAAATCCAGGCTCTGCCAGTTACATAGTTGAGTGACCTTGGGCAAGTTTCTTAACATCTCTGTGACTCAGTTGCTCATTTCTAAAATGGGACTCATGATAACACCTTCCTCATAGGGTTGTTGTGAAGCTTAATCAGTGAAGCAACCTCCATGTCTGCTGATACCATTACCCCCTAATCCACTCCACCTAACATTCCCAGGGCCCGTCCCTCCCTGCTTTATTGTTCTCCTTGGCACATATCACAATGTAACAGGATATGTAAATGAGTAATTTATCCTGATTATTGCCTGCCTCTCCCACTAAAATGTCATTCCGGGAGGCAGAGTTTTGTCTCTTGGATTTATTGCCAGATCCCCAGTGCCTAGCATAGCACCTGGCCCGCGGAGGTGCTCAGTGAAGACGTCACGCAAATACTTTCAATGCTGAACAGTTATTGACTAAATTGTCACGAGCCCTGGGTTTCCCCGCCTTCCCTGTCACAGACATGCCTCTCTCCAGCCCAGCTTGCCCCTCCCAACTCCAGGTCCACGTAGCCTAATTCCTATGGGCCTGCCTCCTTGGGGACACCTCACCCCTACATTTCCAGGGCCCAGTTTATGGCCTTCCCCAGAGCCCTTGCCCTCATGCAGCGTTGCTAACCTGGTACCTGGCACCAGCTCACCCTCCTCAGTAACTAAGAAGCCAGGAGGCTCCCGTGCTCCTTCCTCCTTCTCCTTCCTCCCCTCATACATAAAACCCAAGACCATGTCCTATATTTTTTAAACCTCCTACATCTCTCTCAAATCTCTTTCTTTTCATCTCCATTCGCCCCCCTGTCTGGGCCACCAGGATCCCTCGTTCAGGCCACTGCACTGGCCTCCACCCTGGGCGCCCTGCTGCCTTCTGTCTGTCTTCTGTGTAGCAGCCAGGAAGATCTTTCAAAACACACATGGAACAAATGAAAGCCTCGCTTTGCAAGCTTGAAACGTCAAAAAGCTCGTCACTCAAAAAACAAAATGACCGGAGCTTTTCGGAAGAATTTGACTCAGGCCTTCTCTAATAACGGGCCTCCCCAGGCCCAGGGAAAATGGTATTGGCTGTACAAAACTTTAATTTACAAAGTGGATTTACACAGAAGCTTTTAGCTCAATACGTATTTCTGGAGTTGAATTGAAATGGAAAAATAGTTTTTCAAAATAGCATGTGTGGTGTTCCCTCACACACTGGGGGCTTTTCACACCCCCACATCTCGTTTACTCCTCTCAGCAAACCAGGTAGGTGGCACTGACTCAGGTTTTCAGATGAGGCAGCTGAGATGGAGAGGGGAGGTGACTGGTCCAAAGTAACACAGCTCCCAGATTCCGCCAGAGTCTTCCCAGATTCTGGAGGTTGTGGCCACAGGGTGCTAGCTGGGACAGACAGGCCGCGATGTTGGCTGGGACGGGGAAAAGCAACTGAACCTCTTGTTCTCCAGCTGACGGCTGCAGGCTCCAAGGCTCTCAGAGACCGTGGACGTAACTTGCTCATTTCCTGCTCCCTGCCTCTGCCTGTGTGTTTTCCCTGCCCAGGGTAATGGCTCCCCAGGATGGTCTCAACCTTGCCACCCTTTCTGGCTCACGTCCAGCACTGAGTCTCCTGCTTGCACCCCTTGGCTCTGGCTGCCCTGATGCACCACCTGCAGTGATTTATGGACAGTCCCGTCTGGCAGTGCCGTCCACCCTTGTGCTGTGCCCTCCTGGCTCTTCTACCCCGGGGACTGTGGTTCCTCCCTTCAACCCGACAAGACTCATCTTCCCAGCTAAAATCCCCGATCTGCCTCCATAGTCCCCCACGCTCCCATGTCCAAAAGGGACCTTATCGCCTTCTGCCCCAAACCTACCCCTCCCTGGTAACACTGTGATCCTCCCAGGTCCCCAAGCTAGAAACCTGGGCCTTGCTCTGGACCCCTCCCTGCCCCTCAGCCCTCCCCGAGCCCTGCTGCTTCTGCCCCAATATGTCTCTCAAACCACGACTTCTCTCCATGCCCACCACCCTGTGCTCAGTTCAGACCCCACTCCTCAGGGTGCTTGAGCACAAGCCACCCACCCATCTACCCACAAACCTTCCACACCACCCACACACCAGCCACCCACTTTTCCAACCATCCACCAACCATCTACTCACCCCCTGACTCACTCCACCCACTCCATCCACCCCTCCATTTATTCACTCCACCAATCCATCACCCATATTTACGGAGGCCTCCACTGTGCCAAGCCACTGTGCTGGTCATTATGACACAACAATGCCTTAGGCCCAGAGTCCCTGGCCTCAAGATGCTGGCACCAGAACTGGGTCTTGAAGGGTGAACAGGAATCTGTGGAGGGTGGAGGGGAGGCGGGGAGAGCATCTAGGTAGAGGGATAAACAGACACAGGAAGGAGACCCCTGGGTGACGGAGGAACTCGACCAGAGAAATGGGGAGTGACAGAGGTGAATGTGTAAGGGCTGACGGAGGCTGGCTCTGCAGGGGCCTTCAGGGCCAGGTACATAAAAAGCTTGGACTTTAGCCAAAGCGTGGACCCTGGTGGAGCGCAGTTCCCCCACCTTGTAGTCATATGACCCTGAACAAACGAACTCAGTGTTCCCTGTCTGTAAAATGGGAATAATAATATACCTATTACAAAGGGCTGTGTGAGGACTACATGAGCCAATGCATATACATGTCTCTTAGAACAGTGCCTGGTATACAGAAAATGCATAGGAAATATAGTTGCTATTAGTGCTCATATTATTAATAGTTTCTAGTCAGCTAGTGGACAGCAGAGAGTTTTCCATAAAATACATACGAAGCTGGACTGCAAAGCAGCTGGGGGCCCTGGAGTGAACTTCTTTGCTCCTACTCAGGGTTTCCCAGGCTCTGGCCAGTACCAACCCCACCAGCTCTAGCCTTGTCCTCACCTACTGACTGCCCCCAGCCAGCCATGCCCACCGGCCACAGCCCCAGACCAACCCCCAGGGCCTGGATGAACTCTGTATGCCCTGACCCTAGTTTTAATGAGTATGGGCAGCCGAACTCCAAGTTCCAAGAGCTTTCTGACACATGCAGCCTGTTTGCTCTCTCACAGCTCACGGGACACCACCCTGTGGATAACAGCAGGCCCTCACAGCTCCTCTCATCAAAACACTGAGAAGCCCTTGATATAGCTTTGTCCAGTAACCCTTACAGCTCGGGGCTGGTGTACAGTCACCCATTCTACAGATGAGGACACTGCATCTTAGGGAGAAGACGGAAGTTCCTTTGCCTCAGGCTACACAACAAGCAAATGGCTGAGCAGTGATTCAAACACTGGAATCCTGGAAGCCCCCCAAATTATCAGGTCCCAAGATAAGGCATGATCGTGAATTTTCAAGGTACTGAGGAGCGCTGTCCAAGAGAACTGTGTGCAAGGATGGAAGAAATGCTCCTATCTGGACGGTCCACCAGGAGGCAGGAGCCACGTGTGGCTACTGAGCACCCAGAACAGGACTAGTGCCACGAAAGACTAGATTTTAAATTTCATTTAATTCAAATAGCCACATGGGACTTGTGGCTACCCTAGCATGAGACCAGACAGCTTTTAATATTCTCAACCCTGACACTGCATTTCCAAATGCTCACACTTTTTTGAGCCACAACTCAAAACATTTTGTCGTTTTATTAGAGAGATTTCTACCATGTACCACCTGGTCTTTGCTTTGATAAACCAAGGCTACCCAGAACCCACAAGTTAATTGCTGTTTTCACAATTCAAGGTCATTCAAGAACGAGTTGCCAAACTCCTGCTCTGCGCCAGGCGCTGAGCCAGAGGTGGAAGACTGAGTGGCACATTTGTCCCCGAGGAGCCCAATCTGCTTGGGGGACATGTCCTACATTAGGGTCTGTGACAGAGAGGATAGGTGCCAGAATGAGGTTTATACACAGTCTGGGGAGCCAGGGTGTGGACAGGGTGACTAGCTCAGCTTGGAGGGTCTGGGATGGCTGCACAGAGGAGGGGACACTGACAGGGTGTTACAACACTGCACGGTTTGCGAGGCCCTTTCACAAACACCTCACTACAGCCTGATGATGGAGTCTGGGCCTGGTCTGGTTTCTGGTTTTCTGTGTACTGAATTCACATCAGCATGCACTTCTGGAAAGGGCACTGAGTGTGGGCCACAGCTGTAAACCCTGGGAGGTGGGAGCCAAGACCCCCACCGTGAGTGAGGGCACAGCTGGCTCGGACTCCCAGGCCCGTGCTCCCCTAAATCCCCGACAGCTGCTTCTTGGGAAGGTTCACCCAGGACCCAGCCAGCTGGCGCCCAGATTTTTTGCAGTTGAGGACTTGGAAATCAGATGTTCCCTAAATCCTCCAAAGGGTCAATCTTGTAAATCCCTAAACCTGCCGCAGTTCTGACAGGACCCAGCAGCCCCCTCACAGGTCATCTGGCCTGCTCTCGCTGCTGGCCCGCTGACTTCCAGAGGCCACGGAAAATCTTCATTTAATGACATTCCCCTGTAATCCCTTCATTTCCATTCCGTACTCCCGGGGCCCGCTGCAGTGGCCCACTCTCACCTGCCCTACTTTTCCTTTCTCTGAATCCTCGGAGCTCATGCTTGGTTCATCTTGTCCTTTTTGGAAGGCGTTTCTCTGCACTTCCTCAAGGCGCTCCTACCTGGGGGGCTCAGGCAGTTCCAGCGCTTCCATCTCCGCTGTTAACACCAAACCCAGGTGGTCCCTCATTCAAAGCCTGGAGCCCCTCTGATTCCTCAAAGTGGCTTTGGAGCAAAAGGCAGGGAGCCCCTACTCAGCACCCCACAAACATACATTTCTTGAGCCCCAACTCTATGCACAGCCCCAAGCTGGGCCATACGGAAGGCAAAGAGATGAATTAGTCAGTGGAGGTGGCAAATATATAAATAGAGATGGCAGTTCAAGATGGTGGTAGCTGCCCTGGAAGAAGTCCAGGGGCCCATGGAATTCTCTAATTCCCCCTGAACAGCCTGGGGGAATTAGAGAAATATCAAAAAGGAGGTGAGGCTCTGGCTGGGCTTTGGAGGATGCTGAGGAGTGGAGAGAGTAGGGAAAGGCATCAGAAGCAGAAGGAGAGGGACGAAGTATACCATGTCTGGGGAACTGCAAGAACTTCTGCAAAGGTGGGGAGCTGGTCTGTGTGCCGTGGGGAAGAAGGGGAGGAGGGAGAGGGGAGAGACAGGGCTGGAAATACAGGTGGGGGCTCCGTCAGGAGTGTTTTGCAATGCCAGTCCAGGGAGAGGGGCCTTTACCGTGGGAGCAGTGGGGAGCCCAAGGGCTTGGTCAGATTTGGGTGGGAGGAAGATCACCCAGCAGCTTTGTGAGGCAGCCTAGAGGTGGCGGTGTGATCCAGGCGAGAGCTGCCAGTGGTCTACCTAGGGAAGGGACACTGGGGCAGGGGGGTGGCAGACAGATTCAGGTAACTCCCAGGTTTTTGTCCTGAGTGACTGGGGAGATATAGTGAATATAGTGTTCCCCCCTTATCCTTGGGGGGTACATTCCAAAACCCTCGGTGGATGCCTAAAACCATGGATAGTACCAAACCCTATACATACAGTGCTTTTTCCTACACATAAATACCTATGATAAAGTTTAATTTATAAATTAGGCACAGTAAGAGATGAATAATAACTCATAATAAAATACAACAATTATAACAATATATTGTAATCAAAATTATGTGAATGTGGTCTCTTTTTCAAAATATCTCTTTGTACTGTATTCACCTTTTCTCTTAAGGGAAGCACTTTACAGCTTCTCTTTGGCATATCTGAATTGCCAGCATCACTATTCTTGCACTTTGGGGCCATTAGTAAGTAAAATAAGGGTTACTTGAACAAGCACTGCAATATCACAACAGTTGATCTAATAATCAAGACAGCTACTAAGTGACTAATGGGCGGGTAGCATATAGAGCATAGAGATACTGGACAAAGGGATGAGTCACGTCCCAGATGGGACAGAGTGGGACAGCATGGGATTTCATCATACTACTCAGAATGACATGCAATTTAAAACATGGATTGTTTATTCTTGGAATGCTCTATTTAATATTTTTGGAACATGGCTGACCGTGGGTAACTGAAACTGCAGAAAGCAAAACCGTGGATAAGGGGGGAATAATATACTAAGCTTTTGGCTATAAGAAGAGTCAGCAAACTTTTCCTTAAAGGATGGTAAATGGTAAATATTTTAGGCTTGAGGGACATTCAGTGCTCCGAAGCTGCCACAGACAATACATAAGTGAGGGGGTGTGGCTGTGTTCCAACCAATTTCTGTTTTAATAAGAACAGGCAGGCCATGGCCATAGTTTGCTGGCCCCTGAGATATAAACAACAACAACAAAAGCCATATCAAGCTGGCTTTAATAATACAGGGAATTGATTAACCTATATAACTGAAAAAGTCCAGCATTTTGGTGGACTTCAGGCACAGTTCAATCAGGGTTCCAGCTGTGTTTCACTTACGTTTTCTCATCCCAGTTCTTCTCCATATGTCAGCCCTAAGTCTGGCTTCCCTCATGTATGAAAAATGACTGTAGCTGTTCCAGACAAATCACACGATCGGGGCATAAGGAAGGACCTCTCTTCTAGCTCAAGTCCTAAGTCACTCTGATTGGACTTGCTTATGTCACATGCCCATCCAGGAACCAATCATTGTACCTGGAGAATGGAACACACTCATTGGCTTAACCAGGGTCACCTGCTCTACCTGAGTGAGGAAGGTAGAGTCAGTTTCCCTGGGACCACATGGCTCCCCAGTGAAAATCAGGGTCTGGTTGGATAGTGGGAAAAAGGGAGGAATGCAAGAAAAACCAAAGCATACTCGTACGTCCCCACAGAGACTTGTATATGAATGTTCATAGCAGCATCATTCCTAATAGCCTGGCTGCCTGGGGTCTGGGACGTGAGTGGGGATTGACTGCAAATGCACACAAGGAAACTTTGGCATTGTGGTGATGGTTGTACAACTGCATACATTTATTAAAACTCAGCAAAATGAGTACTTAAAATAAGTGAACTTTATGGTATGTAAACTACACCTCAATAAAGCTGTTATTTTGAGAGGTTGAAAGGGGACAAAAGGGATGCTGGGGTGTGGCCATCAGGGTCCATGCAGAGGACGGGGTGTCCCTCACTAGTCAGGCGACAGAGTGACAGGGGAAGGCCTGAGAGCAAATGCCGGTATCACTTTGGACATGCTGAGTAAGAGGTGCTTCTGAGGCATAAGAAATGCCATCCCTGAGAGCTCCAGGGAAAGGCCAACGATGGAGCTGAAGGGCTGGGGATTGTGGTTGTTCGGAAGGACAGTGAAGTGGTGACAGATGATGAGGCCTGGAAAGGGTGTGGTCTGAGAAGAAAGGGAGGCCAGGACAGAGCCCTGAGAAACAGAAACATTAAGGGACCAATGGAGGAAGAGAAGCCAGTGAAGGTGGTGAGATGGAGCAGCCAGAGAGGCAGGGGGCTGGCAGAGGTCCAGCCAGCCATGGAGGGGTGGTCAGGGGCCTGGGCCCCTGCGTGGAGCCTGGGGGAGGTGAGGACTGATGTGGCCACCAGGTGAACCCAGGAGGTCCTGGTGGCCTTGGTGAGAACAATGACCACGGAGGGGTGGGATGGGATGCAGGCCACAGAGGATGAGGAATAAATGGAGTCGGTGAGCACGATCCACACCCCTGAGAAGCTCAGCTGGGCAGGGAAGGAGGGCGTGGCGGGGTAGCTGGGCGCAGTGTGGAAACAAAAGGCAGACGCAGTAGGTTGAGGAGTAAATGGAGGCAGTGGGCATGGTCTACACTCTTGATTGGTGCAGCTGGGACGAGGAGACACAGCAGTGAGGGGGCAGACGCAGCCACTCCGAGCTCTGTCCCACGCTCCTGGAACCAGGCAGCCTGCCTGATGCCAATGCTGCCACATCCTAGGCAGCTGCTACTCACACCGGGGAGATGGCTCTTGCTGGGGCTAACTCCTGACCCGCCTGGGCCACTGGCCACCAACCAGGACAGTGATGGCTCCATTGCAAGGTCCCAGCACCCAGGGCCAGGCTGGGCGTGGCTGAGGTGGCACTGAATGGAGCACAGGATGGCCTTCCATCTCCCAGGCACTGGAGTTCTGGCCTTTTCTCCAGACATGGTCCAGAGGGTCCTGGCCCTCTGAGACAAGTTCTGTGTGCTTTGTGTGCGTGAAGTACCAAGTGGCAATGTTCTCGGCATTCCCTCCACTTAAGCTCTGGGCGTCTCCTCCCACTGGATAACCCAGATGTCCATCAGCCCCAGGGCATGAAACTGTCACTTGTCAAGGGCTTCCTGTTGGTCCAATTCTACAGACAGTGTCCAGTTTGCTTTTCCCCACAGCCCTGACAGGTTGTCATCATGACATCCATCTGGCTCACAAGAAGACTGAGACTCAGAGAGGTCGAGCAACTCACCTAAGATCACACAGCAAATGAGTGTCAGACGTGGGTTTGACACACAGGTCAGCCTGCCTTAAGAACTTGCTCCCTTTTCCTTACCTACCCTTGACGAAGAGCATGGAAAACGAAAGAAGGAGACAGAAAGGGTGGGGGTGGGGAGGAGAGTTCAGAATGGCAAAGTGGTGGACCCAGGTTCCAGCCCCATCTCCTGTGGCCAGGCCAAGTCACTGTCCCACTCTCAGTTTCCCCAGCTGTACAATGAGCTCTTAGGCCCCCTTTGGCTGCCATGTGCTGCGTTCTGTGACTGGGTGCTTACTGGGGACACTTGTGCCCTCTGTGGTGGAAACGCAGAGAAAGGTCAGTGTGGGGAGAAGGCAAACGGGACCTCCTCTGTCACGCCCTGGAGGAGCTAGCTGCACCTGGGAAATATAGCCACGCCAAGGCCAGATGCTGGCTCAGCCACTTTGCTTGGCCGAGGCCCAGTGTGAGGTCACTGTGCCTCCTGCAGGAGCCTCGCCTTCTCAGTCATCCCAGCCAGGGCCGGCCATGGGGCAGGGGATGGGGGAATGGCAGCAGGGGGACCTGCATGGATCCCTCCTCACGCAGCCATGGATGCCGTGTCTGCAAACTCCTCCAAGTAGCTCTGTGGGCCCAGCTTTTCCCCACCCCCAGCTCTGAGCTCCCCGGGACCCCTGCCCATCCCTTCTCCCCATCTTCCACAACTGCAGGGTCCTGGAGCCTCATGGCTGCCCCAGCACCTCCAGGGGAGACGCCTAAAGGACAACCCATCAGGGTCAGAGTCCAGATCTTCCAAAAGGCATTGAGGGCCCAGAGAGGGTAGGTGTCTAGGCAAGGTCACACAGAGGACGGAGGAGGCCAGCTGGGCCTCTTGACTCCCCAGCTCATTTCTGTGGCTCCTTCCAATAGTGTTTATGACAGAAACACTATTCTTTACATCTTTGTTCTGTTCTGTTTATAACTGAGACTGATCCTGATTTTCAGTGTACCTGACACGTCCAGTCATCCAAACATTGTTCCCTGAAGTGACCACGGAGTGACCCTGGCTCATTTGCCTTTCTGCCAACACAGGTGACCTCTTCCACTTCAGGGCTTTGAACACCAACTTCTCTCTCTCTCTCTGTCCCCCTCCCTCTTCTCATTCTCTCTTGCCCCCCATTCTACCCATCAGGAAATCCTGTTGTCCCACCTTCAAAACATCGGCAGAATCCAACCAGCCCTCACCACTTCTACTCCTGCCACCTGGTCCAGCCACCATCATCTCTCTCCAGGACTAAAGCAAAGGCCTCCCCACCTCTGCTCTTGATCCCTTCAGCCTGGTTTCCACACAGCAGCCAGAGGGTCCTGTTAAGACGCAAGTCTCTGCTCAAAGGCCTTGGTGACTGTCGTCTCACTCAGGGTAAGGGTCCTACAAGTCTGGCCTCCAGGAGCCCCTCTGGCCTCTTCTCCAGCCATTCTCCCCATCAAGCCCTCTGGTTCCCTCCACACTGGCCTCCCAGTTGAGTCACAACTTACTCCCACCCCAGGCCCTTTGCACTTGCTGTTCCCACAACCAAGAGCAATCTTCCCTGGATATCCCTACAACTCCTGCCGTCATTTCCTTGAGGTCGCTATTAAAAGTCACCTCCTAGAGAGGCAGTCTTGGCCCTGGACCCCAGACCCCCCTTCTAACCCTGCCTACACTCTCTATCCCTTTGCCCGGCTGTATAGCACGTGCCATTGCCTGACATTGTAGTACATCATACCTGCTGGCTGGCTCAGATGAGTCCTAGCCTTCAAGTAAGCCAGGTGGGAAGACACTGCCTCTTTTCCCTACTGATGCATCCACAGCCCTCAACCCCGTGACTGGGACATAGTAGGTGCTCAATAATTATTTGTCAAGCATCTGCCCTACTGTCTTGTAGGGGGTCTGCAGTTTACAGCACCATTACCACAACAGTCCAGGTCCTGCCCCCGGGTAATCCCAGCAGCAGTAGCAGGTGTTACTGGTTCCTCTGTGCCAGGCACTTGGGTTCCCCGAACTCTGTGAGCTCTTCTATTATCTTCACTTTATAGACAGGGAACCAGAAGCTTCAAGAGGAGAAATGACTTGCCTGAGGTCAGACAGCCAGCATGTGTTAGAGTTGGGATTAGAACTTAGATCTATTGGTCCCGCAGACCCTCACCCCTCAATCTAGCTGCCCTGGCCTGGTATTTGACCCCCAGGCCTTCAGGGTTCCTGAGTTAGAGACTCACGGTGCTGTCAGGTGACAAGAAGGGTGGGGTCACCCTGGGGACAGGGACAGTGCCCCCCCCCACTCAAGACTAGCCTCTGGGGGCAGCAGAGGCCTCACAACCAAAAGGAGGAAGAGTCAGGCAGTGAGTGACTGCTCTCCACTCTGGCCTCTGCAAAAGGAAGACAGAGGCCCTCCTTGCCATCTGCTCCTGAGAAGCACTTAGTAATCACCTAGTGTGTGCAGAGGCCTCTGCTGATGCTTGTGGGAACAAAGGGATGTAATCATCCACCCCCCTCCCCGCCTGCTGGTACAGTGGACAAGCCCCTTGTCAGCCATCATGCCATCTGATTCTCCCCCACAGATATAACAGGTGAGTAATATCAAGCCCATTTTACAGACCAGGAAAGTGAGGAATATATTTAAAAAAAATTTTTTTTTTTAATGTGTGAGTTTCCAGGACCCATCAGTTAGTTCCAAGTCAAGTAGTTGTTTCAATCTATTTGTGGAGGGCGCAGCTCACAGTGAGCCATCGGGAGATCGAACCAGCAACCTTGTTATTAAGAGCACGGTGCTCTAACCAACTGAGCTAACCGGTCGCCCCTGAGGCACATATTTTTATCAAGCACCTGCAAATCCAGGTTTGTGTGCAAGCTGAATTCTGAGTCTCAGGAAGGTCAGAATGGGGCAGCTGCTGAGCACGGAGAGGGAACGTCCCTAGAGCCAGGAGGATGGATGAGATGGAAGCCTCCTTCCCCCACTGCCCCGCCCAGGAGGGACTGCCCTCACCATGACCCAGGCACTTGCTCCCTCCTCCCGCAGACCCCTGAGCTACTCATCTACTAGGGGCATCATTTGTGCCCCTACATCTACAAAGGGACTGTCTCTCCAGCACACAAGAAACGGTTGCCAAGAGTGGGTGGGGCTAGACAGGCCCAAGGTCAAGCTGAGCGAGGGGGACAAACTGGGCTTGGCCCATGCCAGTCTCCTGCCTCCCTGGGAAGATTGCTTTCCTGTCTCCAGGCATCTCCCCCAGACACACATCTGGGGAAATCAAACAGCCACCCGGGACCCACAGGCTGAAAATGTGGCCACTGTGAGATGCTGGTACACTCCCTCTCTTGGGAGCCCGTGGGGATGAGGGGCTGCGTGGGCACCACTGTGGCCAGTGGGGCTGCTCCTCCAGGGTCAGGAAAGTGGGGCTGGGTGGGGAGGACATCGGTGTAGGGAAGGCAGCTCATTTTCTGGGGATGCTGCTTTCCCAGCATTACCTTGGGGGATTTAGCTTCCCAGGAAACAGCTATTATTTATTGATGTGATGACCATATGCTTTATCATCCAAACCAGGATACATATAAAATTGAAAGGGAAGCTGTTAATTACTCCAGAACTGACCTGGGGAAATCATGACATGTGGGTACATTATTTATTGAACATCTACTATGTGCCAGGATGAATGATGGACACTTTCTATCCATCGTCACTTTTTATCCTCACAATGACCCATGATAAAGTACTGCAGGCGCCCTGGCCTCCTCCCTGTTCCTCCATTCTGCCTGAGTTTCCACCACTGGCATCCCTGCCTTGGGCTAAGGTGCAGAAAACCCGTTACAAGACACACCTCCTCACCCCGAGGTCTCCATCTCCACTATAATCAACCCATTTTTGGCCTCTGTGACTTCAACAGGGATTCATTTCATGAGAACAGATTTCAAGGTCAGGGTGTGAATGAGTTTTGAGACGAAAGAGTTGGGAAGAAAAGAACTGGTGGGGGGTGATAATTGGGGTCTGGAAGTGGAACAAATGGGTCCCCAGCGCTTCAAGAGATGGAAGAAAAACAGAAAGGAAGTAAAGGGGCCTGTATAAGACATAGCATTTGAGGCCCTTGACAATCCAGACAAACCCCACCTACTTCTCTGAATATATCATCTACTAGCTCATCCTACACCACACACCAGGCACAACCTGTTTTTCCTGCCTCCACCATTTTATGCGTACTGCTCCCCCATGCACGATGCCATCTGTCAATCTCAGCTGGGCAATGTCCTCCCTACTCTTCAAGGCCTGGCTGAGACACGACGGCCTCCAGGATGCCTTCCCTGATGGTTCCTCTCTGGGTTTCACCCTTCCCTCCCCTGGGCCCAGCACCTTGCTCAGGCTTCCAGTGCTGCAGCCATGACAGACTCTGGCTACTGATGACACGCACTGGGTGCCCATAATGATGCAGACCCTGGAGTCTGCCCACAGAGGATTGGATCCCAGGGGTCTCGATGGGGCCAGGCGTCTGCATCATCAGGTCCTTCCAGGGAATCCAAGGTGTGCTGAAGTTCAAGGCCCTCTGACAAGGCAGGAGAGGAGTAGATGTCTGCTGGAATGAAAAACCTATAGAGGCAGCTGCCCCTGATATCCCGAAGGAAAGCCCTTACAGTGGGGCTGGCGGGTGAACCCCACTCATTCATTCACCATTTATCAAGCACCCCTCAACCAGTAACAAAGACAACAGCTGACATGGGCTGGCACTCACCACACTCAAGGCTCAGTGCATGTACCATCTAAGCAAATCTTCAAAACAACCCCATGAGGCAGGTGCCATCACTCTTTCCATTTCACAGATGAAGAAACTGAGCCCCAGAGGGGAGAAGTGATCTGCCTAAGGTCTCACAGCTGGCAGGTGGCAGAGCTGGGATTTGAATCCAGGTCAATGGGACTCAGAGTCCACACTCTAACCACCATGCCCTGGGATATGACCTGGCTCTGGTTCATTTACCAGCAGGGAAGAGAGACCAAACACACAAACAAAACGCACTTTCAAATTATGGCAATGATGAAGGAAAAGAAGTGATTCCTCCAGAAGACAACTGCAGGGGGCACCTATTGCCGGTCTCCCTGAGGATAGTCCCTTTGACTCAGTTTTCTCATCTATATAATGGCACAGTGGAGCCAGCTGACCCGTAGGAACCTTCCAGCGGGTACATCCCAGGAATCCAGTCTTCCTTTCTCTGAGCCTCAGTTTCTCTATCTGTACCATGGGCTGGAGGGAAAACAGAGCCAGTGGTGACCCCATGTCCCTTCAAACTCAGCCCCTGGGCTTCCCGAGGCCAAGTCAGCCTGGGGTTCCTGAAACGAGGTCTTCAGAAGTTCATCCTCCACCCATTGCCACGGTGACACTGGAGCCTAGGATGAGGATGTGGTAATGCTGGGACCTGGAAGTGGCACCCTGGCTCCTTCCTTCCCAGGAGGAAGGGCCCCTGAGTCCAGCGGACTCTGAGTCAGGGGAAGGGGTGAACCCCTTTGCTGGCTCACCCAGAGCCCTGCTGTCTCCATGTAGTGAAAATGAGGCGAAGGGTCCCACCCTCCTGAAAAGGACCTGCCATCCAGGGCCCCAGGCACAGCTGAGGCTCAGTTCTCTTCCTTCAGCCCCTGCTAGGCGACCACTGAGCGCTGTCTGCGGTGCTGAAACACCAGCTGGGCTACCAAGACTGGGACCCCCTTGGCAAACACTTCCAGGAACCAGCTCTGCTGGGGGCTGGGAATTCAGGAAGGAAGATTAGGACTTGGGGACAAGCATGGAACCATGGCCATTTAGGGTCCACATTTCCCAGCAGTGTGACCTTGGGACGGCCTCAGTTCCCTCAATGTAAAATGGGGACAATAACCATACTACCTCGTGGGTCTGTAGTGAAGAGTGAATGCGGTATGTGGTGCATGGAGAGGCCCAGTGAATGCCAGCTATTATTGTTAGATGGTGTACGTATTATTTCGGGAGGCTAACTTTGAGTGGGTGCCTGGTCTTCTAAGAGATTTTCCTGCTTCTACTCACCAAAGCCCTGTAAAGTAAGTACTAAAATGGGTATAAAAATACAGGTGAATATTCTCAGGCTCAGAGAAGTGAAGTCAGTAGTCCAAGGTCACACAGCTAGTGAAGTGGGGAGCAGAGATTTCAGTGAAACTTTGAAATCACTGAATCTATTCAACCCCATTCCCAAAGTCCAGATGGGGAAACTAAGGACCAGAGAGGGACCTGACTTACTACTACAAGTCACCCAGGAAACCCAGGGTCCCACCTCCCAGTGCAGACCTCTTCCCCTTGCTCCAAGCCAGGCTTCCCCTGGCAAGGTGAACAGGACTTCTCCACTCCGAGGCAGGCAAGCAGCTTCCCCCATGGTGATTCCTCTCCCCTGCTGGAGGGTCCTCCCTCAAAGGCAGGGACGTGAAGTGGCCTGCAGGCAACGTGTGTCAGCGGCAGCCACAGGCCAGTGGCCACTCAGTGCCCACCAGTGTCCTTGCCAGGAGGTATCTGAGTGCCAGGGAGAGAGTGGGGCGGGGGCAGCGCTGCTGGGGCCCCTCCAGCTCTGGCCTGGTTTCTCAGCAAAGAGAAGGCCCAGACATACACCCAAGCTGCTCCTGTCCCAAATTTCCTGCTGAGTGGAGCACGTGCACACGCAGATATAATTCAAATCCACCCAATAGGGGGCTCCTGGCAGCCTCAGAAACCCAATTTTTTTCCCTTGAGGAGGTGCAGCCTTGATCTCCAGTGGGAGATGAGGGGCGAGTGAAGCATGAAAGAGTGGTGGAGCCCAGAAGCCTGGCTTCCCACTCCAGCTCTGCTCCTTCCAAGCTGGTGACCTTGAGCAAGTCATAAAGTTGATCTGATGTGGTGATGCCTCTACAAAATGGGGTTCCCAGGCCTTGGTGTGAGGCATCCAGGGGATCATGGATTAGAACAGGCTTTGAGATACGTATTAGGATTGGACACTGCCCACAGTGGGTGAGAGGCTTACATTAGAACCCCAGGGACAAATCCCAGCCCCAGGGTTGGCTCCTTCTTGGCCACCTTTGCCCTGACATCTGCAGCAGCTGCCATCCCAGGCTCCCTGTTTCCCTATGTGCCCCCTAAGTCACTTTCACATAGAGGTGGGAGGGGTCTTTGGACAATGTAAAGCAGAGCTGCTGGCACACCTTCAGCGTCTTCCCGGAACATTCAGAAAGGGTTCAAAACCCTGGCTGAGACCCATAAGACCCCTGGGGGTCTAATCAGCTGCCCCACTCAGCCCCAGCACCCACCCTGCCCTTCTTGCTCTTCTCTGATCGCACAAGCCTGTGTCTCTCCAAGCTCCTGCCCCCACCAAGCCCCCTCCCAAGCTCGCTGTCCCTCAGCATTCACACAACTGGCTCCCTCTCATTCCTCAGGGCTAGCACAAATGTCATCTCCTCCGAGAGGCCCTGCCCTCCCTGAAGTCTAAAGTGCCTCCCAGAATTGCACACGGGCTCTGGCTTTTGGTTTCTGCTGCCGATGAATGGAAGAAGCCACTCTGCCGGCAAACAACAGGGGCCCAAAATGTGTGCGCCAGGCAGCTTCGGGTGTGCCTCTTGGGCTGAAAGTGTCCAAGTAACAAGTCCTGACATTGAGGAATCCCGCTGCGGAGTGACTCTGGGCATGTCACCTGTGCTCTGTGGGCCTCAGTTACCCCACTAGGACCATGGGTCAGAGGAGTCTGTCTCTGAGACCTTCTAGTTGGCCGTGGTTGCCTCTATCCAGGCCCCACCCTACAATGACCCATTTTTCTGAGGCTTCTCTGAGCTCAGACAGTTGCTCCCTGAGGGCCCCAGTCCTATAAATCACAGCTGATTCCACTGAGTGGGGCGGCTGCTGGCGCCCAGGCATTTTGTGGCCATTAATCAACATCAGCGGTACTGAGGCTGTCGCAAAGTGGCTTTGGCAGGAGCTGGGCCTGGCCTTCAAGGCTGGGGAACCTGCCAGGCTGAGACCCGCAGATCCTCATAGACTCCCCTTGCCCTGACAGGTCCCCACTCAGCTGCACGCAGCCACCTGCCTACTCTGCCTATCCTCCTCCTCCCCATTCAGTTGACAAATGCTCCCCCTGCTTCCTCTGGACGCATATCCTCAGCTTCCCAGGTCCGCACAGTGTACAAAGCGACTACAGCCATCCTACATCCCATTTTATCAAAGAGGAGTCTGAGGCACAGAGAGGAGGAGTGCCTTGCCCAAGGTCACACAGCAAGTGTGTGGAGGCCGCAGCTCTAAAGCTTCTGGTTTTTGCCCCTTTCACCAGGGAGATCCCAGGGAGAAGGTGTGGGGAGCTGAGCCACCACTCAGTTCCATCCCACCCTGGGAAGACCCGGGCTGGCTGCCGCGCCTCTGCCAACCTCAGGGGTCTGCTACAGCCTCCAAGCGGCTCCTGGGAAATTAAACCTCTCGTCCCCCAAGTCCCAGTACAACAAGCTGCCTCTGTTCCCACTCTTCAATCTGCTCAAAGAAATGAGGAGAAAATTGAATGAGGTGTCTGCGGGGAGCTGAGCCTGTACTGGCAGCAGGCAGGAAGACAGGAGGCTGTCAGGGCGCCCACTGGGTGCAGTGGACAATGCCCCAGTAGCGTCTGAAAATGCTGGGAGGTGGAAGCTAGGATGACAGGCTGGTTCTTCCCTCAATGTCTGGATGACCCTGGGAGAAGACTGTCCCCCCATATGTCCAGCCAAGCGAGAGTCATCAAGTGCCTACTGTGTGCATTAGAGGACATAAAGGGGCAGAGCCCCATGGCCTATAGGAAAGCACAGGCTCTGGGCAGATTGCCCGAGACCAAACCCTGCCTATTTCCTGCGGGAGCGATTCCTTATCTCTAAAATGGGAATGGTGGAAATTGTGCCTTTCTCAAAGGGCTACAGCAGATCAAAGGCCTGTGAGGGTGGATGTCTTGAGCCTGGTACATAGGACACACTCAGTAAGTGCCAGGTACTTTTATTGTCATTGTTGTTCGATGCCAGGCGCTGGGTTAGAACACTGGCAAGACGAGCTCACGGAGCAAGGGTGACAGACAAAACCGGTAAAACAATTATAAATCGTGGTAAGTGTCCCAGGGCCTGGGAGAGAGAAAACCAGGGGGCCAAGCAGGGTTACAGGGGACCCCCTTCAAAGGAGCGCCGGTGGCGAAGCTTGGTGGGTAAGAACTGGGTCAGTGTTCCAGGCCGATGGGAAAGCCGAGCAAAAGCCCTGAGGTACGAGCACCCTGGTGAGTGTTCAAGGGCCTGCAGAGAGACCTGTGTAAGAGGCAGAGGACTGAGTAAGGGGGAGTGTGGTCTTCTCTGGGCCTGTTTCCCTCTCTATGTAAGGAAGGCGATGGACGTGCCTCCAGGCTCTCCTCAGAGCTCCCCTGGAGCAGGCCCTGTGTGCCCCAGGAGGAGCCCGGGGGGGGGGGGGGGCGTGGGAGGGGCTCAGGAGGCCTGGCCCAAACTGCTGCCATGTGACCTTGGCCTTGTCCCCTTCCCCTTCACTCCCTGGGGCTGACTCAAAGATAAGAGCAGTGCCTGACTCACTACTTCAGTGACAACTAATTATGCCACCCCTTCCACCTGCTGGGTCCCAGCACCCACATTGGAGCACTCTGGCTCCTGGCCCCGCCCCCAGGCTCCTGACAGCGCCCTGAGGGGACAGGCCTAGCTGGAACGACTACTGGGAGTCTCAGGCCCAGTCTGGGAAGCAGCTTCTCCCCCTTTTTTGACCACAGGGATCGAAGTGCCCTGAGACCAGTGGAGACCCCTGACCTAAGCTTGGGTCCCATGTCCAGGAGCACTGGGCATGGGGCTGGTGGTTGTAGGGAGCCCCTGGGAGGGACCTCCCGAGCAACCCCCACCCCTTCATGTGCCCCTGGAAGGGGAGTCATTGAAGCCTCTGCTTTTGTGCAGCCAGCCATGGTCAGGCAAATCACAAGAGGGCGCCTAGTCTTCAGTGTGTGGGGGGTGGCCCACAGACACCCCTCTTCCATATCATCCCCCCACTTCCAGAACACCTAGAATTTCCTGACAGAGAGGATGTTCAGGGACTGGCAGGCAGGAGAAGTGGGTAGATACACTGGGGATGTGAGTGTCCCCCACTCCACCCCTACTTGGGGCTCCATTCCCAGGAGACAGTATTGGGAACTTCGGCCTCCCTCTACCACAGAAGGAAGACACGCCCGATCTACCGCTCACCAGACTCATTCGCATATTCATCAGGGTTGTCTTGATAATGAATATGCTAATCAGACCCCACTGGCTACTCCAGGTTCCTTTGCCTTCCCTACTCCAGCTTCCAGCTCTGCTGTTGCCATAGGCTCCCCCACTTCCCCACTCAGCCTCATCCCTCTGCCTTACCTTGGGCCAGCCTCCCAGCCTTTTCCCAGGCCTTCAAACTTGCTCCCAACTATCCCAGTTCTGGCCTTACTGTTCCCCCTGCCCAGAATGCTCTTCCCCTGTCCTCACCTGGGTAGCTGTCACTCATTCTTCAGAGCTTAGCTCAAATCTCTCACACACATACACACACACACACATACACACACACACCTGCTCTGGCTCATTTGGGACCCTCCACTTTACTGCACGGTTGCATTTATTTATTTCTGTGGTCATTTGATGACTGGCTCCCCCACTAGACTGGCTCCCTGAGGGCAGAGCATGCACGCGGCTCTCAATAAATGTTTACTGAATGAATGACTGGTGGTTTTTACTAACGTTCCCCACAGACTCCCGACGGGCCTCCCTGCCTCCCTCCTGTACTCGTGGCTGATTCTCCGCCAGCACCCAGCTCTGAACAGACGGGCTTTCCACTGCACCCAGCACATCACACACAGTTTCAGAAGCTTCTCCCTCACGCCTCTGACCATCCGGCTTCCTGGACAGCCTGCGACCACGAGGCTCAGGGGCATAAGCTGAGGGCCTACACCGTGTGGGCCATGGAGCCAGGGTAAGAACCCAGGCCTGCCAGACCCCGCGGCCCTCTGTCTTGGGGACTCAGCTTCCTCATATCGGAACAGCCAGTGCCTACACCCCCTTGGTCTAGTGATGTGGATGAAGAGAGATCGGGTGGGGTAAGGGCCTCCGGGGGCCTGACTGGGTCACTGGTTCCCCCTCAATCCCAGGTGGCAGGCAACAACCAGCCCAGGCCTTGTTCCACTTCGAGAAGCCAAAAGGGCACAGAGGTAGATGAGTGGGCCCTACCTGTGGGCCCTCAGGGGACACAGGAGGAAAGGTAAGTCCAGGCTTAAAACATCCTGGGTGTGGATGCTTCGCTTCAGAGGGGAGGTATTATTTTACAACTCCTTCCACTGCCACAGCAATCAACCCTTAGGATCCCAGAGCCAGGAGAGCCGGAAGAGCCCATGTCCCCCACTCCCGTCTAGGCCTGAACCCTTCCCTCAGCCCCCTGTAGCAGCCACAGAAGGGGCTGCTGACCCACCTTCCCCATGGACATCTCCATTTCATGCTGACTGGTGCTGAATGGCTTAAGCATCCCTTTTACCTGGACTTGCCCAGTCCCTCAACTGCTGGGGGCCATCAGCTCATCCTTTAAGCCCCAAATGTGGCCGGGCTTCTCAGGGCCCACCTCCAGTGGTTTCAGTCCCCCCTACACCACTGGTACAACTGCCGTCCCATCCCAACACACAGCATGGTGCAGGACACAACGTCCTTTGAATGAATTCTTGGACGACTAACCCCTAAGACACTCTTAGACACTCTTGGGGGTTCTAGCTTTGCCCACAGGGCCGGAAAAGGTCTGACCTCCCATGGGTATGTGAATAATTTGGGGGTTGAATCGGGCTCTGTCCCTTGGGCAAGTAACTTAACCTTTCTGAGCCTCAGTTTCTAATCTGCAAAATGGGTTCAGCTGTCCCTACCCAGAATGGGGGAAATGCTGGTGCTGCTGCTGGGCTTCGTCCACCTTTACTCCCCCATTCTCCCGGCTCCCCTGGCTGCAGCTTCCATTTATTCCCCAAGTCCAAAAGCTTCCAATGGATTCAGTTACAAGGAAGCAAGGGCTGTAGTCACAGCATAGAGAGGGCAGAAACAGGGTGCTGGTGGGGGAGCCCACGTGGGGTCTACTGGGCTCCAGCAGCCCGAGGAAGGAGAAGGGGGTGTGTCTGCAGCAGGCAGGAGCAAAGTTGGACCGAGTTCTGGTTGAACTCAGGGCCACAGTCAGGGCACACTGACGGAGTCAAAGAAATCAGAGGAAGGAGACAGGCTGATGGCGGGGTTTCCCTTGGGGCAGAGAAGGGCCCTCCAGTTACCCTGCCCTGGGGATTGTTGGACTCCAATACTGCCCCTCAGTCCCACCCACATGTCACATGTCAGGAGAGTCTGCAAACCAAGAGAATCACTCAGCCACAATACCGATTGGTTCTGTATGCCAGCCACCACTCCAGGAGCTGGGGACAAGAAGCGAGCAAACCAAATGTGGTTGCTGACCTTGAAGTCCAGTGGGAAAGACGGAAATTAAACAAACGAAAGCAGGATAAGAGGTGGGACAAAGGGCTCTTTGAGGAGGTGACATTTGGGCTCAGGCCTGAGTGAAGTAAGAGAGGAAGCTCTGCAGGTGTCTGAGGGGCAGAAAGTTCTAGGCAGAAGGAACAGCAAGTGCAAAGGCCCTGGGGCAGAAATGTGATATTGATGGAGCTGCCAGCACTGGTCAAGGGAGTGGGCACAGTATGGGGCATCAACAGTTGTCAACTGGTTGACCTCGGAGGTGAGAAACTTCAGCTCTGTAGCCTTTGTCTTCTTATCAAATGGTCATGGAAAGATGTCATAGGTGGTTATGAAGATGAAAATGGAGGAAGTCATTGGAGAAAGTTCCCTGTAGTTCCGGGTGACACACAGTGGATGCTCAATAAATGCGGACTGACTGGCAAACTCTCCGAAGGGAACAGGCGGAGAGAGGGAGTAGGGGTGGGCGCAGAGCCTGGCCACAGGATGGGAGCAGCTCTTAGAAACAGAATTCTTACAAAATGGCTGCAGTCCTTCTCTTCACAACATTCCTCTTTGACCTGATCTGCTGGGTCCTGCAGGCACCTCTGTTTGCAACCCCTGGGAGTAAATCAGCAACTAAAGTCCTCTAAGAACGAATGCTTAGGCAGCTCTGAGAACCCAGGTCCTAGGGAGAAGGTGGAAGGTTTCCTAGGGGAGGCCCCTCCCCACATCTGGGTCTGGAAGGATGTCCAGGTGAGAAAGGGGGGAGGGAGGCACCACAGATGGAGAAACAGCATGTGCAAAGGTAAAGAGTGGGTCACGTCTCCTGTATGTTCCGGGACAGGAGGAGGAGAGGGGACGGAAGGATAAGGCAGGGACAACATCTGTGACAAGAGCAGCTAATGTTTCCAGAGCACCTGCGATGTGATCCTCACAATCTTGTAACCACAACACCATAACTTCCATTTACAGAGTGCTCAGTATGGGGCCAGATGTTTCAATCTCCTCTGGATTCCTCTTAGCAACCCTACAAGGTAGGAAGTCAACATTCCCAGTTTACAGATGACCAAACTGAGGCTGTGGGCTTTAAGAAACTTGCCCAAGGTTCTGTAGCCAGTATGTGGCAGACACCCACATGAGTCCCACAAGCTCTCCACCACCAGGCCCACAGCCTCCTGCAGGAGGGGAGGCATGGGAGGTTTTGAACAGGAAACTAACGTCATGTGACCTGTTCTGGGAAAATCTTTTGGGTGCATCACAGGACGTGCTGCCATGGTCTCAGTGGCAGGGTCCCCTGCCTTCGTTCCCCGAGGAAGGGGCTGCAGAACCCAAAGAAGAAGTTCCCAGCTCTGCAAGGGGTGGAGTGAGCACCAGGCAAGGCCTCCTCCTACCCACCCCAGGGGCTCAGGCGACAGCTCCAACCTGTAGCTTTAATTAAAAGGCCTTTTCAAACCATTAGCAGCAATAATAATAAAACCCCAAATAGAAACAATAAAACAGTACGACTGTCGGAGAATTAAAATGGGCACCTGGAGTTCTGCCACCCCCAGGGGGCAATTTGGGGCACAGGCGGGAGGCATGATTTTCACCTCCAGTAGACACACCAGTCCCACACACTGGCTGGGAGGGGAAGGCTTCGGGAAAAGGGACCATGCTGTGCCAGGGACCCAGCCACCGCTGGGCCACTTTGGGGCCCATCACAAGGAGGGCTTTATGTGTCCCAGCCCCCTCTCAGAGCCGGCATCCCCCACCTCCAGGGCTCAGCCAGACCTCCCTCCTCTCCCTTCACTCCAGCTAAGCACAAAAGCCACTGGGACGTGCCACTAAAATCTAACTGGTCTCTTGCCTCCTTGTTTCCCGCCCCTGTCCTACCTCAGTCCACTTGCATCTCCCCTGAAAACCTTACTAGCTTCTTATATAGGGCCTCCATGTTTATTTGAGCCCCTGCAAACTGCACTCAAACCAAACCCTGCCTCCACTACCACCCCCCTCAGATGCCACCCATGGCTCCCTACCTCCTCTGGCATGCTCCCCTTTCCCTGGCCCTTGAGTCACAGTCCATCTCATTTGTTCCCAGAGTGAGCCCAGGCTTTCTCCACCTCAGGGCCTTTGCACAGTCTGCCTGGAAGACACTGCAGTCCACACCTCCCTGACGGGCTCCCTCTTTATCCAGTAGCGCTCAGCCTCAATAACACCTCCCCAAAAGCCTCCAATACTCACCCCCCAGGCCCGTCCCATAACCCTTTTCGACATTTTAGCATTTTTATCAATTTCTTATCTGTCTACCCTCTGACCTTCATATGAGGGCCCTGTGAGAGCAAGGACTGGGTCTGGCTTGTTCACGGCTGTGCCCCAGTGCCCAGCATTGGGCCTGGCACACAGTAAGTGCGCAATCAATGCTTGCTGAACAGTCCAGCAAACATGACTTCCTGCTGTCCACGGAGCCTTGCCTTCCCTTCCTGTAGTCCACGCTGCTGCTGCTCCCCAGTCTTTCTGGTCATCCCTGTGGGTAGGTGGAGGCGGTGGCTTTCCAACCTCCCTGGGTTCTCTGTGCCCAAGGCCTCTCCAGGCAGGCCCCATGAGACTTCCAAGCCTTTGCCTTCGCTCCATAATGGCAGGGACCAGGGAAGATGGTCTCTAAGATTTTGGATCTAGGTTTTTGCCCATTTGCCAAACACCTGTTGGTGCCTTCTTGGTGCCAGCCCTGAACTGGGTACACAGGATCCAGAGCCAGGGACTTATCCTTGGGGGGCTTCCAGGCCAGCAGGGAGACCCAGCCAGAAAGACCTGTGCTACAAAGTGCTGTGTGATGTGCAGGGCAGAGGGGGGAGAACCACACGGCCACACACTCATTCGAATCCTCACTTCACTGCTCACCTTGGGCAAGTGACCTCACCTCTCTGAGCCTATTTCCTCATGAACATGTGGGATAACCCTGCCTCATGGGACCACAAGGAATCAATGCCATACCCTGGGGAAAGAACAGAACATAGCGCCTAAAGCATTATTTCTGCACTGGCCAGAAGGCTTAATTTCCTTTTTTCCCCCACTAGTTAGTAAAAGAAAGCTGCTACCTCCAGCTCTGATGACTAAACACGGTTGGTTCAGACTCTTTTGGTGAGGGAAGATGGACAAGGGACTCTGAGAGAGGCAGGCATGACTGCCAGAAGGAATCAGGGAAGGCTTCCGAGAGGAGGTGACTTTGGAACTAAGTCTTAAATAATAAACTGAAGTCCAGGAGGCATGGACAAAGCACGAGCAGAGGGTGGAGCCAGGAGCATGGGGAGCAGAGAGCAGACTTTCCTGTGGCCGCAGCATTACAGAAGCCTGACTATGAAGGAGAGGGCAGCCCTCACCCCTAGGACACCAGCCTGCAGAATGTGTTTTTGTTTCTGGTGTGTGTTTTTTAAGACTCCTTTGTTAACTCTTTATTATGAAAATTTCAAACATACACAAGTGCAGGGATAAGAGCTGCATTTACATGGTGCATTCTAAGCAGGGTGGGTGGGTTGCCCTGATCCCCATGCCCTTTGGGAATTCTGTCCCCAACGCTCTGTGACTCCAAAGTGAGACCAGACAGCCGAGGAGGATGCTGAAAGGCCAGCAGCTCTGAAGCTCTTACACCCTCTGCAAGCAGGCAGAGTCTGAACCAACCATGTTCAGTCGTCAGAGCTGGAGGAAGCAGCCTTCTTTTACTAACTAGTAAAAAAAGAAAAAGAAATTACGTCTTTTTCTAGCCAGACTGCATTTCCAGCATCAGAGAGGGTGAGAATTTGCTCTTGGAAGGAAAGAGTCTCCTGTCTGGAGCTTCCTCTTTGAAGCTCCATGAATATACATGGCAGCAGGCAGAGAGGGTTCTGTGAGATGCTAACAAGCTGCCTTACCTTGGGAAATTGAGATCACTGGCTTTGAGGGGGCCTTGACAGGTGGGGGGCTGGGGTGGGACAGGAGGTGCTGGAGAGACTGGAGACGTGGGTGGTCTGGCTCTGACTTTGGGCTACTCCATTCCCCTCTGAGCCTTCATTTTCTCGCCTGTGAAATGGGGACACTCCCTCCTGGGGCTGCCAGGGACAGAAAAGGATGCAAAGTGATGGACCCAACATGGCACCTGGTCCAGAGTAGGCACTCAGTACTTCCTGGTGCTTATTTCTCAGAACTCCAGGACTGGGAGGGACCAATGCAGCAGTTAAAAGTGGAGAAAGATGAGTCTGGAAATCCATCAGCCCTAGGTTTTGAATCCTTGCTGTCTGCCACTAGTTCTATGCCCTTGGGCAAAAAAACTTCTGAGCCTCAGTCTCCTCATCAGTAAAATGGAAAGAATTCTGTTTATCTCTCATGGGTGCTGGGAGGAGGAAATGAGCTAAGATGTAAGAAAACCTCTCATTGACTCTAAGATACAAAGCATATTTTAGTGAGGTTCATGTCAGCCTCACGATCGTATCAGCTGTCAGCTTTCGCCCCTCCCTGCAGCCAAGGCCTGAGGTGAGTGGACAGAAGGTGATGAGGGAGGCATGGTCAGAGCAGGGGAAAGGCTGCAGGTTGTCAGGAGAAGGGCCTTGGCGATCAGCCCCTCTCTTGGTAAAGAAGATGAGGCTAAAAGGCTGAGAAGGACTCTCTGGGAGGATATGAACCCTTTGCCCTGCCCAGCCCCTGATTCATGCCTCAGCCCCAAGCCAACTGCACTCCTCAGCTCCTCTCAGGCCAGCCTCTACCTTCTCCAGGATGGCTGGCCCAGTCTGCTCATAGCACCCCTTCTCCAGATGAAAAGTCTCATGAAATGTAAATGTGATCACATCACCTCCTCCAAGTTCTCCAATGACTCTGGCTTGACTCAGGGAAAAGCCCAAGTCCTTCCCACAGCATATGCCCCCCTATTTCTATGACCTCATCTGCTCCTTGCTCCCCATTCTTTTCCAGCCACACCTAAACACAGCAGGCACAATCTCCTTGGCACATAGTAGGTGCTCAGGCAACATCCATGAATGACTGGGAGTGAGTACGAGAACAGACGCCAACGAGCCCTGCTGCCAAAAAAAAACAAAACGCTTCTCTGGCTCCTCTCCCCAGGGACAGAGAGAGTGGCCGGCAGAAGTTGGGCAGGCAGGGTGCCAACAGCCTGGGTGACCCCTGCCCGGCTCCTAATGCTGCCCAGACTGCAGGGTTTAATTGCTACAACTCTGGAGCAAAGTGAGTTAATGAGGCAGGCTAATGTTCCCATGTTGCTCCTGTTCCCACCGCAGCCGCCAGAGAGCTGGAGGAGGGGCAGCTGGGCTTCGGGGGACAGGCCTTTGGGCGGCTGAGGCACCTGACCCCAACCCAGCCTGGCCATCTGGCCTCTCCCACTCTTCTCCTTGCTCTCTGACACCATGGGTCATCCACAAAGGGAAGGGAACAAACATTAGGTACCTTTGGTGTGTGGACACTGGACACAGGGACCATTTATTCTTCACAAGGTGGAAATTACTGTCCACATTGGTGAGAGGGGGTATCTGAAGCCCAGGGAGATGGGGTGGCCTGCTCAAGGGCCCCCAGCTGTGCTGAGCTATCTCTCTCACATGGCCAGTCCCCTTTGTTCACCACCTACATTGGAGGCAATGATGGATGACAACAATAATAACAACAGTAACAATAGCTAACATTT
Source organism: Rhinolophus sinicus (assembly GCF_036562045.2). NCBI lineage: Eukaryota > Metazoa > Chordata > Mammalia > Chiroptera > Rhinolophidae > Rhinolophus > Rhinolophus sinicus. The sequence goes on from NC_133762.1 coordinate 35,596,556, forward strand.
ATTATCTACTGGGCACTGTGCTAAAAACTAAAAGTCACGGAAGCCTCAACAACCCTATCAGGTAGATCTTATTACATGCCCATTTTACAGATGTGGAAACCAAGGCATATAGAGTTGAAGGTGCTTAGCTGAGGTCACACAGTGAGTGATTGGCTCTGGTCCTAAAATCTACGTTCTCCACCACCTCCCTCCATGGTTTCCATTCCAATTCCAACCCAGGCTCTGGTCTCAGGGGTGGGGGACTGGTCTCCTCGACCTTCTCCGGCCCTGCCGCCCCCTCCTCTGTCCTGGCCCATGGCACTCCTCTCTGCCTTCAAAGGTAGGCTGTGGAAGAATGACACATATTGTGTGTTAACTGTCATCGCTTTTTTCCTTATTACAAAAGAAATACACGTTCGCTGTAGAAAACTGGAAGAAAACAAAAAGGCTTTTGGAAAATAAAATTCCTTTCCCAGACAGAAATGACCACTTCTGATATTTGGTGCATGTCCTCCTAGTCTTTCTATTCTCCACATGTACTAATCACCAAGACCTCCCCTAGCTGCACGAGATTTGCTCTGTGTTTGGCTCTGTGCTGAGTATCGTGCACACATTATTTCATTTAACCCTTACAGGAGCTCATTTCACCCTCACTACAACCAGATAATAACATATAGATAAAAATCCCTATTTTATTGATAAGCTAATACAGGTTCAGAGAGGCAAAGTAACTTTTCCAAGGTCACACAGCTGGTCATTGGTACAGCCAGGTTCAAGCTTACATCTTTTGGTTCCAATAATCTAAACTGTTTAATTATGATAACTTCCTGGAGCTGGAATTGCCAGCTCAAGCTTATGCAAAATTCTAAGTTTTGTGATAATTCTGTACCAACGTGCCCTTAAAAAGGGGGTCCTGATCTACACCCTTGCCAACAGAGTCTAGGAAGGCCTATTTCCCCATTCCCTTGTACATGCTGAACTTTATTTTTTTAAAAAGCTCCCAGTTTGATATATATGCGCCATCAATATTTCTGATTTAATTTGACTGTACGTTTTTAGACTCATACTATGGATCTGGGGCCCAACTGGCCAGAGCCTGATGCCCAATGTCTCAGCACAGGAGGTACCAGGAGTAGCTCAGTCATTAAATTATACTCAGGCACCTGACATCTTGGCTACTCTGCCATTGCATATTTTGACCTTAGAAGCAATTTACCTTTCTTGCCTGGAAAACAGAATGTCCTCAAATGCAGGTATCCCTCGGCCTATCTGACAGATAGGGAAACTGAGTCAGGAGTGGCCTCCACCAAGCTTTTGGCCCTGATACTTCCTCTCTGTCCATGAATCTCACTGTACTATGTGAAAAATGATAAATTTTTTGGGGGGGGCAAGAAATATGAAGAAAACTGCACCAAGGGAAATCATAATCAAATTGTTCAAAACCAGTGATAAAGAGAAAAATCTTAAAAGCAGTCAGGTAAAAACATAAATAAAAAGACGTTACACACTGAGGAACAAAGATAAGAATGACAGCAGATTTTTTTGTCAAAAACAATGCAAGTGAGAAGATAGTATCTTTAAACTACTAAAAGACAAAAAAAAAATCTGTCAATTTAGAATTCTATGTTCAGGAAAAATAACTTTCAAAAATGAAGGTTAAAATAAAGACTTTTTCAGACTTAAGAAAGTTGAAAGAATTCATCACCAGTAGACCCATATTACAAGAAATGTTAAAGTCCTTCAGACTTAAGGAAATTGATATCAGAAAGAAATACGGATTTACAAAAGGAATGAAGAACACTAAAAATGGTAACTACCTGGGTAAATATATACGATTATTTTCTTCATCATTTAAATCTCTTTATAAGATAACTGATTTGACAGAAATAATAATGTAGTATTGTGTTTGTAATATATGTGAAATTAAATGAAATGCTTAATAATAGCATGAGAATATAATATTCTTATACATGAAATGATACAATAGCACTTGAAAGTAGATTGTGATAAGTTAAAGATGTATAATATAAACCATACAGTAATCACTAAAATAACAAAACAGAGTTATAGCTAATAATTAACAAGGGAGAAATAAAATCATAAAAACATTCAATCTTAAGGAAGTCAGAAAAAGAGAAAAGGGGAAACAAAGAACAGACAGGACAAATAGAAAAAAAAAAAAGCAAGGTAAAATATTTAAACCTAACCATATTAATAATCACATTAAATGTAAATAGTCTAAATATCCCAACTAAAAGACAGAGGTTTTCAGATTGAATGAAAAACAGACACAACTAAATGCTGTCTAAAAGAAATGTACTTGAAATATAAAAACACAATGGGTTACAAGCAAAAGGATGGAAAAATATAGACTATTTTAACACTAATCAAAAGAAAACTGGAAGGCTATATTAACATCAGAAAAAGTATGTTTCAGGGGGTAAAGAAAGTTATTTCCCATGATAAAGAGGTCAATCCATCATGAGGGACAATGATCCCAAATATGTATGCATTTAATAACAAAGCTTTGAAATATATGAAGCAAACAGTGATAGATAATGCAGGAGAAATAGACAAATCCCCAATTATAGTCACAGGTTTTTATACCCTTTTCTTAATAATTGCTAGAACAAGTAAACAGAAAATAAATAAGGATGTGGAAGATTTGAACAACACTACCAGTATCAACTAACTTGATCTAACTAACATTTACGGAACATTCCACCCAATAACAGCAGAATACATATTCTTTTCATGGAACACATACCAAAATAGACCATATTCTGGGCCATTAAAGTCTCAATACATTTAAAAAGATTCAAGTCATATAAATATGTTTTATGATCACAATGGAATTAAAGTAAACATTAATTAACAGCAAAGTTCCCAAAAAATCCCCAAGTATTTGGAAACAAAATAACACACTTCTAAATGACCCACAGGTCAAAGGGAAATCAAAAGGGAAATCAGAAAATATTTTGAACTGAATGAAAATAAAAACATGACAACATGCAATTTGTGGACTGCTGCTAAAGAAGTATTTAGGGGAAACTTTGTAACATTAAAGGCCTGTATCAATAAAGAAGACAGGTTTCAAATCAATGACCTCAGCTTTCACCTTAAAAAACTAAAGAACAAATTAAACCAAACTTAGTAGGAGAAAGGAAATAATAAAGATCAGAATAAAAATCAATAAGAGAAAACAAAAAGCAATAGATATAAATGTCTAACCACTATGTTGTACACCTGAAACTAATATAAATTAATACTGAGTGTCAACTGTAACTGAAAAAACAATTATTTTTAAAAAAGCAATAGAGAAAAATCAGTGACACCAAAGACCGGTTCTTCAAAAAGATCAACAAAATTGATCAATCTCTAGCCAGACTGATTGCATAAATAAAAGTTTTTTATTAAAAATTTGATATATAAAAATATATACGGGGGAGGGGAGGAGACACAAATTAACATCAGGAATGAAAGAGGTGACATCACTACAGATTTACAGATAATAACAGGATAATAAGATTCACTACAAAGCTACAGTAATAAAGTTAGTGTGGTATTGTCATAAGAATAGATCAATGGAACAGAATTGGGAGTCCAGAAAAAAATGACCATCACATTTATGGTCAGTTGATTTTCAACAAAGGTGCCAAGACCATTCAATGGGGAAAGAACTGTCTTTTCAACAAATGGTGATGGCACAACTGAATATCCACATGAGGTTAGATCACTGCTTCACACCACGTACAAAAAGTTAACTCAAAGTAGAGCAAAGGCCTAAATGTAAACCATAAACTCTTATAAGAAAACCTAGGTATAAATCTTCATGACCTTGAATTAGGCAATAATTTCCTTAGATATGACACCAAAAACATGCACAAAAGAAAAATAAACAGATAAATTGGACTTCCATCAAAATTTTAAAAACTATAAAAGGACACTATTTTTGCGCTAAAAGGGACACTATCAAGAATGTGAAAAGACGACCCAGAGAATGAAATAAAATATTTGCAAATCATATATCTGACAATAGCTCTGCATTCAAAATATATAAAGAACTCTTACAACTCAATAATAAGAAGACAAGTAGTCCAATTTAAAAATTGGCCAAGGATTTGAATGGACCTTTTTTTGAAAGAAGAAATACAAATGCTCCATAAACACATGAAAAGATGCTCAACATCAGGGACATGAGCCATCAGGTAAACGCAAATCAAAATCCTGAGATACTACTTCATATCCACTTAAAAAGATCATAACAAATGTTGGTGAGGACCGGGGAAAATCGGAACCCTCATACACTGCTGTGGAAATGTAAAATGGTGCAGCCACTTTGAAACAGTCTGGCTGTTTTTCAAAAGATTAAACATAGACCTTATGAACCAGTGATTCCACTCCTAGATATACACCCAAGAAGAACGAAAACACATATCCACACAAAAACTTGTACACAGTGTTCATAGCAGCTTTATTCATAATAGCCAAAAAGAGGATACAACCCAAGTGTCTATAAATTGATGAGTGGATAGAGAAAATATGGATAAATGCAATAGAATACCATTCAACAGTAAAAAAGAATGAAGTACTATTACATGCTACAACTTGTATGAACCTCGGAAACATTATGCTAAGTGAAAAAAGCCAGTCACAAAAGGCCACATATAGTATGATTCCATGTATATGAAATGTCCAGAATAAGCAAATCTATAGAAATAGAAAGTTGATTAGTGGTTGCCTAAGGTTACGGGCAGGGGAGTGTGTAGGGGAAAAGGAAGCGGCTGCTAATAAGTATGGAGTTTTTGAGGGGAGTTTTGACGGGAGTGATGAAAAGGTTCTAAAATGGATGTGGTAGTGGTTGTACCACTCTGTGTATAATGGTATTAAAAACCATCAACTGTACACTTTAATTGGTAAAATGTATAGTACGTAAATTATATCTCAATAAAGCTGTTATTTTTTTTTTAAGAAGGGATAACAGGAATGTTATGAACAACTTTACGCCAATAAATTTGACAACTTAGATGAAATGGACAAATTCCTTGAAGATACAAATTACCAAAGCTCAAGCAAGAAGATATAGATAACTCGAATAGTCCTATATTCATTAAAGAAATTGAATTTATAGATAAAACTTTCCCATAAGGAAAACTCACAGCGCAGATGGCTTCACTGGTGATTCTACCAAACATTTGGAAGAAATAATGCTAATTCTATACAAATTCTTGTGAAAGATTGAAGAGAAGGAAATACTTCCCACCTCACTTTATGGGGCCCTGATACCAAAACCAGACAAATCTAATATAATCAATGAAAACGACACAACAATATCCCTCAGGAACTAAAATCCTAAACTAAATTTTAGCAAATCTAATACAACAATACTATACATTAAAAGGCCAAATAGGAGTCACCCTAGGAGTGCAGGGTTAGTTAAGATTTGAAAACCAATCAATGTAACTAACTATATTAACAGACTAAAGAGAAAACTATGTGATCATCCCAAAAGACACAGAAAAAGCACTTGACAAAAATCCAACATCCATTCCTGATTTAAAAAATTCTCTGCAAACTAAGAAGGGAACTTCCTCAACTCGATGTGGGCATCTACAAAAACCCCGCAGCTGCTAACATCACACTCAATGGTGAAAGACTGAAAACTTTCCAAGATAAGAATGTCCACTGCCACCAGTTCAATTGGAGGTTCCAACTGAGGTTGGAGGTTCCAGCCAGGGCAATTAGGCAAGAAAAGGAAACAAAAGGCACCCAGTCTGGAAATAAATAAAACTATTTTTATTTGCAGACGCCATGATCACCTATATAGAAAATCCAATAGAATCCACACAGAAGAAAGCTATTATAACTAATAAGCAAGCTTCCCAAGGTTCAGGATACATGGTCAACATATAAAAATCAATTTTATTTCAATATACTAGCTAAAAACAATTGGAAATTTAAAATACCATTTGTAATAGCATAAAAATATGTTAATACTTAGGAATAAATATGACAAAAGATGGGCAAGACCCAGATGTGGGACATTAAATTATTGAGATAAGTTTAGAAAAGACATCTAAATAGAGATACTTTGCTCATGGGTTAGAAGACTCAATATTGTTAAGATGTTCATTCTCCCCAAATTGATCTATATATTCAAACCAATCTCAACCAGAATCCCAACAGACATTTTTGTAGAAATTGATATGCTAATTCTAAAATGCACGTGGAAATGCAAATAACATACAACAGCCAAAACAACTTTGAAAAAGAAGAGAAAAGTTGGAGGGCATGATTTCAAAACAGTGTGATACTGATGAAAAGCTAGACAAATAGATTAACACATTGCGGACGGCGGGGTTTAAATCCCTCATACCCCTCTGTTCCGGCAGGTTTTTAAAACAAACTACTTTAAAATGCACTCTTCTCTTTATAGCGTAAATGCTTCTATGTCATTTATTATTTTTCTATGGAATTTTTTAGGATTTACTCACCTATGACGTTAGTAATCCCTCCTGGTGTGATACTGCAGAAAGCAGCTTCCTTTGTTATTAACGAAACACAAATAATTCAATAAAATGTGCAAAGTAAAAAGAGTCAACAGTAAAAACGAGAATTCTCGTTATCTGTCCTTAACGCATGGCTCAGAAAAAAACGAAGATTCTCGTGATCCGTACGCAACGTGTTAATGGAATGGACGAGAGAGTCCAGAAATAGACCCCCCCACATACATATGGACGGCTGATTTTTGACAAAGAAGCACAGACAATGTAGTACGGCCATTGTTTTCAATAAATGGTGCTGGAATGAATGCATATTTATATGCAAAAAGTGAAATTTAATCCACTCCTCACATTATGTACAAAATTAACTCAAAATGGATCACAGTTCTAATATGAAACCTAAAATTTTCTTTCAAGAAGAAAACAAAGAGTAAACCTTTGTGATCTTGAGTTAGGTAAAGATGTCTTAGATGTGACAACACCAAACGCAATCCACAAAAGAACAAATTTATACATTGGACTTCATCAAAATTAAAAATGACTGTGCTTCAAAAGACACTCTTAAGGAAATGAAAAGACAAGCCACAGACTGGGGGGAAATATTTGCAAAACATAGATCCTTTATAGGACTTGTATCGAGAATACAAAAAGAGCCCTCAAAACTCAATAATAAGAAAACAAACAACCCAATTTAAAAATTGGTAAAAGATTGAAAGAAACACTTCAGCAAAGCAAATACTCATGTATAGGTGGCAAATAAGCACATGAAAAGATGCTCGACATCATTGGTCATTAAGGAATTGCAAATTAACACCAAAACGTGATATCACACCTACTAGAATGCTTAACATTAGAAGGACTGACTATGCCAAGTGTTGGTGAGGAGTGGAGGAACTGAAACTTTCATACACTGTGGGAATTTAAAAGGGTATACCCACCAACTTTGGAAAACACTGACAAAACCAGCTTCTTAAAAAGTTAAACATACGAGTACCCCTACCAGATCGTTCAGTCATTCATCTCCTAGGTATTCACCCAAGAGAAATGGAAACATGTTCATTCAAAGACTTGTACACATACATTCACAGAAGCTTTATTGCAACAGCTCTAACTGGAAACAAACCCAAAGGTCCATCAACAAGTAAATGAATAAACAAACTGTGGCATATCCATACTGTGGAGTACTACCCAGCAATAAAAAAAGAGTGAACCACTGGTACATGCTACAACATGGATGAAACGCCAAAGAATTATGCTGAATGAAAGTAGCCAAACAAAAGGAGTATGTAAGATTCCATTTATATAGAATTCTAGGAACACAAATGAATACTTGCCTGGGGCAAGAGTAGAGTGGGAGAGTGGGAGAGGGTGAAAAGGGAGCATGAGAGAGGATTAGCAAGGGCCATGGAGAAATCTTTGGGAATGATGGATACGTTCATTATCTTGATTGCGGTGATGATTTCACAGGTGTATACATTTGTCAAAACCTATCAATTTGAATACTTTAAATATGTGTGATTTATTGTGTATCAATTATACCTCAATAAAAGCCATTTTTTAAAAAAGGAAAATCAAGTTACACTAGGAAAAAAAAAAGGATTAAGCTAGAATACCTTAAACTAAGAGGTTCTAAAAGTCTTTTGAGTCTTGAAGTGTTAAGGCTCATCTGTTCCGAGATCCATCATCATTTATTTCCAGAATGTAAACACACCTCATTCTGTCATTTGAAGATACCTGTACTGAGATTCTGAGATGTACTGGCACCAAGTAAGAAGCGGTAATTCTAAATCACTTCTAAAATGTAATGTCCATAATCTGAGATGCCATGATTCCATCACTTTATCAATCTCCTTTTTTTTTTTTCTCCAAACACAATGGCTCCTATGCCATCATCAGAATTTAAATCTCCTCCTGTTCTAGGGAGCCATTAAACACAATGTCTAAGAAGAGTTTTAAGTTTATGGGGATGTGCTTCCACCATAAGAATGAACAGGGATGGAGGGAACAGGAGTGAAACACAAAAGTGTTCTGGGTGTCATCCCCACCATGATAAAGAAAACCATCCCCAGAGAGGACAACCAATGGCACAGAGCTGCAACACTACAGGGGACACCTCTACTGATTTCTATTTTCGTCTTTTTCCTTTTGAATATTTTTACATTTTAATTGTATTATTTATTTATTTTTAAATTAATAAGCTTTATTATTTTTTTGGCGCAATGTTAAGTTCACCAAAAAATTGAGCAGAAAGTACAAGAGTTCCCATGTATCCCTTCTCCTCCCCTATAAAATCTTGCATTAGTGTGGTATATTTGTTACAATTGATGAACCACTATTGAAACATTATTAACTAACGTCCATAGTTTACATTAGGGTTCGCTCTTCATATGGCAAAGTTCTATGGGTTTTGGCAAATGTATAACGTCATGGATTTCAGTGTCATACAGAAGAGTGTCACTGCCCTAAAATCCTCTGTGCTCTACCTATTTATTCATCCCTCCCTCCCTTCTTTCCCCCAAATCCCTGGCAACCGCTGAGCTTGTTCCTGTCTCTCTAGTTTTACCTTTTCCAGAATGTCATATAGTTGGAATCAGACAGTATGTACTCTTTTCAGACTGGCTTCTTTCACTTAGTGATTGTGTTTAAAGCTCCTCCATGTCTTCCAGCGGCTTGAGAGTTCATTTCTTTTAATTGCCGAATAATAACATTCCATTAAATGGATGTACCACAATTCGTTTATTCATCCGTCTACTGAAGGACATCTTGACTGCTTCCATTATCTTTGTTTTTTAATTTTTATTTTGGCGCTTTCTCTTTGTTTTTTAATTTTTTAAAAGTCACGTAAATGTTGGCAAAAACCTAAACGTCCATCATTCAGGACCTGGTTCGAGGTGGTCTGACCGCAAAGCAGAGCTCCCTGCAGCTCTTAGAAATGATCTGTAGTCTGCGTGGTGGTGAGGTCTGGAGCTCCTGCAACTCTCAGACCAGCTGGTGGGACTGTAAGTCGGTACTCACTTTAGAAGACTGACGTTATCTCCTAAACCTGAACACGTTCACTCTCTATGACCCAGAAATCCCACTCCTGGGCATAGATCCAACAGAAAGAACTTCATACGTTCCCCCAAAAGGTATGTATAAGAAAGTCCAAAGTAGCACTATCCATTTTATAGACAGAAACTGGAAACAATCCAAATGTCTATCAACAATAGAATGGATCAAGGATGAACTATTCACTTAGTGGAACAGTAGGCAGCCATGTAAAAGAATGAACCACCAATCACACGACGATATGCATGACTCTCTCAATAATGAGCACAAGAAGCTGGATACAGAAGAGACAGCTGGCGTGATGCCGTTTATAGAAAAATCCAGAACAGGCCAGACTAAGCTATGGTGTTAGAAGTCAGAACCCTGGTCATCTCTAGGGCTGGGAAGGTAACTGGGGAAAGACATGACAGAGCCTTCTGGGGGAGCTGGAAATATCCTCTATCTTGATCTGAGTGGGTGTTATAGGGAAGATATATACGTGTGTGTGTGTGTGTGTGTGTGTGTGTAAGTCAAGCTATACTATATACTTAAGATTAGTGCACTCTACAACAACACGTTACACCTCTACACAAACATTTAAGTCTAACATTTAAGTCTAATGTTCTATAGTTATTGACTGAGAAGGATGGCCAGCATCAAGGGGAAAAGTACAGACAAACAGGACTAATATGACCCGATTTATGCAAAATCTTCTACATATACGCACTTCATCTACAGATGAATTCAGAATTCTATGAGCTGCCATTTGTGAGCACTTGCTGTATGCCAAGTGCTTTCCTAAGTACTTCATTACACATTCTCATCCTCAGGAGAGTCTTTGAACCCAGGCCTTGTGGGACCCAGAGCCCATGCGCTCATGTAAATCCCCGAACCCTGACCACAGGCCATGAGACCCCACGTGGTCTGGTTCCTGCCAGCCCCTCACACGTCACCTCATCCTCCTTCCTCTACCCAGCAGTCCAGCCTCCCCATCTTTCTCTTCCCTGGAAACACTACTGGCCTCACACCACGGGGTTTGTACATTTGCCGTTCCCTCCACTAGGACGGATTTCCCCCAGCTCCTCTTTGCTCGGACAACTTCCCCTCATCATTCAGCCCAAGTGTCACCTCCTCCAGGAAGCCTTCCTGACCCCCAGCCTGTGCTGGGACCTCTCGTTTGTTCCCATAGTTCCCATGACCCTTCCCCGTGGGCCTCATTGCTGTTTTACTTGTTTCTTAAGTTCTCTAAGAGTAAGGAAGTGTCTGTTTCATTCAGAGCCATGTCCCCTCTGACCACCACAGGGGCTGGCATGGAGTAAACACTCAACAGATATGTGGTGAGTGAATGAATGAATGAACGAATGAATCCATCTACCAGAGCAGATCATCTTAGACACCTGGAAGGCTGACATTAAATCCGTAATGGTGGTCACCACAGGGAGGTGGATTCCAGGAAAGTCACATGTATTTTTGTACTTTTGGGGTTTATTTGGCTGGATAGTGTTCTGGTGGGCAGGTGTCATTTTTCCAGCTCCTCAGCATGTCCCCTGCCAGGGGCCCCCTGTGTGCCACCCTCCCCACCCGCTGCACACACTCTCCCAGCTCTGCCTGCAGCCCCAGTGGGCCGTGTATTAATAAACGGAGGGAGAAGGTCACCCAGCTCGCAAGCACTGAGCTGTCCTTGACTCGGATGCAGATAAAATGCGCTGAGGTGGTGGGGGGGAGCCGCTTCACCAAGCGCTGAGCACGTGTGAGCTATTTCTGATTCCCACCCGGCCAGGCTGGGCACAGCGCATCTGCCATGGGAGCCGAAGCAAGACTGGCGAGCAGTGGGTGAAACTACTGACCAGCCCCACCAAATGCTTACACCAGACCCAGCTGCTGCCCTGCTGAAAACTCTCCCACGGTTCTCCAGTGCCCAGGGCGGGGGGATGGGAGGGCGAGACCCTCAGCCTGGCACTCAGAGCTCATGAGATCTGGTCCCTGCCCACCTCCCTGCTTTCTACTGTCCCAAGTGTAGCCAGGTCCTTACTCAACTCCTGGCCTTTTCATATGCTGTTCCTGCTGCCAGGAGTGACTGCTGTTCCCAATGTTGGCTCACTCCCACTTAACCTATAGGTTTCAGCGTGGACCATTCCATCCTCCAAAAAGCCTTCCCTGATCATGGCCCTAGCTCGGTGTCCCTCATCCTAGGGCTCCCTGCTATCCTCTCATGTATTTCGATTTTGTCTTAGTAGTGGCCTGTGATCCCTCTCCCAGACCGTGATGTGGCCACCGTGAGGTCCCTCATTAGTCATCTCCATGTCCCCTGCGTCCAGCAAGGGCGTGGCCCACAGCAGACACAAATCCACGTTTGATGACGGACCATGCAAGGCAGGAAAGGACGGAGCTACTCAGAGGAAATGGAGGCACGGGAGCAGAAGGAGAGCAAATCGTCAAGTTTGGCTGTGACTTAGAGGCCACAGGTCAGAGAGGACAGGGAGGTGGAGAGGAAGACCCATCATCAGTCAGCAGAGGGCCAAGGCCCGTCTGATCGCTGTGCCCTCATCTGGCCAGCAGCCCTCAGCGCTCCAAGGTGGCACAGACTCCAGGTATAGGTGGGGCTGTTCGCAGGCCCTGCCTCCCCCTGCCCTGACAAGAGCAGTGGATGTGAAATCTGTACAGAACAAAGCATTTTGTCTAAATATATCTGCTTCCCAATGCAGGACATGCAGGGAGGGAGTGGGGGGCATGGTGGGCCTGCAGTGCCCGGAGAACCTTTACCGGAGCACCTGCCAACAGGCCCACAGCTGCCTGTCCTGGCAGAGGGAGTCCACCCTGGGGCCTAGCACCAGGGGTGGGCTTCGGTGGGCCTCTCCAAGCAGGATTATCACTGCCTGATCTCCCACCCAAAAGCTGCTGCCTTGAATGTGGGCCATGCACAAACCAGGCCAACAGAGGAGGGAGGGGAGACACAGAAGTGTCTGGGGGGGTCTGGGGGAGAGGGACACAGAAGTAGGCCTGGGGGAGGTGACACAGAAGTCGGGCCTGGGGGAGGAGAACACAGAGGTGGGCCTAGGGGAGGGTGACACAGAAGCATGCCTGGGGGACACAGAGGTAGTCCAGAGTCCAGACTCTCCCCACCACCTCATTGTAACAAAGGGAGGCAACTCCAACAGGGTCACACAGGGACCTGAGGGCAGCGAGGGGTGAAAGACTGGAGTGTCCTGGCTCCCAGGCACCCTAAGGGTTCCTAGAATTCTCTTCAGCTACTTGAGATTCTCCTTAGATCCTTCAAAGTGGGACAGCAGGAAGAGCACTAGATTCAGAATCAAGAGGCTTGCGATTCAGTCCCATCTTCACCACTGAGGCCGTCAGGCCAGTCATCTCTGGGCCTCGGTTTGCCCATCTGTAAAGTGGGGATAAGAGTATCTCCCTCTGTATGTAAGTGCTCTGCATATAGGAGTGCTCATTTCTTGGCCCTCTCTCCCAGGCTGGTCTCTCCCAGGCCGACCTTCTGTGAGCTGATCTGGACTAGGACATGGGGAGGGAGCGCCAGAGGGCTCCCGTGTGTGCGGGGGGGCTCATAAGAGAGCACAACAACAGTAGGTGCATTTTCTTGAGCACCTATTATGTGCCAGGCCCTGTCGTAGGTACTTTAACATACAGAATCTCACTGCACTCTCACATCAAATGCCCAAGGCAGGCAGTGACACTGTTATCCCATGGGGGGACAAATGGAGAAACTGAGGTTCAAAGAGGTTTCTGTGACCTACTCAAGGCCACACAGCTGTTGAGCAGAGCCAGGAATTAATCTTGGACCAACCCTCAGCGTTGACTCCCTCCCTCCCGTAGGTGGACAAGCTTGCTGGTGGCCACCCCAGGGAGGGCCCTTCCTTGGGTCCTTGGGACGGAGGCAGTCACCACCCTCCCATTCAGTTTTGCTCTTTCAATTCAAAATGAAAGCAGAAAAAAAATACAACCTGTTCATTAAAACAGCTGGACATACATACTCACTGCCATTAACACCTCATTTTAAAACAGGCACTAAGGCCCCACACAGCCAGAACCTCCCTCCCTACCCTCACCCACTCTCACCCAAGGCAGGACGGTGCAGTAATTAAAGAGCCTGGGCCTGGAGGATGGTCAGTCTGGTCTCAAACTCCAGCTCCACCAGCTCCACCAGGCTGGGTGACCTTAGGAGTGTGACTCTCCCTCTCCATGCCTTGTTTCCGCACCTGTGAGGGGACAGTGATTCCCTCCTACCCAGAGTCACTGGGCATGCCGGAGAGACAGCTGAGGTCAAGTTCTGGCTCAGGCCTCATTGGACACAGCTGGCATCACTCCCGATTAACCTACCGATGAGTCTGAACCAGATTCCTTTAAAGTGGCTCCTGGAGATAGACTGTGTGTGTGTGTGTGTGTGTGTGTGTGTGTGTGTGTGTAAGAGATAATAAATGTCTACTACTGTTTTAACCTACAAAGTTTAGGGATAATTTGTTACGCAGCAATAGAGAGCTAACACAAAAGCTGAGCCTTGAGATGGGATAGAAGAGATGCGAAGGAGCGACCAGGAGCTGGTCCCAGATGATGCAATTCACCATGCTCCCGGGCTGGGCATACAGGGGCTGCTTCCTCCAGTGGCCCCCGATCTGTCCCAAGGTCATCCCTCCCATCCTCAGCCTTCCCTAGACGGCTACCCGTTATGACCATTTCTAGACATAAGAACGGACCTGAAGCAACTCATCTAGCCCACAGAGCCTACTGTGTGTCAGCACAAAGCTAAAGGCTTTCACACATCACTTTTCATTAAATTCTCACAATAGCCCTTCAGAGGTGAATATTATTATCCCCAGTGCCTAGGATAATGTCTGGCACATTGTAGGTATTTGTATTAGTCAGTGCAGACTAGACTGTGGTAATAAATAGACCCCAAAGTTTTAGGAGCTTAAAGAATGAGAAATGTTACACCTGAAACAAATATAAAATAATATTGAATGTCAACTATAATTGAAAAAAAAAAAAGAGAAACATATTACTTTCAAACAGTTGGGCCTCTCCTTAGGTTGGCAAAAAAAACCCCATAACAAACCAGCCCTGGTGGGTCTGCCAGCTCTAAGAGGGTCACCAACCAGGCAACTTCCCGCTTGTTCAGTCTCTGGGCACCCCAACAGCACCCCAATGGCACCCTGGTTGTGCTCACACAGCCACAGCACCCGTCCTGGGGCTGGGGGAGGAAAAAAGTAAGGAGTCACAAGGGGACACATGCCTGGCTCTTGTCTGAGACAACTGCCATCTGACCTGGGCCTTCTGTGGGAAAGGGGCAGGAGGGGCACAGGCTGAACTCTGGCTACCGGGCTCAGCCGACACTCATGAGCTGTGTACCCACTGTGTGTCAGGCTCCAGGGTGGGCACTGCCAGGGGTGCCAAGAGGCACCTGCCTGGCCCGTGCCTGGAGAGGCCTCTGCCTGGGGGGAGGCAGACACTGAGTGGCCCTCACCGTCCACAGGCCTGTGGAGTCCAGGTGAGGCGACTACGTGGGACGAGAGGGCAGGTGTCCCAGAAGGGAGGGGACAGAGCTCCGCGGTAAATAACAAATAGGAGTTACCCAGCAAAGACTTTGAGGAAGGGCTTTCCAGGCAGAGGGAACCGTAAACGCCGAGGCTGGAGACCGAGGGCATGGTGTGCTCTGGGAGTCCCGAGTCCTTTAGCTGAGCTGCCTGTGAGGGCATGACAGGGGCAGGAAGGGGCTATAGAATGCACAGAGGCAGGTGACAGAGGTCTCAACTGCTCCGGGCTCTGGGCCAGGACAGGGTGAAAGGGGCCAGTGTGGTTTCTGGATCCATCACTTTGCCTGCGTGTGGAAGGTGCATGAGCAGGGGCTGGGGGCTGGGACAGTCATTCTGGTTAGAGGCCATGAAAAGTGGAGCCAAAAGACCCCCGAGAAGGGGAGGTGGGGTGAAGAAGCCCAAATTCTGCTTTGTAGCCAAAGCCCCAGACCCACCCCAAGGGCTTCAGGCACAAAGCGACCTGGCCACCAGCCTACAAGAATGGCCTTTTCATTTATCAAACCCAGCCTGGCAACTAGTTCCTGGAAGTTTCAGGGCTGCTGGCTGTTGGGGCCCCCCTGCCCACCACCACCCCACTCCAGGCTGCCCACTGCCTTTGCCCCTCCCCCGTCCAGCATCAGCAGAGGGTGGTGACACACTGGGTCAGCAGAGGTCAGTTGGCTCAGCCAGCAGACAGCCAACCCTCCATACCAGTGCCGGGAAGGCCTGGGGCGTGGCGGGCCGGGAGAGCACTGTGGGTCAGCTCTGCTCCGGGACCCTCTGAGGCTCCTCAGTTTCTTTCCACGGGAAGCACCCAGGCAGGGGGAGGTTGAGAGGCTGGGGAGGCTTTGCTGCAGGACCCGAGGCAAGTTGCTCAAATGTCCTGAGTTGGACCCAGTGGTGGCCAAGGGCTCTGCAGCTACAGCCAGGGCAGCCCCTCCAGGAACCCTTCAGGGATCAGATCCACACCAGGTCAAGTTCCCAGCCCCACCCAGGCAGCTGCTTCACCTCTGTGAGCCTCATACATCGGCAGTTCACCCTGTAGCCCAACGGGCCCAGGTTCCTCCTCACGCCCAGCTCCTCCTCTCTCGGTTCAGACCCTCACGCTCTCCAGGCCCCCCTAACCTCCCACCACAGGGCCTCTGCACCGGCTGTTCCACCCAGGTAACTCCTTCTCACTTTCAGTCAGCTCCAGGCTCCCCTCCTTGAGGCAGCCCTCCCTAACCCCCAGGCTGGTCAGGTGTCCCGTATTTCTGTGATAGCAGCACCTATCACCGATGTAAGTTTACATTCACCTGCGAGGTTACCGTGTTTCCTTGAAAACAAGACCTAGCCGGACCATCTGCTCTAATGCATCTTTTGGAACAAAAATTAATATAACACCCAGTCTTATTTTATTTTAATATAAGACCCAGTCTTTAATATAATATAATATAATATAATATAATATAATATAATACAATACAAGACCGGATCTTATATTAATTTTTGCACCAAAAGACGCATTAGAGCAGATTGTCCAGCTAGGTTTGATTTTCGGGGAAACACGGTACATGCCCAGCACTTTCTCTGGGCACACAGCAGGCACGTAATGTGTGCTTGTTGAATGAATACTACTTAGAAAATGAAAGAGAGGGAGGGAAGGTAAGTCCAGAGGGTGATGATAGTATCTACCTCCTAGTGTTGAGAGGATCTGACAATATATTAAAACAAAAGGCCTGGCCTCAGCGGGGCAATCACACACACGCGCACACACCACCCCACACATGTCCACGGATGGACGTGGGAAAGGCCCAAGGGTGGCCCCACTTCCCTGTCCATTCTATACTCTCCCTGGTGAACCAGATACACGAGGGTGAGATGCACAGACAGGCAGAGGGCCTGCCTTCGTGGCTAGCCAAGGCCCACAGGCTGCCCAGCGTCAACCAGCCTCTGTCCTGCCCACATTGTCCCTGGAAGGCTTCGCACACACCCCGCCCTCCAGGAATCTCTCACACCCAAAGGTGGCAGGTCCCCTGGTGGAGAGGCACAGAGATGCTGACACCTCCAGCCTGCCTTCACACCTCAGCCTCAAGGACGGGAGCGGGAGGTTGGTGAGGAGGCTCAGAAAATTCTCAGCAGTGCCTAGTGAGGCCCAGAGATGGGCAGGGGCAGCCCCAACCCCTCCCCTCACAGTTACCACACAGATGGGAAAACTGAGACCCAGAGAGGGCACGGGAGGCTCACAGTCCCCCAGCTGGCGTCTTGCCTGAGGCCTGCTTTCCCACCTGGATGCCTGAGTCACACTGACCTGGCTTCAAATCCTCACTCTATCACCCTGCCTCAGTTTCCTGAGTTTCCTCAATGTAAGATGGGGAACACAGCACCTCGCTCCCTCCACTGTGGGACACACACATGGAGGACATAGGTGGATGACAGCCCTGTGACTTTGGAGGAGAGTCCTGTCCCTCCAAATCGCAGGTCGAGTCCACTCGGGAGCTCTTCCCAAGTCACAAGTGACAGACTCCCGCAAAGCCATTACTGCAAAGCTGCCCATTCAGCCTCAGAATCCCAAAGCCCACCCCTCACAGTACACACTGCCCAGAAAAGGCAGGCAACCATGCCAGGGTCACACAGCAAGGCCCCAGCATACAAAGACTTTAACTTGAGCCTCCAGCCTCGAGTCTCCCACCCCCCCAATGGATCTGGGAGAGCTGAGGAGATGCCAGGGCTTAGCAGCAGCCGGGGGAGGGAGGGAGGCAGGCAGGCAGCTGGGGGTGGTGGGAAGAACTTTTCTTTCCCCGTCTTTAGCAAACCCCATCCCTGTTTCCAAGCTGCGCTCCAGAGTCCTCGCTTGCTGCGTCACCGAACGCAGTCAGCCCGCAGTGGGTGGAAGGAAAGGCTCCCTCCTTTTGGCAGGGAACAGGGAAAGAGGTGAGGACAGTGAAGGCTCCCTGACACCTCCCAGAAGGAAGTCCAGCTCCGTTCACCCCTGGGGTCAGAGAAGGCTGAGCTGGGAGAGCTCTGGAGACTACACCCCAACACCCCATCGAATAGAGGCCCTGAGGCCCAGAGAGGCGCTGGGACTCAGTCGGGACACAGCAGCAAATCAGCTCCCCACGCTTACTCCAATCCTCATCTCCTGGCAGCTACAAAGCGAAAGCCTCCTGGACCTACCTCTGTCATCACAGGCTCATCTGTCACTGCAGAAAGAAAAATACCTGGACCCAGAGGCCAAGTTCTTATTCCCCAGCCCTGGCACCAGGGGGCCCAGAGACACCCCTCTCACCCACCCCACCCCACCCCACCCCCACACAATCACAAGTACCTGGTCAAGCTCCTGCTGTGGGCACAGTGCTAGGTACATAGCAAGTGCTCAATAAACAGTCTTGTGCTCCATTTATACTCCAGGATGCCCACCCCATTTCTATTATCAAAGACAGAACCCACCCACATCATGTGTTTCCTAACAATGACCCCTCACACACCAAATGTCATTTTAGCCATTTTTGAAGCAAACTCTCAGAGGTGGATTACCTGCACAGGCCTTCTTACACTGAGGGCAGGAAGACACCCGCCTTCTCACGAGCGTCTGCACCCCTGTGACTGAGCCCTGGGGGCTGCTGTGGGGGTCTGCGCCTTCATTGAATGGTCCCAGGAATGAAGCATTTTATTCTCCCTCTGTTCTGCAGGCACGGTCACTTCTCAGCACCCATGTCACCTCCCAGCTGCCCCCTGCCCCCCAGGAAGCCTGAGAGATGGGTTGCCTACCTGAACTGCGTGTGAGTGAAGAGTAAAGGAGCTGGGAGAGGCCCGGGCTCTCCTCTTATTAAAACCCATGTATTCCACCAAAGCTTCTGGCGGGACCTCAGACATGAGGCACCAATAAGTGGGCACTGACATCCGGGGCACTGTTGAGGTCATTCTCTCACATCAGGCCGACCTCTGCCTCCAGTGTGTGTCCAGGCTCCCCAAGCCAGGATCTGGCTCTGCTACATTTGATTCTCACGGGCCTGACACCCAACCTCCATCCCCACCCATCACTTCTGTTGAATAAATGGGAACTTCGGAATTTCCAGAACATGGGGCTAAGACCAGACTCTAAACGCTAACCGACTTGGATTTATACCCTGGTGCGACCACTTCACCATCTGTGGGGGCATTGGACAACTTACTATAGCTTTCTGTGCCCCCCGTTTCCTCATCTGTAAAATGGGGATAATAATAATAATAGGGTGTGAGAGGACTAGAGGACAGGCCTGATTTAAGGTGCTTAGATCTGGTGCTCACTGAACAGAGGGCCCAGCCCTCTGCTGGCTCCTGGGATGGTCAGTGATACTTTGCTGAATGAATGGACATTAGCCAAGCATCCTGTTGTTGTTATCACATCGACATCAGCAGGGATCCCCAAGCCTGGTTTTGCAACCAGCCCTGGCGAAGGGTGTAGCAAAATTCTCCAAACAAAATTTGCTTCCATTCATTTTGGGTTTTTGAAAAGGCCACGTCAGACAGTTCGAGGAGGCGGCATTGCAAAACCCAGCAGAGAGGGATCCGGGACCCCACTCCTCAGCTCAGGAAGTGTGCGATCAGTGAACAGAGGGCCCTACACAGTGGCACCCCCAGGGCCCGGTGGCAGAGGGCTCTGGGCTCTGGGTTCACACACACCCCCTTTCTCAGTGATCTTGGACAGATATCCAACTGCTTTGAGCCTCAGTTTTCTCATCTGTCAAATGGAGAAAATACCTCTTTTCATTCCTACCCCTGGGGATGGATGGAAAATGAGGGGATTAAATGTGTTAAGCAAACTATAGAGTGCTGCACACACTCTAAGGCTTCAGTCCTGGTCAGGAGACACTGTGGAGGGGGGTGTAGTAAAACAGGCCCCCCCCACCACCACCACCATAAGACACAACGAAAGTCTCGTCACATCATGTGAGTTCTAAAGGGCCTTCCACAGAATCTGACGAAGCAGGGGGTGGGCTTGTCTTCAGTCTGACACGGGAAGACTTTCCTCAGTGATAGCCTTTCTCAAAAAGGGTGCAGTGAGAGTTTGCCTAACAGGGCGCTCCCTCCCAATGAAGCCAGCCCCTGAACTCCCTTAATTTCCAGGGTCATCTCTTAGAATGTCTGAGCCTCCTCAGAACCCTGTTGACCCCACCCTGAGTCCCAACACACTACCCTCCAAAGCCACTAAGGCAAACCAAGCCCTGTGACAGCCCCTCACATGCCCAAAGAAGAGGCAGGGGTCTTGAGGCCTCCCTTCCTAGACTCTCAGGTTCACAGACTCAGACTGTGTGAATGCAGAGAGATCCAAGCATTCATTTTATCAAGAGAACCCAGAGAGGGGACACATCTCATCCAGGCCACACCGCAAAGGGCTCCTAGCACAGACTGGATACCCACCATGAGCACACACTGCCCACCTCCCTGACCAGCCTCCCTGTGGCCCATTCAGGAGGACCACCTCCCCCCTTGTGGACACATGACCCACCATCCCTAAGCCTGCCCAGCACTTGGCTGCCTCCCTGCCTTTATCCAGGCCATCCTCTCAGCCAGCAGTGCCCCTCCCCGCCATTCTCCATCCACCCAAATCCCTCTAATCCTCCAAAATCCACTCCAGATCTCATGCCCGTCCTCCAGGAACTTCCTACAGATCCAAACTAGTGGGCCCTTCCCAGGGCTAGGACAGCACCAGCCTCCATCGCTGGGAGGGGCCTGAAAGGATGACCGCCGTTTACAGAGCAGGGCCCCATGGTTTTGACTCTGTCCCCAGGCCTGCCACACGGCTGGGCACTTAGTGGCACTTAGGAAGCACTGGTGGCCCAAAGAAGGAATAGAAGACTAAGAAACGGAGGAGCGAACAGCTGGTAACCTAGTCAATGACAGAAGGGATGAAAAAGTAAGCAGGTGATGACGTGAGCAAATGAACTGGTGCGGGAACAAATTCCTAACCAGACGGGCACAGTAAACACACCCCAAAGACATAGGGTCCTGCTCACACGTAGCCCTTCACCCTCTTTCTTCTAAAGCCTCTGGGGTCCCATAGACACACTGGGATTTTAGAGGCCATGGGCCTCTAACTCCAACAGAGCCCAGACAAATGCCTCTGGGTTTACAGACCCATTTGGAGGCCAGGAACTCAGAGGCACGGTTGCGTTGGCAACCTCCACGCCCTACCACCCAGCCCTCAATTCAGAACAGCCCAGACCATGCCCACCCATTCATCTGGCCAAGAAGAAAAAAATGGAGTGAGGACCCAGAAGGAGCCAACACCTGTCCTCAACAGCACGGTAAGGAAATGAAGAGGCAGATGCGACCCCGCCCCTCCCCACACCAACCACACAAAGAAGCGTCCAGTGATAAGGAGCAGTGACTGGGTAGTGAAGGCAGAGGCCCACAGGGCTGTGATGGTGGTGACTGGGGCACAACCTGGCCGGGGGCTTTCTTCTGGAAGTGCTGCCTAAGGTGAGACCTGGACAATAAGCAGGAGTTAAGTAGGCAAAGGTGGGAAGTTCAGGCAGAGGCCCCAGCACGTGCAAAGACCCTGAGTGTGGACGGAACATAGACTGTTCCAGCAACTGAATGCAAATCAGAGGACTGGAGCCAAAGACGAGGAAGGGGGTACAAGATGTGGCTAGACAGTTAGCTAGGCAGGGGGAGAAGGCTGGGCCTCCTCCTGGGAGCCGAGGGCATTTATTGAGTACTGACTGTGTGCTTCAAAAAAAAATCTGAATTCAAAATTTCATTAATTCACATTTAGAATGTTTAAGTGGCAGTGTTTCAATGCACTGTAGTCATAACGCTATTTTTAATGCTTTTTTGAACGAATGAATGAATGAATGAATGAATCTATCAATCAATCATAGATGTAGGAAAGGGTAGAGACCACCTGCTTCCTGTCACGTAGAGTGCCAAGCACAATTTCTCAGAGCGTTCCCATCGTGTAGAGATGCTGGCATTTATAAAGCCAGTGGCCCATAAACCACACGAGAACCTAATGAGATGCCAGTGGGTACTCCTGGTACATCCAAGACGTCACTGAGTCTTCCGAAAGCTCCAAAGTACACAATCTACCTTAGTTCCTAAGTGCTGCACGGGCTCTCTTCAAAAACACCAACTCAGTTGCCTAGGGCACAGCACTCAAACCTGCAGCTCCATCTCAAGGCTGGCAGCAGCTGGATGCTACCCTGGGTCACACATAATTCAGCCACCAGGCTCGCTCTACCCGACACTTTCTCTCCAGTCAGGCCCTATACTGTCCCCATTGCAAAGCACAGACTGCCTCCCAGCACAAACAGGCTCCTTGAGGGTGGGGACCCCATCCAGTTATCACATGTCCCCAGCACCCAGCAAAGGCCTAGCACAGCCTCTGATGGATGAACGAGGGGAGGGTACCATGAACGCCACACACAGGCACTCTCAAAGTTATGCTGTCTCGCTCTAGGACAACCCAGAAGCCCTGGCATACCCCTGCCACAGCACAGGCACACGCGCGCGCGCGCACACACACGGGCCTGCCCCATGTGCACAGCCAGTGTCTCCAGGAGCTGCTGAGAACACATTCAATGTCTGCTGATAACTGGCTGTCAGCAGCCGGCTCTGGGCCTGGCAGTGGCTCCCAACACTCCAGCCACCAATAAGCCACCCAGCTCTGCAGCCCCACCCAGCTCGGCTGCTCACAGGAGTCTGGCTCAGGCCCCTCAGGGCACCCTGGGACCAGGCAGCCCATGGTCCTCTCTGTGGGACAGAAACTGTGCTCCTCCAACAGCCACTCTCTGAGATGGTCTTGTACAACCTCACTCCACCACCACCTCAAGTCTGGCAGACACAGCCCCCTCCCATGGTGAAGGCGCAGAGGCAGAGAGAGCCAGGACCTCAGGAACTGGGCAGGGAGGAGCAGTCTAGCCTCAGTCCCAGGCCCCAGTCTAGCCACCCTTGGGGCCAGGGACTGCAGCCCCCTCTCCCTCTGTCATTTCCACTTCCAGGCAGGTGGGGGTGCAGGAACCCTCCCCCCATGAATGCTGCCCTCCAAGACTGAGGCTTCCATCCTCAGAGCACCTCCTTCACCCCTCACCCTCACCCCTACAACTGGCCTTGGCCAACCCATAATCCCTTCCCCATTTCATTTTTCCCCACAATATCAACAGTCTCTGGCAGCCCTTCTGCAACACTGGCAATGGGGAGGAAGAGGGGGAGAAGGGTGAGGGATGAAGGCAGAGAGGAATGGAAGGATGGAGGAGAATCGTAGGAGGTAGGTTCCGTAGAAAGAGGCCAGGGGCCATCACATGTCCAGATAGCACATGTCCCTCCCAGAAGGCCCGGCACATCTGGACCCAGCTGGCTTCGCTGGCCACCTGGTCCACCTGCCACCCGCTCTGAACACGAACCCCTTTCACCGTGGGGCGCCGCACGTGGGGGCCTCCCGTAGCCATGTGAGAGCCCCCCCCAGCCCAGGTGCCGGGTCAGCCCGGCCCCTCCTGGGCACGCAAACAGAGAGGGGGAACTATGCAGCACTGGAGGGTGGGGTTACCCTCGCTCCCTCCCAAGATGCCAGGACCAGGGGAAAGAGCTCCGGAAGGGGGGAGCCGGCTGGGCATGCTCCCCGAGCTACTGAGGTGGGATGGAGGAATGCCCCGGCTGGCTGGCAGAGCCCTCCCTCTTCTTAGCTGCAAGGCTGGTGGGCAGTAGAGGGGTCTGCCTAACCCCATGGCTGCCCTGTAGATTGGGGGTCGGACATGAAGAGGGGCTTCCCAGCTTTGGCAGCCCCTTGACATAGGGGAGTCTGCGGGAATAAGAGCTGAAACGGGGGTCTGGCCCTGGATACGGGGTCCGGGCCCCAGCGCTACTGCCCCCAGGTTTGAGGCTCCAATGAGACCTAGATTGGGGATCCAACCAAGAGAAGGGGGCTTCCCAGCCGCAGAGCCGCCCCCTCGGATGAGGGGCTCAGAAGACGGAACTGGCAGGGGGAGGGGGCTTTTCTGCGCCAGCACCGCCCCTCGGTTTAGGGAGGTCTGTCCCAGAGGAGACCCAGATTTGGGGATGCTGCGGAGGGACGGGGCATACCAGCCCCGGACAGGGGATCCGGGCCACGGCGCGCGCGCCACCCCCGCGCCCTCACCTGCGCCCGGCGCCTCCGGCCCACTCGTCCACTGTGCTGCACCGCTGCCGCTCGGGTCCCTTAGCGGGTCCGTTCGCAGTTCCGCCCGCTTAGGCCCTGGCCCCAGCCTCGGCCCGCGGGTGCCCCATGCCTCTCTTCTGGCCGGCACGGCGCCCCAGATGCGGCTGCGGGAGGAGGAGCCGCGCGGCCCGGCTCCCCAAGAGCAAGAGCAGCGGGGAGGGGGCGGGAGGCGGGGAGATGCGCGCGGGGGAGGGGGGCGCGCGGCTGCGCTCAAAACCAGGCGCGGATTCGGCCACTGGCCTGGGTGGGGGGCGCCGTACCCAGCGCCCACCCACATCCACACCCCCGCAACCCGGGGGAGGGGGAGTGTCTCCGTAGCCAGCTACGCTTGGTCGCGAGCCGGAAGGGCGCTTAGAGATCCGCGGTTGGACGCCCAGAGAGTGTGGGCTACTGGCACAAGGTCACACAGCACAGGCTGCGGTAGCGTAGAAACCTGGAACCCCAGACTACAGCGCTGGTCAGCAGGAACCTTTGTTGATGATGGCCGGCCAGTGGAGAAAGAAAACTGAGGCCCACACCAGACAAAACAGGCCCAGGTCACACCAGCAAGTCAGGAGGCCCCTGGGATTTGAACTTGGGGGTTCCTGCCTCTGGAAATGTATGCCCCCTTCCTGGTGACCAGTTTTCTGCAGAACCCTCTTCCAGGTACTTTCTCGCGCATGGCCACACAGGGGTTAAAAACAACCCCTGGAGTCGGATAGACCTGGGCTGAGTACCCATCCTATTTTTCCTGGGGCTCGGTGATCATAGACTAGATACTGCTCCTTCCGAGCCCTAGTTTGCCCACCTGTAAAATGGGACAACAGCAGTATAATACTATCCCCAACTTGGGTTGAGGACCCAAAGAGATAAGGAATGTCAGCTCCTTGTTGGTGCCTGGCGTTATAGGTATCACGTGAATTTGCTCACCCTCCTGGCTCCCACATACAGCCGTCCCCTAAGAATGCTAGTTGAATGCAAACAGTCAGAACAATGTTAAAGGGTAGCATTTATGGCTTCTCACAGACCTTTTTCCATCCATTCATTCCCTACCATCCATTCACCCTGCCCACATTCCCCATCCCAGAAATTTCTGTTCCAGTGCTTCTCTGCCTTTCCCTGTGCCTGTGTTGCCCTCCCACCTTCTCTACCAGACAACTCCTATACATTCACGGAGGCCCAGCGCAATCTGTTGCATACCCCAGCGGCTCCCATTCCCTAAGTGTCCGCCCATGCTTCCCTTCTCCATTCCCAGTGTGTGGTCTAGGTTTGTCTCTGTCTTTGGGGG
The DNA here is from genome assembly GCF_036562045.2 of Rhinolophus sinicus. NCBI lineage: Eukaryota > Metazoa > Chordata > Mammalia > Chiroptera > Rhinolophidae > Rhinolophus > Rhinolophus sinicus. The sequence goes on from NC_133762.1 coordinate 35,622,017, forward strand.
CCTTGACACCTGTGGTGAGAGGATGTCACTCAAAGGAGATGATCAAGCAGGACCAACACTGCCTAAGAGAGTTCCCTGGAGGAGGTGGGGCTTCAGCCGGACCTGGAAGGAGAGGTGAGTTTGGAGCTCTGTGGGGAGGAAGGAGAGTATATGGCAGGCAAAGAAGGGGTTGTATGTTTGGGCAGGGTGTCAGGAGGGAGGAGAATAGACTGCCTAGAGCAGCTGAGAAGACCTTATCATCCGAGCTGGGAGGCAGCGAGAGCCAGGGGCTGGACAGCAACCTGGTGATATAAGGTCAGGTCGAAATGAGCAGGCTTTGCCCTTGAGAACACCTCTCACAAGGGTCCCAGGAGACTTCTACAAAGATGTTTATAGCAGCATCATTGGTAATAGTGAAAAACTGAACACAGCCTAACTGTCCATCATCCAGAGACTAGATAAATAGTGATGAATTCAGACAATGGAAAACTCTCCACGCAGCAATCCTCAAAATAGCTGAATTCAAGCCACGCACATCCATGAGGATAAACCTCAAAAACACACTGTTGATTCAGTTTGTGAAAATTCGGAGTTGTACACTTATGATCTGTGTACTCTTTGTATGAATTTTATACTTCATACAATTTTTTTAAAATAAAAAATATACATTGATGGATAAAAAACCAAGTTGCACATGGAAAACACAGTTTGACGCCAGACGCATGAAATTTGAAAATATGCAGCACAATACTACTATTGTTTAGGGACACATACATATGTAATACAAGTGTAAACACACGTATGAGAGTGATAAATAGCAAATTCAAGAAAGAAGTGACCCTTAGGAAGAGAGGAAAGGGAATGTAAAAGGGGCTTCAAATATACTTGAAATGGTTTATTTCTTAAGCTGGATGGTGGGTACATGGGTGTTTGTTATGTTATGTTGATCTCTCGACTTAGACATTTTTGTGAACATGAAATATTCAATAATGTAATAATACTTTTTTTTAAAATCAGGGGGTGCCTGTAAAGGCAGTGGGGAGCCATTGCTGGTTCTTGAGCAGGGTTGTGATATGGTCAGAGATTGAAGGGGCAAGACTAGACAAGAAAGGTCAGGGAGGCTGGTGTGACAGTCCAGATACGAAGTTCGAAGGACTGAGCAATGGGGACCGAGACAGAGTTATGAGAGCGAGAGGAAAGATGGGAGAGGTTTAGAGGAGTCAACAACCAGCAAGGAACACAATTTAAATGCTGACAGGGCCTAAGCAGGGCGTGAGCATGGAGTCATGGGGACCGTGACACATGGTCTGGCAGGGGCAGCCCCTACTCAGCGCCAGCTGATTGTTGCCATGTAGGAAAGGAGGCCCAATGGGAACACATCTTCTCATAGTTTTTCAAGAGAAATAAGCAATTCAAAATTTTTTAAATGCAAAATCTCCTACATTTTGAATGATGGCAACTAAATAGAAAAAAATTTTTTTTTTTATTCTGTCGGGGCCAAGTTGTACAGATTTGCAATCTCTTCAGTGAGGACGAGGCTCTAAGAGACGCAATGAAGGGACAGTAACACCAGATTTTCCTGCCTGTGAGGCTGAATAGTCTCACAACCAGCAGTCAGGGAGGGCTTCCTGGAAGAACTGCCACTGGGCAGTGAAGGGGGAAGCTATTTCAGACTGAGAAAACAGCAAATGCAAAGGCAGGGGTTGAGTTGAGTGAGCCCAAGAGAGAGATGCAAAAACCAGTAGGGCTTTTCACAGAAGGGAAACCGATGTCCAGGAAATGCATGAGGGGATGCCTGACCTCATCGGTCATCAGGGAAATGCAAATCAAGACCATGATGCTATGCTAAGTCACACCCTCTCAATTGGAAAAAACAAGAAAGGCTGACAATACCCAGTGTCAGGGAAGCTGGAGGTCCCTGCAGCTCTTCCCTACTGCTGAGGGGAGGGTGCACCAGTGTACACAGTGACCCAGCAAATCTCCCAGATCCGTGTGCTCAGGAGACACCTGTGCACGCGTACCCTCAGCCAGTGCTTCCCAAACTTTAGCATGGGTAGGAATCCCCCAAGGACCTTGTTGAAAGGCAGATTCTGATTCAGCGGATCTAGGGCAGGGCCCAAGATTCTGCATTTCTAACAAGTTTCCAGATGATGCCGAGGCTGTGGGTCCCTGGACCACATTTTGCAGAATGTTAGGAGCAATGCAGAACATCCAGAGCAGCAGTGTTTGTCAAGGCAGAAAACCTGAACACAATCCAATTATCTATTGACAGGAGAATGAACAAATAAATCGTGGAATAGTCACAGGGCCCTCAAAACAAAAGAATTGCAATGACACACATAACATGGACAGACTCTCACCAACATAGCACGGAGTTAAAAAAAGAGAAGACTGTACACAGCATACCTTTTAAGATAAAATTAATAAATGAGTAAAAACAAACAAGAAATTGTTTAGGCACTCATACATGTAAGAGAACAAAAAAACAAAGAAATTAGGGAAGGATAAACTCAGAATGCAGAATATTAGTGACCTCTGCGGTGGAGTGCAGAGGTGGATGTCAGATTTTGGTTCTGTTCTAGTTCTTGGGGTGGGCAGTGGTTACAGGTGTACATGTTATGTTATGTTATGTTTATACTATATTGTATTATATCACAGACATAAGGCCATGCATGGACTAATGCTGAGATCACGTCATGAGCCAAGGAGACTTGAAATTCAGTTGTGTGGACCTGAGGTCCATATTTTAATGGGGAGAGAGACTCACAGAGACTCAAAGAGAGCTGGTGAGACTGAGAGAGATGAGAGAGTTGAGTACAGGGTGTTCAAACACAAGCACAGCATGGAGTGCTCAGGGCGCTGAGGGGAGAGGTTGTGGGACGAGGGGATGATTGCCCGACCCGGCCCAGAGACAAGGAGGAAGCTGATGCGGCCAGAGGAGGCTGTGGCATCCTGGGCGGCAGATTCTCAGCCACTCCCTGCCATCAGCCCACTAGCTCAGACTGTGCAGGGACCAGAGATGTGGGCTTCAGGAAGGACCCTGGAAGAGGATGGAATGACTCAAACCAAGTGGAGAGAGTCCACTTGGCAGCAGGTGGCCTCCAGCAGCCCTGGGTAATAAATGACCAGCTCTGAGAATGACCAGATCCAGGGAGTGACCACATCGAGCTAATGATAAGACTTGGCTTATAACCAAACCAGACAATGTCCAGATCCGTCAAGATTGGAACAGGGGATGCCTGGCCCCAAATCAGGTCAGGCTGGGCCAGCCCCTGGGGAAATGGAGAGGAAGGAGTATCCAGGGCCCCTGCAGCCAGGATGGGTTGGCCTCCCTCTCCAGGCCCCATCCCTCTCACGGAACTTTCTCTCCCCTAAAGAGCCATTGGGTCTGACCCCTCCTTGCCGTCACTCCCCCTGCCCTGGCTCAGCCTCTGCATCTCCTGACTGGACTATCTTGGCAGCCTCCTTCCAGGGCTCCTGTTCCAGTGCCCCCCTTACCACACCTGTCCCAGTGACATCTTTCTATTACACAGATCTGACTGTGTCCCGCCTCTGCTGAGAATCCTGCATTGTCTCCCTATCACCTGGGGAGAGAGCTGGAACTGCTTGGCCTGGTATTTGAAGCCCTTCAACATTTGGCCCTGTACCCTCTCCTAATTCAGTTCTGCTCAAATCCCACCCCTTAGGTACAGGCTCTGCGGTCTCTCCTGAAGATAAGAGGTTTCCCATCCCAGCCTGGGCAGGCCCTTTTTCCTGGCATGCCTGTTCCCCACTGAAGACTCACATTTCAAAATTCAACTCAAATGTCACCTATTCTATGGAAATTTTCCCTGACTTCTACACCCCACTCTCCAGTCCTAGTTTGTCATCCCCCCAAATTCTTCATTCCCCCCCTTGGTATCATCAAGCATTTCTTTCTTTTTCCTTTAGCTTTACTGGGGCATAATCGACAAATACAAATTGTATATATTTAAGTTGTACTACTTGATGTTTTGATATATGTACACCTTGTGGAATGATCACCACAGTCAAGCTTCTTCACACACCCATCACTTCACAGAGTTTTGGGTTTTTTCCATGTGGTAAGAACACATAAGATCTACCCGCTTAGTACATTTCAAGTATACAATACAGTGTTGTAAACTACATATTCCCAAAACACTTCTGGTGACAAAGACACACTACGTCTCAAACCCCTTAGAGCAAACGTTCTTGGCACCCACCCTGGAGTCCAGCTGCAGCTGCAGTGGACAGCTCCCACACACTGGTGCCCCACAAACACTCACCAGATCTCCCACTTTTCTGGATTTTCTGAAGTCGCAAGAGCTTTCTCAGCCCCAGCACAGGACAACTTGGGAACTTAGGGGAGTTGACACCCTCGGGGTCAAACTTCAGTCATGGGGGATGGGAGTCAGGGGGTAAATGCCCAGCCTCGCTTACTTCAGGGAAACAGTTCTGAGGCGTCTTCTCCACTGTTTCTCCAAAGGTCCCCAACATGATGGAGTTCCAGTGACCGCTTGCTAATGCATCTTTTATTGATTTTCTCTCCTTCCGTCTTACTCTCCACACTCTCTCCTTCCTGCTTCCTAGGATTACCTCCCCAAAAAACAACCCGCATTCAAGTCCCTATCTCAGGAACTGCTTTTGGGGGAACCCAAACTAACACCTGTTTGCTTCTATCTCTCCTATAAGACTGGAAATAGCTCCTTGAGATGCAGGCCACGTTGAATTCGCCTCGAATTGTGGCATCCAATAGTCTGGCATCCCGACTATGCTGCTTGCATTTGTGTGACCTTGGCCAGATCACTTCCTTACACCCATAGGCTCAGCCAAAATAAGTAGGAGATTCCCAACCTGTTAATGAAATATATCCTGTGGGGGGTAGGTAGGACTTCCTCCCTTCCTTCTTCCCTGCATTTTCCAGTAATTCTGAGTATTCGTGTATTCTTTTGCTTTGTTTTCACAGTGTGGAAGGAGTGTGGGAAGGGAGTGAGTAGGCCTGGGTTCAAATCTTGGCTTTGTTGCATACTGGCTGTGACTGGGCAAATCACACTCTCTGGGTCTCAGTTTCCACATCGGGAAAATGGACACAAGCACAAACATCTACTTTGGTTGTGACTTTGACCATGGGAACACTTTGTAAACCACAAAGTGAATTGGAAGCCTGAGTTGTTGTCATCCCTGGGCTGGCATCAGGCCTGGCATTGAGGAAATGCCTGGGAAATGTTTGGAGAATAAAATGAGCTCAGCTAGTAGTGGAAACCCCACAGTGCTCCTTCTCTCCTCCATTCATTCAGTGTTCACTGCCACCCACTTGGGCCAAGCCCTGTGCTGGGCACTGGGGATGCAAAGTTGCAGGAGGAACATCTCTGGCCTGAGGAGGCTTGCCCTCTTCAGGGGAGACCCAAGAAAACCCACCATTCCCAGAGAGGCCCTGACCGAGTATAGGGGAAATATAGGAAGGCCTCTAGGAAGAGGTGATGCCCGAGCTGCACAGGATTTAGTCTGATGAGCAAAGGGAGAACAGAGAGGACATCCCAGCATGAGGGAACCGTGTGCACAAAGGCCAGACTGGGCCCATGAAGCCACTACGGGCAGATCATTGGGGCCGAAGCCTCAAGAGTTCACAGGTGAAGCCAGAAAGGTCAGCAAGGGCTGGATCATCACAAACTTGAGATCCTCCGAGGAGTCACGAGTTTCAACGTTTCAAGGTGATGGGCAGCTATGGAAAATGAGAACGAGCCTGGAAAGAATCCTTGATTTTCTTTGTGAACCAGGGCAACTCATTTAGCCTCTCAGAGCCTCAGTTTCCTCATCTGTACAATGGGGGGAAATGTCACAAGAGGATGTTGGAAGGAGGACTTGAAATCAAGTGAGTTTGTTGCCTGGCACAGGACGATGCTCAGTGGATATGAACTGAGTGAGTGAGTGAGTGAGTGAGTGATGAAGTCCTGCCAGGCCAGGAGCACCTTCACTCACACTGTCCTAAGCCTAGGATTCAGTTCCCTCCTCTAATCCTACCTTCTCCTTTCCCAGCCCCTTGTCGCAGTGCCTCCTACTTGCCCACAGGACAACAGCCTGGAGGGCTGGGACTTTTCTAGGGTCGTCAAGTGAGTCAAACACACCGCCAGGTCCAGTGTTCAGTCCCTGCTCCGTGATGCCAGAAATGCTTTTTCTCTGCCCCTTGATATAGATTTACTTCCAGGCCCTGGCTGGTGTTTTGTGGGATGGGGAGGCGCTTGGGTTCCATTGTTTCCTTGATGGACCAGAGCCACCTGCCTCTGGCTCCAGATGCCCAAGCCACCATCTGTTCCCACCAGAGCCCTCGGCTCTTTTCTTAAAATAATTTCTCCCGTTTCCTTGGAGACATCTCTCACATGGAAGAATGGAAGGGAGGGAGGGAAGGAGGGCAGGCTGGATCCCATTTCCTGAGCACCTACTGTGTGTCAGGCCTGGCTCTCATCACACCCCTTTGAGCTGGGAATCACTCCACGCCCCTTTTCAGATGAGGACTGAGGCTTGGAGACCCGTGATCACATGCCCTGGACCTCACAGCAGGTAAGAGCAGAGTCAGGATTTTAACCCGGGTCTGTAGGACTCAAAAGTGAAAGCCCGTGTGACATGACGGGGAGGTGTACTTGGGGCTGCCCTTACCCCATGTCCAAATAACCCTGGCCAGACACTGCCCATCCCCCCAGATTGCTCTCCTTCACTTGATTCAATTCAGGAAACACTAAAGGTCCTGTTGTGTGTGTTAGGCCCTGGGCCAGGCATGGGTTAGGAGGAGTGTCTCAGATATGAATAAGACAAAGTCTTCTCCCTTGAAATATTCACAGAGTGTGGGGGAAGTGAGAAGGGTGAAAGGACGGATAAAAAGGCACCACTGGCCCATATATTTCAGTACCAAAGGCTTCAGAGGGGCCATTTCGACAGATCCTCCCAATATCCCAGCCCCATTTTTCAGAGATGAAACTGAGGCCCAAGGAGTAAATTCACATATCCAAGACTATAAAAGGAGCAATTGGTGGAACCAGACTAAAGTCCCAGATTATGCTAAAATCACAGAAGACAACTTGCTGAATTGCCCCAGAGACCTGAGCAGAGTGCTGCTACGGGGTGTGGCCAGGAGTGTGGCTGGGACCCCAAGGACCCTGAGTGGAGGGGGAGAGATGAAAGGATGAGACCGATGGGTCTCAGCCCCTTTCTGACCTCAGCCCTCTCAGGCCAGCTCCGAGGCTGATATCACCAGGATACTGACACCATCAGCCCAAGCAGAGGGACAACCAAAGCCACTCAGAGCATCTCATAGACATACCTGACCCCGCAGACATCTGGTCCACCTGATGCCCGTGTGTCCTCGGCTTGGCCCTACCCACGCAGCCCATCTGTTAAACCCACCAGTCCAAATCTTGGGTTTAGAGGCGGCTCTCATATCTGATAGCTAAGCCTAGCAGAGGTCATTTCCAAAGGTGTCTGGCAGAAGTAGGCTCACCATCACATCAACACACCTCCGAGCTGTGTGGGCACAGGTTACACTCTGCCTTTCATTCTCCCACTCTGAAGCGCGGGTCTTACTACAGGGGCTGTGGCAACCCCATCACAGGCAGGGAAAGAGGGCAGGGAGTTGTAGGTGGAGGGACTGGCATGAACAAAAGGAAGGAGGCACAGGGGATTCAAGGAGAAGCAAACGGCAGAGCTGAGGCCAGAGCAGGGGCCTCGAGAGGAAAGACCTTGAGAAACAGGGGAACAGCCTGGCCTTCATCGTAGAGGCCAAGGTGAGCTGGCGGGTTTCAGAGCCCAGGGAAGATGTGATCAGACATTGTGTAATGAAAAACCCCCTGGTGGTCAGTGTGGAAGTCGGCCGTCAAGAGAGGGTGAAAGGGGAGGCAGGGAGGCCAGTGAGGAGGCCACCCCAACTGTCCAGAGGAAAGATGATGGAGCCTGGGCTGGGTGGGAGCTGTGAAAAGAGACAGGAAGGAGGCAGGTGGGAGAGCAGTCAGAGGCAGAATCAACAGTTGTTGCTGATGGATCCTAATGTGGGGCGAGGGAAGGAGAGGAGGCAAAAATGGGGCTCACGTTTCTGGTGTGGGTGGCTGGTATGGCTGCCCTTGAGATTGGAGGTCAGGCAAAGGGAAAAGGGGAGGCAGGAGGAGGCAGCCCCACCTATGGACTTGTCATGTCAGATGTCCCTGGGACACGCAGTACTGCTGATTCTAGGGGCCCCGTGTTTTACAGTCTACAAAGAGTTGTTGTCATGCGGGAGACCCTGCTCGCTGCACCATTTGTCGTGCGGGGTGGCCTGCGGGGTCTCTGCTCCCACTCCCCACACAAGAACGCAGGATATGGTGAGGCCAAAAAGGAACACCCACGGAGCCATAAGTAGGGGAGTCATACCACTATATTCTCGCTGGCGGCATTATACTCTCACTGGAGGCTGGATCCACACTGTCCGCAAACTGCCATCCACGCTTGCCAGCCCAGCCGCCATCTTCTTGCTAGCCCCCATTCTTCTCTCTCTCTCTCTCCTAGTGTAGCCACAGCAGTTATATTAGTGGCCAATGGCTCACTGGTTACAGCTGACAGCCAACTAGCCACAGCTGATGGCCATCCAATCACAGTTCATGGCCATTTACTACCTGAGCCAGCACCTTTCTATGTGAGGCCGAGAGCCTGGAAACTACTTTCTGGGGCTCTGTCCCCAAAGTTGTCAACCCAACGCTTTGGTTGGATTGCAGCCAAGAAGGTTCCAATCCTGGAATCGTCCAACAACCCTAGGAGGTCAACACTATTTTTTCTCAGAGAGAAAATTCCAGGCTCAGAGAGTGGTGATGACTGAGCCAACGGTTCACTGTGGGGGTAATGGAGCCAGCGACTCTGTCTTCAAGGTCAAGGCTTTTCTCCTGCACCCAAGGAGCTTCCCGGTCATCCCAAGGTTTGTAAGAAGATGTCCAGGAAAATGTTCAATCCCAGGAGACACTGGGATCGGAGAGAGAGTGATTGAAAGCACAGAATGGACAAGGTCTTTCAAAGAGAGGACATCAAGGGAAATAAGAAAATGACCTGGGAAGAACCTCAAGAAACAGCAGTCTTCCAGAGGTGAGCAGACGAGGCTGTGAGCAGAGAAGCAGAAGGAAAACCAAGAGAATGCTTTGGGACAGAGCCGAGGATGACTATGCTTCCAGAAGGAGAAAGTGGCCCACAGTGTTATGAAATGAAGACTGTTTTTCCTCCCTGCCCACACTGGGGGCCTGGGGCAAGGCTGCAAGGAGACAATGAATGTACTTCAAAACTGTAATGTGCTCACTACAGGCCACGGATAATTGCTGTGGTCCTGGCTCTGCCATCCCCTCTCCAGGTGACCTGGACAAATCCGTTTCCCTCTCTAGACCCCGGTTCCTCCTTCTGTCCAAGAAGAGGGTTTGAGTTCCCGGAAGCATTCCTTTATTCACTCAGTTAATTCAGGGAATATTTACTGAGAACCTTCTATGTGCCAGACACTGTTCTAGGAATTGGGGAGACTTCCGTAATCAAAACAGAAAAAGATCCAGCCCTCCTAGAGCTTACATCTAGAAAATGGAACTGTCAATACACAAAAAGCATAATTAACAAGTAAGTGATACAGTATATTAGATGGTTATAAGTTCTCTGAAAGAAAGAAAAAAGTAGGAATAGGGAGTGCTAGAGTTGGTGCAGACTATTCATTTTAAACAGTGTAGTCAGGTAGCACTCACTGAAAAGGAAATTTTTGAGGAAAAGAGTGAAGGCAACGTCTCTGCAGCTACCTGGGAGAAAGCATTCCAGATGGAGGGAACAGCCAATGCAAAGACGTAAGGTGAGTGATACTAAAATCCCCCACTATGAAATATTTTAAAATGCTAGATTTCAGAAAATTATATGGAAATGGGTAAATCTGAAAGCAAAGCAGAGAAATCTTCCCATGCCAGCAACCAAACAGGAACACAAGACCAAGGAGCTCAACCTACACTGGAGCTGTGGGATGTCATGCAGACATCTGCAGTTCAGGTAACGCAATGTCTAAGAACCATGTACGGCACAGAGCCAGATGAGTCAGGAATCATCCTGCATAAATTATGGACTAAGGAAGGGCTGCAAGCTAAGCAATGAAAAAGGGATTCTTTTTTTTATTTTATTTTAATCCTGCTTCACTGCGGCAGACAGCAGAGACAATTCTCCGGGGAGGTTTTTCTATAATCCCACCCAGGTCCCTCAGCCTGGGAACCAACTTTTAGCTTTGTTAACTTTCGAGTTCACTTTAAATTGAAATTTTCAGCTTGAATTTTTTTTTTTGTATCACATCAATACTTAAAATTCAGTCCTAAAACCCATGGGGGCCAGTCAATGTCCAGACCTTCTCCGGGGAGGTGGGTGGGATTATAGAAAAACCTCCCCGGAGAAGGTCTGGACATTGACTGGCCCCGACATGGGTTTTAGGACTGAATTTTAAGTATTGATGTGATACAAAAAAAAATTCAAGCTGAAAATTTCAATTTAAAGTGAACTCGAAAGTTAATAAAGCTAAAAGTTGGTTCCTTAAAAAAAGATGAAGAAGAGAAAGAGAAAAAACAAGAATTAGATAACACAAGTTATCAACATCAGTAATGAAAAAAGGACATCAATACATATGCTACAGACATTTAAGAGGTAATAAGAGAATGTTATAAATGCTTTTATGTCCAAAATTGGATAATTTTATTGAAATGGACAAATTCCTTGAAAACAGACCAAAACAGACCATTGCTTATCAAAACAGACACAAGGAGAAATAAAAGTTCTGAATAGTCCTAATTAAAGAAATTGAGTCTGTATTTTAAAACATACCCATAAAGAAAACTCTAAGCTCAGATGATCTTACTGGTGAATTATTCCAAAAATTTACAGAATAAAAAACATTAATCCTACAAATCCTTCTAGAGAATAGAACAGGATTTCCTGACTTTATGATTTCAGCCTGAATTTGTTACCAAACTCTGAGAAGGACATTACAAGAAAGAAAAACTGTAATCCAGTAGCTCCATGAATGTAGATGCAAAAATACTAAACAAAATATTGACATAACCTAGTGATATATAAAAAGCATAATACATCATGACCAAATGTGATTTATTTTATGAATGCAAAATTGGTTTGGCATTCAAAAACCTATCAACATAATTCACCACTTTAACAGATATTTTTTAATGATCACCTCAAAAAATGTGGAAAATAGAGTTGATAAAATTCAATACCCATCCATAATAAAAACTCTTGGCAAACTAGGAATAGAAGGCATCTTCGTTACTCTTATAGATGGTATCTACAAAACTCTACAGCTAACATCATACTTATTAGTGAAAATTTGAATGCTTTTTCCTTTAGATTAACTGTCCACAGAATAGCCAGTAGAATAAGGCAGGAAAAAAAGTGTACAAAATTGGAACAGGAGAATTAAAAATGTCATTATTCACAGGTGTCACATATTGTGCCTGTGGAAAATCTAAAAGAATCAACAAGCAATTAGCATTAGAATTAATAAGTGAATTTAGTGAGGTCTCTGTATGCAAAGTCAATATTCAAAAATTAATTGCATTTACATATACAAGCAGCAAGCAATTAAAAATAAAATGTAAATAAACAATATCATTTACAATAGCATCAAAACCCAACAAAGATCAAGGAATAACTCTTAACAAAAAATATACAAGACTTCTTACACTGAAAATTACAAAACTCTGAAGAGAGAAATTAAGGAAGACTTGAACAAATGGAGAGACATGCCATGTTCATGGATTGGAAGATGTCAGTTTTCCCAACATGGATCTATAGATCCCAATCCCAGTCAAAATCCTCACAAGGTTTAGATAAGCTTATTCTAAAATTTTTATGAAAATTCAAAGGGATTTCAATTGTAGAGACTACAACTGGCCCTTGACCAACATGAGTTTGCACTGCACAGGTTCACTTACATGCAATTTTTTTTTCAATTGACCCAGGCAGTTCAAACCTGAGTTGTTTAAGGGTCAACTCCACAGTTGGAAATCTGTATATGCGGAGGGCCATCCGTAGTCACACGCAGATTTCTGACTGTGTGGGAGATTGGCACTTCTAACCTCCGCATTGTTCAAGGGTCCACTGTATATTGAAGAAGAATAAACCTGTAGGACTAACATTACTAGATTTCAGGGTATATTGAAAACTATAGTTTGGAGAAAATATGTGCAACAAAGGACTAGTAACTAGAAAATATAAAAGAAATCTCAAAACTCGACAGAAAAAAAAAAGCAAACTAGAAAATGGACAAAAGACATTTTACCGAAGCAGATATGCAGATGGCAAATAATCACATGAAAAGATGTTCGGAGCGGCCCGTGGCTCAGCTGGTTGGAGCTCCATGCTCCTAACTCCGAAGGCTGCCGGTTAGCTTCCCACATGGGCCAGTGGGCTCTCAACCACAAGGTTGCCAGTTCAACTCCTCAAGTTCTGCAAGGGATGGTGGGCTCTGCCCCCTGCAACTAAGATTGAACACAGCACTTTGAGCTGAGCTGCCTCCCGGATGGCTCAGTTGGTTGGAGTGCGGGCTCTCAACCACAAGGTTGCCAGTTCGATTCCTCGAGTCCTGCAAGGGATGGTGGGCTGCGGGGCGCAACTAGCAACTAGCAACTAGCAACTGGCAACTGGACCTGGAGCTGAGCTGCGCCCTCCACAACTAAGATTAAAAGGACAACAACTTGACTTGGCAAAAAAAAAAAGTCCTGGAAGAAAAAAGTGTTCCCCAATAAAGTCCTGTTCCCCTTCCCCAGTAAATTCTTTAAAAAAAAGAAAAAGAAAAGAAAAGATGTTCAACATCATTAGCCATTAGGGAAATGCAAATTAAAACTATAAGAAATATGACTCCATGCTTATTGAAATGGCTAAAGTAAAAAGTAGTGACAACACCAAATGCTGGCAAGGATGCAGAGAAACTGGATCACTAATACATTGCTGGTGGAAATGTAAAATGGTACAGCCCCTGTGGAAAACAGTTTGACAGTTTTTTATAAAACTAAACATGAACTCCTGGAACTAGTAAGCGACTATAGCAAAGCTGCAGGATACAAGGTTAATATACAAAAGTCAATTGATTTCCTATATACCAGCAATGAACAAGCGGAATTTGAAATTAAAAACACAATATCATTTACATTAGCATCCTCCAAAATGGAACACTTAGGTATAAATCTAACCTAAGGTATAAGTATTTTATAAATACTTAACCTAAGGTACAAAATACTTTATACTTAGATATAAATAAAATATGTACAAGATCTGTATGAGGAAAACTATGCAACTCTGATGAAAAGAAATCAAAGAAGAACTAAATGAAAAATGGAGCTATAGTCCACATTCATGGATAGGAAGACGCAACATGGACAAGATATCAGTTCTTCCCAACTTGATCCATAGGTTCAGTGCAATTCCAATCAAAACCCCAGCAAGTTATTTTGTGGATATTAACAAACTGATTCTAAAGTTTATAGGGAGAGGGAAAAGACTCAGACTAGCCAACACACTATTGCAGAAGAACGAGTCAGAAGACTGCTACCCAACTTCAAGACTTCCTATAAAGCTACAGTAATCAAGACAGTGCAGTATTGGTGAAAGAATCGATTCACGGAACAGAGCTGAAAGCCCAGCAATAGATCCACATTAACATAGTTAAGGTAATACAATGGAGTTAAAGGTAGTCTCTTCAACAAATAGTGCTGGAACTGGACATAAAATATACAATAAATTAATATAGACACAAACCTTATACCCTTCACAAAAACATTAACTTGAAATGGATCATAGACCTAAATATAAAATGCAAAACTATACAACTCCAGAAGACAACATGGGAGAAAACTGAGATGACCTTGGGTATAGTGATGACTTTTTAAATATGATACCAAAGTCATGATCAATGAAAGAAATCATTGATAAGATGGACCTCATTGAAAGTAAAAGCTTTTGCTCTGTGAAAGACAATGTCAAGAGAATGAGAAGACAAGCCATAGACTGAGAGAAAATATTTGCAAAAAGACATATCTGATAAAGCACTGTTATCTAAAATATGCAAAGAACGCTAAAAACTTAACAATAAGAAAACAAACAACCCAATTATAAAAATGTGCAAAAGACCTGAACAGACACCTCATCAAAGAAGATATACTGATGGCAAGTAAGCATATGAAAAGATGTTCAACATCTTATGTCATTAGGCAGTTGCTAATTAAAACAACAATGATGGGGAAGGGGGGGTTATCACTTGTGAGGGGAGTAAATCTCTAACTATTACATTGTTTTGTACACCTGAAACAAAAACAAAAACAAACAATGAGTCTAATAGACTACACATCTATTAGAACAGCCAAAGTACAAAATACTGAAAACACCAAATGATGGCCAAGATGTGGAGCGACAGAAATTCTTATTTCATTGCTAATGGGAGTGTAAAATGATATAGCCACTTTGGAAGACAGCTTCTTACCATATGACCCAGCAATTATGCTCCTTGGTATTTACCCAAATGAGTTGAAAAGTTCTGTCCATACAGAAACATGCACAGGAATGTTTATAGCAGCTTTAGTCATAATTGCCAAAACTTGGAAGCAACCAATCTGTCCTTCTGTACGTGAATGGATAAACCGGCAGGTACATCCAGGCAATGGCATATTATTCAATGCAAAAAAGAAATGAGCTATCAAGCCATGAAAAGACATGAATGAACCTTAAATGAATATTACTAAGTGAAAGAAACCAATGTGAAAAGGCTTCCTATGTACGGTTCCAATTGTGTGACATTCCGGAAAAGACAAAACTACGGGTAAAGTAAAAGGATCAGTGGTTGCCGGACATTAGTGGAGTGGGAAGGATGAATGATTAGGCAGAGCAGAAAGAAGTTTTAGGGCAGTGAAAGCACTGTTTATGATGCTACAATGGTGGATACATTCTCGTATTATACATTTGCTCAAGCCCATACAATGTGCAACACCAGAGTGAAACCTAATGTAAACTATGGACTTTGGTTGACAATGATGTGTCACTATAGATTCATAGACTGTAACAAATGTCCCATTCTGGTGAGGGATGTTCATAATAGGGGAGACTGTGCAAATGTGGGGACGGGGGTATGTGGGAAATCTCTGTATCTTTCACTCAATTTTGCTGTGAACCTAACATTGCTGTAAAAAATAAAGTATATATATATAATCTCTCTATATATATTAAACATAAAGTATATATATATAATCTCTCTATATATATTAAACATACAATTCCCATACAACCCAGAAATTGCACTCTTGGGCACTCGAGAGACTAGAAATTGATATTTACACAAACACCTGCATGTGAGTGTTCATAGCAACTTTATTAATAACAGCTGAAAACTGGAAAGAACCCAGATGTCCCTCACTGGGTGAACGGTTAAATTGGTACATCCCTATCATGGAATACTACTTGCCCATAAAAATGAGGAAACTATTGAGACACATAACGTGGGTGGCTTTCAGGTGAATTGACGGTGAGCGAAAGAAGTCAATTGTAAAAGGTCACATACTGTGCGATTCCATTAATATAACATTTTTGAAATGGCGAAATGATGGCAATGGAGAACAGATTAGTGATTGCCAGGGGTTAGGGATGACAGATGTGTGGCACGGAGAGAATGTGGGAGGGAGATGGGTGTGGCTACCAAAGGGAGGGGTTATTGTGATGGAAATGTTCTGTATCTTGACTGTGGTAGTGGATAGAGGAACCTACATGTGCGATAAAATTGTATAGAAACACACACGTCACACACACGTACACACAGGTACAAGTAAAACTGGGGAAATCTGACTGAGGTTGGTAGAGTGCATCAATGTCGATGTCCTGGTTGTCTTATTGTACTATAGTTTTGCAAGATGTACCACAGGGAGAATCTGGGTACAGTACGTGGGATCTCTCTGCATTATTTCTTACAACTGTATGTGAATCTACAATTATTTTAAAATAAAAAGGTTATTTTTAAAAATAAGCTATAGTAATTAAGACAGTGTGGCCTTAGTGCAAAGGTAAACAAATAGGCCCAGAGTACAGAATAGTCCCAACACAGACTCACACATATATGACCCCCTGGCTAGGGAGGTGCCTCTGCAATTCTATGGGCGGAAAGATGGTCTTTTCAATAAATGGTGCTGTCAAAACTAGATATCTACCTGAAAAAAATTTTTTTTAACTCTTACCTCACATCATACACAAAAATTAATACAAGATGGATCGTAGGTCTGTATGTGGAAACTAAAACAAAAGTTCTAGAAGAAAACATGAGTAAATATCTTCATTTCTTCAAGATTTCTTAAAAGATAAAAGAAAGACTACGGATAAAAGAAAAAAATGATAAACTAGACTTCATTAAAATTGAAATCTTCATTTAGGAGAGATCAAAGGCAAGCCTCAGACTGGGACAAAGTATGTTTTCAATACGTGTACCCACCCAAGAGCTCATATGCAGAACATACAAAGCGCTCCTACGAATCTGTAACAAAAAGACGAGACAACCTAATCTGAAGACTACACATCACTGAGTTGAATGATGAAGGTCTGACTGGAGGGGCCACTGGCTATGCTCACACCTCCTCTCAGCCACACAAACCTCCACCCCCACCCCTGCCGAGTAGGCTCCCCTTGGACCTGGCAGTACAGGACACGATCCATCATAGCTTCCAATGCCCTTCAGAGAGAGGAGACAGATCTAAATCACGGTACTCCAGATGGGCTCTAGAGGAAGAAAAAGACGTAAGAAACCGTGTCTGACATATCTCACAGTGGTAGATTTCAAACATTTGTCAGGGTTGGGGAAGGCTTGGGACAAGATGTTTCTCTGTAGGCACAGGATTTCCTGAGGGAGGGGATTGGCCTTGGGCCTGAGCACCACTGACCAAGCAGCTGCCCTAACCAGCCACTGTGGGCACGGACTACCAAAGGAGAAAGATAGGGAAGACACCCCTACTCCAAGTGTGGGCAATGTTAGGTCCTATTGTTGCCACTAAAAACTGTCCGTCCTACACACACCAACTCTGACTGCCCCAGACACTTGACAAGATTTGAGGTCCAGGTGTGAGGAAGCCCCCAGCAGGCAGCTCAGTGATGGTCCCCAAGAATTCCATTTTTTGTAACCTCGGTTTTCATGATCAGATGAGGAAACGGAGGTACCGAGGGGCTTAACTTCACCCAAAATCAAAGAGAAAGTAAGGGGTGGAGCCAAGGTTGGAACCTAGGCAGCCTGACTCCAGAACCTTTTGTGGGAAGAGCTATATAGTTAACTCTGGGTTCACTAGCTCCCTCCAGAAGTCACATTTCCAAAGAATCTATTCCACAGCAATGCTGAAATCTAATAAAGCAAAGTGGATAATTAATGGAATATTTCTTTAATTTTTAGCTGTAGACTTCCAGAACTAGAAGGGACCTTGAAGGTCAGTTAGCTCAAAATCACGGATCACTCCTGTACACACACAAGTTCAGGAGGATTTCCTGTGGTACCCCAACAACTTCAGCAAATCTGCAATCAGTGGGCTAGAAGCCGATACAGACCCACAATCTTTTACATGCACTGTGAAAATCCAAAGAGCTCTGTAAATGGAAAGTTCTTCTTTTATTGTTAATTGGTGGTTGTCTCATTGCAGGCAAAAATCTGAATGGATGTGAGTCTGTTTCATACCAATTAGTGTGAATATTTACATATTTTGCTACAGAACTATCAGTTAGTTTCAGGAGAGGCACTACTCCAGACCGTGTATTGGCTCATGGGAGCCATTTGCTAAATATTCAGGAACTTTGTGAGCCATTCAGGTGGTAGCTTGAAATTGGCCATGGTTGGAGTATTTACACGGAAGGCAGAAAATACTACAAATTTCTAAGAGCCAGTTTACTAGAGCACCACTGCTCTACTCTCTGCTGGAGTTATCATGTACCGTGTTTCCGCGAAAATAAGCCCTAACCTGAAAATATGCGCTAGCATAATTCTTCAGGATGACATCCCCTGCATAAGCCCTAATGCATCTTTTGGAGCACAACTTAATATAAGACTCAGCTTATTTTCAGGGAAACACAGTATGAGGAACATGTACCACTTTACTTTCCCAGTGAATTCAAATTCATTCTTTAAAAAAAAAAAAGGAGGGAACAGCTTTGAACATGCATCAATAGGATATCTAAAGAGCCGATAAACATAAAAGGTGCTCCGCATCATTAATCATCAGGAAAATACAAATTAAAGCCACAGTGAAATACCACTACATCCCCATCACAATGGCAAAAATGAAAAACACACCATGCCACGTGCTCATGAGGATGCAGAGCCCTTGGGACTCTCATAGGTGGCTTGTGGGAGAGTAAATTGGCACATTCGTTTCAGAAAACTGTTTGGCAGAATCTATGAAAGCCAAACATCCATATATTGTATCGCCCAATAATTTCACTCCTGGGAGTCTACCCAATAAAAATAAGTGTTTATCTTCATCAAAAGTTAATAGACAAGAACGTTCATAGCAGCTTCATTCATAATATCACCAAACTGGAAACAACCCAAATGTCCCTAACAAGAGAATGGATACATGAACTGCGGTACATTCACTCAAAGAAATACTCCTCAGCTAATTATTATATACAATAACAGGGGTGAATCTCACAAATATTACATCAAGATAAAGAATCCTGCATTATTCAATTCGTATAAAGTTTCAGTACTAATCAGTGATAGCAGAATATAGGCTAATGTTTCCCTCTAATGTCTTGTAGACTTTACTTTTTTTAGGAAACAGCTCAATTTTTAAAAGTATAAAAAACACAATTAAGTCGGTGGTGTTCCCAGGCGCTCAACAAAAGCAAAATCAAATTCTCCCAGAAGAAAACATCCTCAACCCAGGCCTCAGGGAATTCCCACAGACATAGGTCTCACTGACAATCTGAAAAAATTCAAAGCATTCAAGAAACACGCCACCCCGAGCAAGACAGAAGAAATAACAAACAACAGAATCAAATCCTCCAAAGTCTTCCAATGTCTGTATTATAGAATTGGAAACATAAAATAAATACACACACATTAAAAAAAAAAGTGTGTTGGAGAAATAATAGGGGAAGTTGAAAGAGACTCTCCAAAGAGAATAAGCAGATTTGAAAGAGAACCAAGTCAACCTTCCAGAAATGAAAAATACAATAACTGGAATTTTAAGACTCTTAGAAAGGCTAAATAGCAAGTTAACCTCAGATAAAGAGAAAAAGATGTAACCTGAAATCTGAAGAAATTAACCAGAACATAGTAGAGAGAGAAGGAGAGCGAGAGAGAGAAAAAGGAAAATACAAGACACAAAGGACAGACTGCGAAGGTATCACAAATGTCTACTTGGAGTTCTAAGAAGAGAAAATAGAAGGGGGGAGAGGTAGTACTTGAAGAATTTTCCAGACCCGATGAAAGATGAGTCAACATGTGGATCGAGGTTAGAAATAAGCTGAGAAGACTTGGAAGGGCTTTGAGAAATTCACCATTCAAGACACACTGATTGAGCACTTAGGGTATACACGGCACAGTGTTAGGCCCTGTGGATGGAAGAGATACTCTCTACAGCCATACTCCGCTTAGAAATAAGGAAAGGTAATTGACATTCATTGAGCTTCTACTGTGTGCCAGGCACCCAGTAGGGTGCTCTCCATGGTTCATCTCATTTCTTCCCACAACAAACCCATGAGGTGGCAGCTATTCTTCTCCTCGCTACACAGGAGAGGCCCAGAAGGGTGATGTAACTTACAAGACCACAGGACTGGTAAGTGGCAGAGCTGGGATTCAACCTAGATCTGTTAGATTCCCAGCCCCCAATACTATTTTTTCCCCTAGAATCAGACCGAGGTCTGTGGTTTTTGTCTTAAATACCCACTGAGTGAACCAGTTTTAAAAAGAACAAAACCTGGAAGCAAACCAGGCCAGTCTCAGATGGAGCCAGAACAAGCTTTGGCTGGGGTCGCGCTCCTGCTCTGAGGCCTGCTTCACCAACAGGGACCCCAGCCTGGTCTTGACCCCTGTCTGCAGGGAATCCAGGACACCTGGAAGTGACCTCATTCCACCCTGAAGAGCCAGGGAAGGAGGGCTTCGTAGAGGCTCGCTCGCCATGCCCACTGGGCCTCACATGTGGACTGATACAGGATTCAGTGCAGCCACGGGCTCAGACCCTCCCATCACATCCCCAACAGGGCCTGGCTGGTGGGGGAGGGTGTTCCAGTTACTATTATTGCAAAACTATCCTGTGCAGGGACACGGTGGAAACCCCTGGGGTGCACAGTGCTAGCTCCCACCTGGTGGAAGGAGAACACTGTAGCTTTTCTGGGGTACCCTGAAGGCCACAAGGCGAGGGGACCACCCCACCCCAACTCTGAGACCTCCCTACCTTAATGCCAATTTTCCTGTTGGGGAGGGGCAATACAGAGGGTGCCCAAAAAATGTATACACATTTTAAGAAAGGAAAAAACTGTATTCAAATTGTAATACTCATTAAATACCGATAACAAAAGATGAATCTAAGTCATGTGCATACATTGTTCTGGTACCCCCGGTAGTTATTGGTTGTAAATGTTAGAATAGAATGTTATAGTGAAGTTGTTTCTCTTAAAAAAAAAAAAAGCACTCTAAAACTTAGTGATATAAAAACTAACCAATAGATACTGGCCTTCCCAGGGGCAAGGACACTCACTCTTATTCACCTTTTTAATCCTCAGCACATAGTAGGTGCTTCATTGATGACGACTAAAACAAATCAAGTGCTTCCCTGGTTTAGCTCAGAGTTCTCAGTTTAAGATCTGTGTCGGGCTCCTGATGAGACTGACTTGAGGCCGCCCCCATAACGTTCTCTGCTACCCGGCTTTTGCACTTACCCTCAGCTTCTATTTACCAGAACCATCTGCTGACCAGCATTTCCCACCTAGAGCCTCAGGTCCCCACATTTTGGTCATCACAGCCCAGCTGACAGAGCGCTCCTGAGCCTACCCACAGGCTTTGACACCTCTTAAAAATGTTGTAGGTCAAGAAAACACACACAACTTTGGAGGGTGCTTTAGGCTGAGTTCCCCCTGGAAGGATGGGGGCTGAGCGGAATGAGCCAGGAAAGGGAGGGAAGCCAAGAACGGTGCCTGTACTTGTTACCGCTGGGGGCGATTGCCCACTGAGGGGCGAGGGGGTCCTTCTCCACACACCCCCAGCTCCTGGGGCACGAAAGGGTGACTGCATGTGCTCCCACAGCAGAGGACACTTTTAGGCAGCGTCAGAGCAGCCACCAGCAGGCACCTCCAGCATGTGGGCCGGGCACACCAGCCTCTGACGCAGCGCAATATTCAGGCAGCATGTATGTCATAGGTGAATGACGCTTAGCAGACATCAGTTACCTGTGGCTTGAGACACAGGTGAGACGGAGAGGGGTTCTGGGAGCTCCAGGTAACTCTGTTCCTTTATCTTCCACTCGAGAATGTAAGTGACTGGGGGCAACTCCATTATAGGGAGCACTTTGAATCCACTCAAACCGGCCACATTTCAAGTAAATCATTTGGAGAATCTAGGATTTTATATTTGTGTAATAAACCTCAGAGCCCACGGGAGAGGTTGGAAACCACTGCCCCACAGGACAAACCTAATAATGACCTCTAATGCCCTCGGAGCCACCAAAGGCAGATTGCCCAGATCCATCCTGCTTGAAGTGGGCTGCAGGCTCCAGACCATGGATCTCTCTGCAAGTCCAAAGCCCCCCAGATGACAAGAGGAAGGGGGTCTTCCAGCCCTGCTGCCGGCTTGGGCTTGCTGGGTAGACCAGAGGTTTCTACAGTTGTCCCCAGTGGTCCCCTCCAGAAGCCAGTCTCCTCCAATCTGCTCATTTACCTCTTAGCAGCTCCTTACCTGTGAATTGAGGCTCTCTGCATATTTCTAGAAAAAAGTCTAGACGTTTCCTGAACCCATTTCAGGAAGGACCAGCACAGAACAGCAGACTTGGGACATGGCAGTGATAGGAACAAAGCTACCGACGACGACGACAATACTTGTCTCCTTGAATCCTTTTTAGAACAAAGCAGAACAGAGAGAAAATCGTATCTAATATTTCTTCAGCAGTTTGCAGCTTACCAAACATTGTCTCAGGTACTAACGTTTACTGAACACGACCACGTGACAGGTGCTGGGTCACAGTAATGAACAAGATGGACATAATCTCTGTCCTCAGGGAGCCCACATTCTAGTGAGAAAGATGGACAAGAAACAAGCAGTTAAAACAAAACGTGATCATAAGTTGTAGCGTTTGACGAGCACTTGCTGAGTGCCAAACACTGTGCTAAAGTCTTTGCCTGGATTGCCTCATTCTTTTTTTTTTTTTTTTTTTCTGGATCAGAATATGAGTATAATTGAAATACAGCACTATATAAGGTGTACAGCATAATGACTTGACTTACATATATTACAAAATGATTACTGCAATAAGTTTAGTTAATTGGATTGCGTCATTCAATCCTTACAATAATACTTTGAAGGGAAAGGGTTTTGTTCCCAATATACAGATGAAGAAGCTGAGAAACAGAGAGGGTAGGCAATCTGCCTGAGGCCACAAAGCTGGCAAGAGGCACATCTAGGTATTCTGAACATAAGATTTTCTGATTTTAAGACCCGTGTACTTATTAACCAGGCTATTTCACCCTTTTGCTCTCTGCACCTTAGTTTCTCCATCTCTAAAATGGGAGCAAATAATAGTACCTCATTGTCATGATTAACAAAGATAGTGATGGGAACATTCTGTAAATGGCCGTGTGTAAGGTTCGGGTTTTCTCATTCCTGGCTGAAGTTCTGGCCTCCTATGCCTGCCCCTCGCCCCTGATGGCTGCTCGTGCATAGCGTTGGCCACAGCCACCTGGCAGGGCTCTTCGTTTACAGAGATATCATTGTTTGCCTTTCCCAGCTCTCTAATGTGGCCCCATGACATCTGTGCTGATTTAATTATAGATTAATCAGGAGACCCAGGACGGGAGTTCTCCCCTTTTCTCCAGAAAGCTGGAACGTGAGCCCTGCAGGCACACATGCATGTGAAGGACAGAGGTGAGCCCCTTCCAGCTCCTTGCTTCAGTGGCTGGCTGTCGTAAGGCAGGACCCCTGGGGCTCATGGTTCGCCCAGGCTTCATCTGGCCAACACCTCCCAGCAGAGTTCCCATTGCCAGGCCTTCACCCTTGCTATCCCAAATGTCATTCTTATTTATCTCATCTTTTTACAGCCACGTTTTCAATAGTCCACCTAAATGCCGCCTCCTGCAGGAAGCCTTCCCTGATGCCCCAGCTGGGATGACTTCCTCTTCTGAATTTCCACAGAAGTTGATCTGGCTTCATCGGAAGGGCCTGACCATCTCCTACCTTGAGCTCACCTCCTTCCTGGAATGAGATCTTCTTGAGGACAAGTGTGTCCTCAGTGCTCAGCATGGGATTGGTATCAGAAAACTGACAGAATGAATAAGTGAGTGGAGTGAATCTACATGGAAATTCCATGGGCCAGAAGAACCTGGAGCCAAGAGCCTCACAGCCAGGTGATCCCTGTGGCCCTTCCTCAGAGGCTGGATGCTTCCCTGGGCTTCTCCTGCCTTCCTGGGGAGTGGCCTTCAGATGCTCACTCAAAGGGAGCTCGAATCAGAAGGCAGGCACGGGCCAGAGAGAAACACCCTCCACACGCATCCTCCCCCACAGCAGCACAGAACTATGCCTCATCCTGCTGCCTTACTTCTCCCCCACAAACCAGACGAGATGAACCACTGCTTAGCAGCAACTATAATGATGCCAGTGAAATGGTGCTGATCACTGACAGCCTCCCTGTGACCTTCTACTTATTATCCCAGTCAATATTCACGTGACCCAGGGCAGCAGCCTTACTGTTCCCTTTTGCAGGAGTAAACTGAGAGGTGAAGTGAACTTCATTAGCGATCGCAAAGAAGGATTTAAACCCAGTTTAAACCCACAGTCTGCTACCAGACACGCCTTACACATGCTGTACTCTATGCCACCTGCCTGGCTCTAGCTGGGCTCCTTGACCCCGGACCCTGGGTCACCCTTGCAGCTGGCATGATCCGTGGATCCAGGCTGCTGCCCATGGGGCCTGGCACCTGGCATCCTCTTGGGTGGCATGAATGAATTGGCTCATGAATATGCAGGCTGGCCCCGCGGTGCGCTGAGCGCTCTCGGCTAAATCTGATCACAATGCTGGATAAATTAAGCGCAGCATAAATGTAGTAGAAACACAGTCGGAGGAACATGCTGTTCAGGGAGGGGTCTGGGGAGGGGGGAGGGGGGAGGAGCAGTGGGAGAAGCTCACCAGGCACTGCCAGCCGCTCCCAAACAGCCCCAAATGAAGTTCCCTTCCGTGGGGGAGGACCCTCCCCCACCTCTACCCTCCCCTGGTTCCTATGGAAACAGAGGGAGTTTAGGAGGGAAAATGCCTGTGGATGAACCGTGTGGGGAGGGACTAAGAATAGCAGCTGGGGCTGGGAACAGGTGTCCACAGGGTCTCTTTCCTGACATGGGGTGAAGGGAAGGGCTCGGTCCAGCCCAGTACCCCCTCAGGCCCCCGGCAGCATCCTGAAAGTGGGTATGGGAGAGAGCCAGGTGTAGCCAGACCCAGGGTCAGATGCTGGTGGAGTCGTTGGGTGATAACATAATATTAACAGCAGTTAAATACCCATGAGCATTTGTCCAGTGCCCCACAAGGGGAGGAAGGCACTATATCTCTTTCTTACAGGTGGGGAAAGTGAAGCTCAGAGGTGTGAAGTGACTGCTCCAGCATCACACAGGTGGGATTGGCCAGGCAGCCTGGCTCCAGGTCTCTCTCTTAATGGCACCACTCTGTCATAATAATGCCTTCTGCACAGGGAAAATCCTGTTCCTTCACCCCACAATGATTTACTGAGCAGCTACGATGTTGCAAGCACTTATTCTAGGAAGTGGGGATGTGGCCAGGAGTAGGACCAAGCGAGAGTATTCAGGGAGCGTATTCCTATCCAGGGTGGAGATGGGTGGCTTACGGACTTCCTGTATCTCAGACAGGGGGTGGGTTCCAGGGTCCAGGCCAAAGAAAGGTTTTGGGAAACCAAGGACAGACTTGAGGGCTTCAGAGAGCTCACATGATACAGAGCCTAATATGATTAGAGTTTGGCTATGTGACAAGCATGAGCCTAAATCCAGCTCTGCCACCTGCTGGCTATGAGATCTTGGGTTAAGAGAGTTACTTAACCTCTCTGTAGCTCACTTTTTGCATCTATAGAATGCGAATGATAATGGCACCCACCTCTTGTGACTAGTGAGGTACTGCATTTAAATACTTAGGACAGTGCCAGGTATGTATCGAGTGCTCTTAAATGTTAGCTATTGATAGTTTTATTATTAGACCATTTAGGCGAGAGCACTGCTCTCCCCACGCCCCCCCCCCCCCCAGCTGAAGGGGCCACAGGTGTGCTCTGTCCTTTCTCCAAGTCCCTCCAACTTCAGTCTCCCAGAAGCTGCCCCCCTGGGTACAGAGGGGTGGCCAACAAGCTCACAGGTCACTGCCCACCCTGCCTCCCACTATCAGGCTTGGGCACGCGTGGGTGTTTTGGAGGGAAGCACACCACTGCCCACCCACTACTCCCAACAGCCCCAGCACAGAGTGGGAGAAAGAAATAGAGGAAAGAGGCCACTGAGGGGTGAACTCTCCCTGAATCAAGTCACAGAAAGGGACCTAGTTGGGGCAGGGACACTGGGCAGAGCCCAGATCAAAGAAATGTCTCCCTGGCCAGTGCCACAGAGTGGGCTGCCCCATCTCACTGTCCTCACTGGGCAGCTCTGACGTTCTAACTCGTCCCCCAGCATGGACTGGCTCCATGGTGCTCTAGAGCAATTAACAAACAGGACTTCAGGGGGCAACAAGAGTTAAAAGAACGAGAAATGCCTGAGCTTGACACAGACCCTCATCTCCAGCTGCTGTCAGATCTTGGCCTCCCCTTCGTACAGAGCACCTGCCACGCCTTTCAGAGTCCGGTCGCCGCTGAACTCTGCCTGCTCAGGGTGCCCAGCTTGGAGATCAGCAATGCGCGGGGACCGGGAAAGCTGCAAAGGGCTGTATCACCCTGAGGGATGGTTTGTAGCTGCCTGAAAACTTGCTCGCCCAGCTGGAAGGTCTGACTCAGCCCCTTCTGCATGACCACTGGGAGGGTCTTCATTTAGACCCTCGTGCTGGCCCATCAAGAGCCCTGGTGGCATGGCCTCCTCTCTGGAGTGGCTGCCTCCTGTCCCTTCCGTTCTCCTCCGTCCTTCTCTCTCCACCCCCTTCTTCCTCTGTTTCTGGTGAGCTCTACGCTTGCTTGTTCCTCAGGTGGCTGTTTCTTCTCCCAAGTCTGAACTGAGAGAGACCCCAGAACACAGAGCGGGGCCATGAAGGACGGAGAGGCCCACCATGAAAAAAGACAGTCTCAACCGGCCTGGCCGCCAGCCCCAGGCAGCTCTGGGCAGACCCTCCCCTTGCCTCCGTGGGCTTGTTCTTCCCCATTTTCCAGTGTGGTCTCCCACCCTTCCTGTTCCGAGCACCTGTTACGCGGTGACACCTCCCTTCTGTATGGGCCACCCCCATTCTCTCCTCTGTCCAGGCTGACCTTTAGCCTTCGTGCATCTTCAGGCCTGCGGCTCACACCCGCTCTCCAGTTTCTAAGCACCAAGTGTCCTGGCACTATCTTGGCTGTGTCCTTCCTCAGGATAAGGAAGATTCGGGCAACCTGTCTCTTTTGCTCCCCAGCTGCCATGGTCTCAGGAGAGCGGGGATTTGGAAGCACAGAGAGGGCACATGACCTGTCCAGGATATACAGGAAGACGGCTGGGAGAGGCCTCAAAACTGGCTTATGAGCTCAGGGCCTCTGTGAGCCTGGTGTTGAGCCTGGCTTCCTGGGAGGAGCTGGAAGCACAGATGAGCCTTCCTGGGCAAAGGCCCCGTTCAAGGCCAAGGGCTTTCTCGAAGCAACCAGCCTGGAGAGCAGGAGATGCAGCGCAAGCTCCCTGCCTGGTCTGCAGACGGCGGGTTCTTCCCATAGACACCAGTGGAGTGTGGCCGAGCCTCACTGCCAGCTTGGGGTTTAGACTTACAGTCGGAAATGCTGCGATATCAACGCCAGGAAGCCCCTTCTCCCGGCAATTCCACTACTATCGGGCCTAAGGATACATGTGGACAAGAAGCAAAGACGCTTCTCCGAGTGTGTTCATGACAGAACTGTTCAGACTTGAGCAAAACCAGAAATCGGTTCCCCAGCAACAGGAGGTGGTTATGCCCAGGTACATACACACAGGGAAATACTGTGCGGCTGCTACAGGTAATGCTGTTTATGGAAATTTACTGACATGAACAAAGGGTCAAAATTTTACAAAACGGCATGTACAGTGGAATCCCATTATATGTGTATGCATATTCACACACACACACACACACACTTTTACATGAAAAAGCCTAGGTGTTTTATAGCAAGAGCTATAATTTTGCATTTATTATTATTATTTTTAAGTGTAAACACTTTGCCCAATAATTCCAATTCCAGGAAGTTGTCCTAAGGAAATAATTAGGATACACACGAAGATTTAGAGGAACAGATGATGCATTGTTTTTCATAGGGGAAAACAGACAGTAGAGTTTTCCGCAGGAGGGATTGGCTGAATAAAGTACGGTGGAGTCGCCTGTAGGGTGCTATGCAGACACTAAAAATCACGTTAGAGAAGCACAGTTGTTGATGGGGAGAGACGTTTGTGAACATATGATTAAAAGAAAAAGACAGGTTTTGGAATATCGTGTACCAAGTCAGCCACCCTTTGTGCTTGGTCCAAACTCTGGAAGGATCTACGTATAGATGTGAATGGTTGTTTCATTTAGAGGAGTTGATTACAGGTGATCTTAATTTTCTTCTTTACACTTTCCTGATTATTTTACGATAACTATGCATTACTACATCATTTTTAAAAAGTCATGTTTAATAAGGACAAATAGATCTATTCTGAGAAGTCAGGCAGTGAGTGGTAGGAAATGGACCCCACACTCTCCTCAGGGCAGGGAGGGGCCAAAGCACCAGGGCTGGCACTAGGGGCAGCCAGCTCTGAGCTGGAGACTCCCTGCGCCTGCGCCAGCTAAGGAAGCACCCCCTACACCTACCCCCCATCCCCCACCCCAGGCCTGCTCTCTGCCATTCACCCTCTGGAATTAGCTTGCAGAGACCATTTTAGGAAGCCTGTGGGCGGTTGGAAGCAGCTTGTGAGCAGAGCTGGAGGCCGGCTGAGAGCTGCCGAGAATGAGTGCCCAGAGGAAGACAAGGCAGAAAATAAAGGGAAACCAGTACCCTTTCCCAATATTCTTTTTGGTTTGATTTTTTAAAATGTTCTCTGGAAAATCCTCGCTTTGATCCAAATGTTTCCCCCTCTGCCTTCCCTCATCTCTTCCAGGCCTCCAGAGAGGGGCCAAGTCTAAGCTTATGAGACCAGAACCAGGGTTCTAATTTCAACACTGCCACAAACCTGCTGTGCAACTTTGCATCAGTTGCTCACCCTCTCTGGGCCTGTTTTATCTCCTGTCAAATTGGGCTGGAATGGACTCAATGTCTTTTTCCCACTCTGAGGCTCCATACTTCTGGGATTCTGTCTCGGGAGCGAAGCAGTTGGACCAAATGTCTCCAAGGCCTCTTTATAACTCCGAGATTCTGAGATTTGTGCTTTGAGATCCTAGAGAGTCTAAAATATGCTTACAAGAGCCTCTGGATTTTGCAGTCCATGGTTCTAAAATGTAATGGTGTTAAATTGCTAAGATTCTAGTCCAGGTTCTATCTGAGGGGCTGCTCACTGTTCAATATCAAAGACCCCCAACACCAGGCTGAGCCCAGCCTTCACCAGAAGGGTTAGGGGCTGTCTTCACCAGCGTGGCCACAGACACTTGCAGTCTTGGGTCCTTGCAAGCGAGATATGTGGCTTCAAACCCCAGGTAGCCTTCTGAAGCAGGCATGGAAATGACAGCTCACGAATGTGGTGGCCTCACTGTGTGCCAGGCTGCAATCGGTGAGCTGAGTGAGACCATTTGTGAGCTGAGCCTCTGTCCCAAGGCAATAGCAACAGTTTCCGTTTACTCAACACCCACTATGGGCCAGGCCTGGGGAATTCAGAGATGATGGGATCTAAGAGGTGTTACTGTTTACGCCCACTTTCCAGATGAGGAAACTGAGGCTCCAGAGAGGTCCAATGACTTGCTAAGGTCACAGGGCTAGAAGGTGGTAGAGCTAAAACCTGAACCCGGATTAGCTGACGCTGAGCCCTCGGAACTGCTCTGCCACCTCTCTACAGAACCCAGCCCTGCTGACCTCCAGGGGGCAGAGTCAGACGTGGGGACAGGCAGGAAATGGCTTCCATATAACCAGACTTCCTGAATTAGGACCCAGCATACACATCCCACTCTGCCCACTGTCCTCAGCCAGAGGGGCTGAGCAGGGGCTTTATAAGCGGGTGGGACCATGTTCACGCCTGCATTTACGTCGGTGTGTGTGTGACTCGGGAGGGTATGCCTCTGTGTCTCTGTGTCTCTGTGTGGGTGTCCCCTGCGCCTGACGTCTGTGCGCATCTGATATGGATGAGCGGTTTGGATGTGTGTGCTGCTGTGTCTGTCCTGGAGCATGTGACAGAGACAGAGGAGTGTGAGAGGGAAGCAGGGTGTGGGAGAGTTCCATGCCTGCTCCCTCCTGCCCTCCTCGGAGGGTGGGGTATACAGGCTTTCAGAGTTCCATGGCTTCGGGCCCCTAAAACGCTGTGCCCCAGGTATCCCTGTAGCTTGCTAATTTGAATCCGAAGCCCCCACCTGGTGGCTGGAGACACCACCTGAGCACCATTGTGGGAACCTTTTAGCTCAGATTAGGGTCTCGCATCAGCCTTGGCCTGGATCCACAGAGGACCAATGAAGCCTCTGCAAAAAGGCAGCTGGACTCCAGGGTCCCTGGTCCTGAGCCCAGCTGTATGTTCACGAACAACTCGCCTTTCGCCTCTGGACTCCCCTTTCCTCTGCCCTCAATCAGGTCTGCTAATCCTGTCTGTCTTGAGGATGGCTTGGGAAGAAAATCCTAGAAACAAGGAAATTTGTGGTCTAAGAACTGCAATGGAACTTCACAGTCACCGAGTAAAGCTACTTTCCTGGTAGATGTGTTAGCCCCCTTAAACTGCCTAGGTTTTACTTGCATACCTCTGGGAATAGTGAACTCACTACTTCCAAAGAGCCCATTCCATTCTGAGCAGCTTTGACTACATGTTGTACCTCATGCTGAGGTTTTGGAGCTGCCCCTCATAGATTCACCCAACTAGTGTCAGACCTGCCTTCTGGGGTCCATGAGGCGCAACTTCGATTATTCCTGCCGTGGGGGCGGGTGCAGGGTGGGTGGAGTCATCAGTACAAAGCCAAGTAGGAACCCTCAGCCAAGAAGCTGTTTCTGAGGCCAGGTGACGGGTCAAGAACCCAAGCTAAACAGACGCAGGGGGGCCAAGGTATGATTATCCTACTGGCAGCCAATCTCAGGGCTGGGGAGCCGAGAGCCCCCGTCCTGCTAGGCCAAGGATGTGGGGCAAGGCTGCTAATGCCTCAGGAAAGCTTGGGGGTGGCTGCTTTGGCTGCGCTGGGGTCAGGGTCTTGGGGACAGCGCTGGGCTCTGGGGAGATTTGGGAAGCACAGCCTGGAGAGAAGGGTGTGCGCACATAGTGAGATGATGGGGGCTGGCTGTGGCTCCCCCCACCGGGATGAATGTTGACATGTACCAGAAGCTTGGCACACGGAGGGGATATTATTCATCCATCAACCCATCCATTCACTGACTGTCCTTCTCTGTGCCAGGCCCAGGGCTGAGGGCTGGTGACGCAGAGATGCAGCAGGTGCAGCCCCCTGACTCCCAGCCCCACCTCCAGCCCCTGCCCTGGGAGGAGCAGACAGGAGTGGGGACACACTCAGCTCTGGCATGTCATCGTGACGCAGAGCATACCCGGCCCACAGGCCCTGGATCCAGATGCAGCACACAGAGGGGGACGCAAGTATCTTCAGCTCAGTCCCCTGCTCCTGGAGGTGGGGAGCACGCAGCCCCCTACCCGTCAGGGACTGGGCACTGGGGTTTCACAGGAGTCTGGGGCAGAGCCAATACCACTATTTTACAGAAGAGAGAACTGAGCCCCCAAAAGCTCAAGGACTTGTCCAAGGGACAGTCTCCCAAGGGGTCAAGACTCCCAATACTCTTGCAGAGCTACGGCTTCTTGGTGGGGAAGGAGGCCCCTGCACGCAGCTCTTGAGCGAGGCGCAGATGAGGCCAAAGGGACACCTGCCCTACCGAGCGGCCTCAGCCCCACAGAGCCCGCACGCACTCCAGGCTGGACACGGGACAGCTTGGATGCCAACCCTGACACGAACATGCTAGGTGGCCTTAGAGAAAGCCTTTGCCCTCCCTGGGCCTGTGTCTCCCAGCTCTAAGATGAGGGCACTTGAAGTGGATTGAAAAAGACAAACAGGTTTTCTCTCACATGCTAGCTCTGCCCAGTGTGCAGAGGCTGCCTGGGGCACAGCATTGAGAAGGAAAGTGTGTCACTATCAATTCACCCATCACCACCATTACACAGCCCGGCCATCACCCGCCCCCGCTCCCCAGTCCCTTCTCCTCTAATGGAGTCCGACAGATGACCGAGCTTGTGTTCAGTGTGGAGGGAACAAGAGCAAAGAATCTGAGTCAAGGCATGAAGGACTGCACTGTAAGTGATATGCATGGAAGAGGTCTTTTCTCCACCTCCCCGGCCCCCATGTCCTGGATAGAAGGGGAAGAAAAAGGCTTCATTGACCTATGTTTCCGGCACTTTCACATTCTCATTTCGTTTGCTCTTCACTCTTATCTGAGAGGTGGTTATGGCCCCCATTTAACAGGCAAGGAAACTGAGTCTCAGAGAGCTTCAATGACTTCTCTAATATCATCATTGGGCAAGGCTGGTTTTCTGGCATGTCCCAGGTGTTTCCTCTTCCTAGCCAATGGCCATCAGCTGGGTAATACGGCGAGCAGAGCACCACACCTGTGGCTCAGGAAAGACCCCCCCTGATCTAGGCCTAGCAGCTCCTTCACTGAGTTACTGTGGGACATGGACCATCACATGGCCTCAGTTTCCTCACCTGCAAAATTGGATAAGTCTTGTCTGCTCTCTTGGGGCTTCCACACAACCCCTACACTGCCCCCGCTTCTGGTGTCTTGGCTTTGAGACACACTTGAGAATGAATGAGTGCGGGGGCAGGGCTGAGTCTAACAACATCCGGTCACTCATCCAGGTGGGTCAATTCTCCTGCCAGGGGTGGGCAGAGACCCCCGAGGATTAGAACATCGTCCTCCAGCCATACGAGAATATAGTGAAGCAGAAAAGTTGCAATCCACTGACTTGTAAATATGCGTTTGGTTGGCTTGCAGTGTTGCTTTTTGGGGTTTTTTTTTTTTAAAGTCTGAATTTGTTGCCAACATTTAAAAATAGAGAAGTTTCACATAGAAATCCAGATTTCCAGCTTCTCTTAGAAAACTGGAAGCTCTGACAAGTCTGCCTTGAATTGGCCGCCCTGGGCGGGCACTGGGAAACAGAGACATACTCTCTGTCCACTCAGCCACATGGCCTGCCTGACCCCTTCTGGCATCCGAGTTTGCCTCCCCTGAAGCAAGGGGTAAAACCTTAGGCTCTGGAGTTAGGCCACCAAAGTTAGTCAAAGCAATTGACTCAACTACACTGTGACCACTGGAAAGTTCCTGATTTCTCTGGGCCTGCCTCCTCACTGGTAAAACGGGGATTCCCACAGTACCACCTTCATAGAGTTGCTGCAAGATTTCAAAGAGCGAATGTTTGTAAAGCTACTGCTATGGCTTACCCTGCTGCCTGGCATATAGAGGGACGTCAGTAAATGGCAGCCATGGTCGTGACCCCTGTCGTGTGCGGAGGCCTGCTCGCCGTGCCATCTTTCAGGTGGGGTGGCCTGCGGGGTCTCTGCTCCCGCTCCCCACACAAGAACGCAGGATATGGCGAGGCCGAAAAGGAACACCCACGGAGCCATAGGTAGGGGAGTCATACCACTATGGTCTCACTGGAGGCTGGGCCCACCGGACGCCGACCTGCCGTCCGCTTTTCCGCCAACCGACCGACCGACGACTCTTCTCCACTCTCTCCTCTGTTCCTCTCTCTCGGCTCTCCTCTTCCGCTCTCCTCGGCCCTCCTCTTCCGCTCTCTTCGGCTCTGCTCGGCTCTGCTCGGCTCCTCGGCAATCCTTCGTAGCCGCAGCAGTTATACCAGCGGCCAATCGGCTAACCAGCCACAGCCGACGGCCATTCACCACCCGAGCCAGCACCCTTCCACGTGAGGCCAAGAGCCTGTAAACTACTTTCTGGGGCTCTGTCCCCACACCCCCATCACCCCTCTCCTGACAGAGGCAAAGAAGTCAGGAGCAGCTGTAGCAGCGGCGCTCGATGCCCTCCCCACCTGGCTCTGGCCCATCCTGGAGCTCTCCCGTGGCTGCACACACTCTTGGGGGACAGCGGCAA
The DNA here is from genome assembly GCF_036562045.2 of Rhinolophus sinicus. Lineage (NCBI taxonomy): Eukaryota > Metazoa > Chordata > Mammalia > Chiroptera > Rhinolophidae > Rhinolophus > Rhinolophus sinicus. The sequence goes on from NC_133762.1 coordinate 35,655,626, forward strand.
TCCCATCTGGGTGATGCATCCAGAAACAACAGATCAATAGCCTCTTAGCGCTCCAGTGCCATCACTAAGGCCCATGGCACTGTCCAGGCTGCTGGCCAGTGAGTGCAAGCTTTTTCCCCTCTTTGGGCATCAAACAACTCATCATGTGACTTTAGATGGGTTCTTTTACCCTCCGGGGATCTCGGTTGCACTAACTGCTGGATGAGCCTGGGGTCTCTAGGTCTCCTTTGAACTCTGACATCTTAGGAGTTTTGAAGGTGGGCAGGTGATGAAGGCCAAAGTCTCATATTGGGGGGAGTGAATTAATCAGGCATCTTTTCGCTGCAAGGGCGGAAACCTGTGGCAAAAGCGCTTAAAGGAAAAGGCACTGTATTTGTCTTTCTGTGTCTGGCTTATTTCACTCAGCATAATGTCCTCAAGGTTCATCCATGTTGTCACATATTGCAGAATTTCCTTCCTTTTTAAAGATGAATAATGTGCCATTGTAGGATAGACCACGTTTTCTTTATCCAGTCATCTGTCGATGGATAGTTTGGTGGTTTCCACATCTTGACGATTGTGAATAGTATAATATGGCTAAACTAGTCAGAGTCATGGAATCAAAGAATGGAATGGTAGTTGCCAGGGGCTAGGAGAAGGGAAAATGAGGAGTTACTAATCAACGGACGAATTTCAGTTAAGCAAGAGGAGTAAGTTCTAGAGAACTGATGTATAACACTGTACCAATAGTCAACACTACTGTATTGTACTTAAAAATCTGCTGAGAGGCTAGATCTCATGTTAAATGTTCTTAACACAATAAAATAAAATCTAAAAAAGTACTATATTGGCTCGTGTAGGAGGAAGCCTGGGATTATGGGCTGTAGGTAGGGCTGTAGGTAGGTGCTCCCATGAGGTTGGCTGTCTCTCACTCTCATTTCTTAGCTGCGCTTCCTTCTGTGTTTCCTTCATCGTCATTTCTGGCACAGGGATTTTTTTTTTTTTATGGGGATGATGAGCCTATTAGGTCCAAATGAGAGTCCTCTAGCACCATAACTCCAAAAGCAGGTGGTATCCTTCTGCATCTTCTAGAAGCAGCATTCCAGGGAAGATGCCCAGGGGCCTAGCAGGAGTTGTGTGTCTGTCCATGTGGTTGGAAGGATGGGGTGAGGGACTGTCATTGGCACTTCTACTAAGGATGGCATGGAGTAGAAGAAATCTTCCTCAGCAAAGGGGGCCTGACAGCAGGAGAGAAGTGAACAGAAATGAGTTGTGCAGTCGACAATAACAGCAACCAGTGCCATTCCAAGGAGTGTTAGTGCAGAGACAGAGCCTTCTCAGAGAGGGAGGTGGACTCTTCCAATCAAGAAAGCATTTACGGGGGATGGCCGGATGGCTCAGTTGGTTAGACCAAGAGCTCTTAACAACAAGGTTGCCGGTTCAATTCCGCATGGGATGGTAGGCTGCGCCCCCTGCCACTAAAGAGTGAAAACGTCGACTGGACTTGGAGCTGAGCTGCACCCTCCACAACTAGATTGAAGGACAATGACTTGGAGCTGATGGGCCCTGGAAAAACACACTGTTCCCCAATATTTCCCAATTAAAAAAAGAAAGCATTTATGCACTTGGCCCCGTGCTCGGAGCAGTGCGGTGCAGAATCATGAGCAAATGATCCTAACCCCTGAGAAGCAACAGGAAAAGCACTGTGCACCACCAGACTGTGGTAGCAAGGGCCAGCTACGTGTACGGTTCTGGCTGTAAAGGCCAGGGATCAGGAGGCTTGTGAGAAAGAAGCCCTTGGTGGCTGAGGAAAGGACAAAGATGGAGGCATGAGACGGTGTGTCAGGACTGAAAACCTGGAGAGGAAAGATTGAGAACAGACGTGAAAGGTAGGAGTGGGAATGGATCAAATGGGGCAAAGGACACACGGTTTTGACTGTGGCGAAATAGAAAATAAAAAAGCATAACACGCTGGGAAAAACCAGATCAAAATATAGGTTCGTATATATTTCATCTTGATACGGGAATGGACTTTGAAGCATTAAAGGCAATGAGAATAAGTCAAATCAAGAAGAACAAACTTGGGGGCAGCAGGATAGCTCAGTTGGTTAGAGCTCCGTGCTCTTAACCACAAGGTTGCTGGTTCGATCCCCACATGGGCCACTGTGAGCTGTGCCCTCCACAACTAGATTGAAACAACTACTTGACTTGGAGCTGATGGGTCCCAGAAAAACACTCTTAAATAAAAAAGAAAGTTAAAAAAAGAAAAAGAACAAACTCAACATATTTGACACAAAAAGTAAAGCATATATTTCAAAACATCATAAAATTAAAAGGCAGATTGGAGGAAATATTTCTAATATTAAGATATATTATGATAAGATAACTGCGTATTTAAAAAACACACAAAGATCCAACAGAAAAATGAGCAAAGGAGATACATGAACAATGGTGTAGCCTTCTTCATTTAAAATGTACCATGGAGATCCCCCAAACCCCCACATACTGTTCTCTCATGTTCTCTAAACCAGCCCCTCAGAGGCCCCACATCTGGCAGAATCTTTCTCTAAAGCAGATGCCTTTGCAAACTCAACAGTAATTCTGGTTGGACAGGGTGGGAGAGGCCTCTGTTCAGTTACACCCCAGATGGGGCAGCCCGTCAGTGGCCGTGGTGGTCCACAGGACAGCAGAAGCAGCCTCTTCTGGACCAGGTGCTGCTTCCCCTCCTCCGACACCAGGTGCCACCTCACCCGAGCCAGGTCGGTCCAGGGTGCTCACAGGGCAGATCTGGACACAAAGGGTCTGGGCAGAAACATGAGCAAGTTGTCATAAACCAAAAGGCCAAGTGCGGCCTGCCCACCTTCACCCCTGTAAGTGGTTGACATTGCCAGTTGTCAGCTGGCAGGCTTGGATCCACTGGTAATTATCACAGATTATGTAACTGTCCTGGTTAGGGAGTGCCGCGTGGGGGCGGGGCAGTGCTGGACGCAGACGGGTGGGCTGGAATTCTGAGGCACGCTAGCCTGTGCCTGGCCGTTCCGAGCTTTCATTTCCTCATTTATACGATGAGGAATGATGCCTTCCCTGAAGACCTCGTACTCCACCCGAATAAGGGAAGGGAAGGACCACACAGTGCCCAGCAGCGAGGAGAGAGGCCCTACTATGTGCTAGCTCAGATTAATCACCTCAGAGTCCAAGAAAATTCCACAGTGGAAGCGGGTGCATGAATGATTCTTGGTCGGGACAAATTAGTATAATACCAACAGGTGCTTCACATGCCTCAACTCTGTTAATCATGAGAACTGAACATCAAGTGGAACCCTCCTCGTTCCCATCGGCAGCAAGACAACCCACATGGGTGCTGGCGGTGTGACCACAGCCTATCAGGGGGCCTCTGACTCACCCTCCACATCTTATAGGCCCTCACAAGTCCCCCGCTCCCCCCCGCTCCCCGCCCAGGTTCTTGTGCAGCCCTCCCCCATACTTCATCATTGCCCCCCCTTACCCAAATGTACCATGGACATTTGGGGACAGGAAGGGCTAACAGATCCCAGGATGGAACAGTAGAGAGGGGACTCCTGAGTGTGGAGGACCACAACAAGTCACTATTCTGAGACGTAAGAGAAGTAGGGGTTATCAGGCTAGAAAGCTACCCAGTCCATCCTTATCTGAATCACGAATAGTGTGCACACCTGACACCACTCTGATCTGAATCACCGTCTGCTCTCACCTGGATCATTGCATCAGCCTCCTTAGTGGCCTCCCTGCTTCCACCTGGCTCGTGCAGTCGATATCCAACACAGCAGCTTGTGATCCTGTTAAAACAAAAGTCAGAGCACATCACTCTTCTACTGAAAACCCTCTAATGGGTCCGCATTTCACTGAGTACAATGCACCGTTCTTACAATAGCCTTCCCTGGACAATCTGATGCCTCCTCTGTAACTTCCATATTTCCTCTCCTGTCATTCTCCCCTTTAATCACGCCACTCTCAGCACACTGACCCCTGAGGCTCCTCCATCACACCAGACATGCTCCTGTCCCAGGGCCTTTGCTCCCACTGTTCATTCTGCCTGGAACATTCTTCCCCCAGACCTCCACATGGCTCACTCGCTCAAATTCCTTCAAATCTTTGCTCCTCTCACCCTGCCAGACTCTCAGTTTCCCTTATCCTGCTCTATTTTTTTCCAGAACGTTTCTCATAACTAACACACTCTATAAGCTACTTATTATGCTTATTGTCTGCCTCCCCCTACTAGAATGTAAGCTCATGGGGGCAGGTTGGGTGAAGAAGGAACGGAGCCGACGTCTGCCTCCCTGTAACTTACCCCGTAAGTCCTAACTCTACACTGAAGGATGCAGAGACCCCCCCCCCCCCCCCATCTTTTCCAGCTCTCTCAGCCTCTCAGCTCTTTGGTGAAGTTTCTGGATTTTTCTCCAACTGCTTCTCACTTGGCAGCTCCCTTTCCTCAAGATGTAACTCCATCTGTCAGCAGCTCCCTGAAAGTGCCCAGACTTGAGGCAGGTAAAAATGTTTGGAGGTCGACAGAGGGAAAATGGAGCAGTGTGGGGAGGGAAGAAGCAAACAAAGATCCAAGGGAGAGAGACCTGCGGAGTTGCTTTCGCACAGGCCATCTGCCATTGGACTACTCCACTGAGGGGCCTCTGCTTCTCCTACATCCCTCCCTCCAAGCATTTTAACTGACAGCCTGACAACCCTCAGGATCCCCGTTTTCCAGAGAAATCTAGTGAGTCCACCGAGGTGAGCACCAGCTCCAGGACACAGGACAGAAGGCCTGGTGGGTGGGGGAGGCGCGGGACACTCCCCCACTTCAGCAGGGAGGCCAGTCCACAGCAGGAGTCCAGGATTAGGGGGGAGAATCAATCCTCAGATACCCTGGAGCTAGAAGTCTAGAAGGGTTTTAATGAAAACAAAGCCTGCTTGGGCCAGATGTGGTAAACTCCAAGGTGAGGAAGCGCCGTCTGTGGTTAGCAGGGGACTAAAGAGGATTGTTTGGAATTCCAGGACCACACGGCCCCCGGGATTAGCAGGTGGCTCAGTTGAGCTCCCATCCTGAGGACGGGACTCAGTGATGGCCCTGCCCATGGCACACACTGCATTCCCAGCCCCCATCTCAGCGGGGGGCAACATCTTGGTCAAGCCAACGTCTGATTAGTCGGAGAGGCCAACATGTCACAGCACTCTGGGAATGTTCAATATTTACAAGGGGATGACGTTGGGAAAATAATTACTGATGGTAAGAGGCAATCAGCAGCGGGGAACTCCTCCACTGCTCAAGTGGTGAGAAATTAGGATGGGGCTCAGAGCAGCGAGGGTTTGTCAGGGGGACAGCGGAAGGGGTTGGAAAGTCACTACCTCTGCTGATTCTGTTAATAGGATAAAGCAGCCTCGCAAATAAGATCCAGACCCCAGGAGGCCTGCATTTGAGGGGATTTAAAAATCAGGCCAGGTCCTGCACTTGTAGATGTGTTAGAACTGGAAGGGAGCTTAGAAACCAGCAGCGCCCCTGGTTCTGTTTGGAAGGTTTCTGCCTTCCCAAACTACTGCAAGTATTAAGTAATAATTAATTTGTTTTCACATTTTTTATTCATCAAAGACACATAGAGGACTGCCAGCTGGGACAAGCAGAAGACACGGGGTTGATGTCACTTCAGCCCCAATGAAGAGCCCTATTGTTTTTTTGTCAGCCCAGACATACTATCCAGTGTAAATGGAGTTTCCCTTTGAAAACATTTCACATAACACAAGGGTCCATTTTGAAATACCTGAGGGAGCCTGGAGAATCTGTATCAGAAACCCCATTTTATACAGAAGCAGACTGAGGCCCAGAGAAGGTAAGTGGCTTGCCCCAGGTCACACAGCTGGCTGTCAACAGGGCCAAAGTTAGATCTGGGGAAGCAGGAATGGGGAAAGGCTGTCTTGGCCATGCAAGGGCAAGGAAAGAGTAAGGCATGGCAGGGCATGCAGTGGCTGGGCGTGGGCTATGGACGCCACCGCACTTGGGTTTGGCTCTTATCCTCAGGCCTTACCAGCTGTGGGACCCTGGCAAAAATGACAGAAGCTCCGAGCCCATTCTCACATTGGTTGGATGGGGTAATAGTACTTACCACATATTGTTGTGAGGATTACTTAACAGAACTACTGCTTTTCCTTAACCCTTTTGTGTGTATGGTGGTACTGATGGGGAGTGGTCTGTGTAAACCTAAGATAAACAAGCTTGGAGAAAAGGTCACATGACCCAACTTCCAGGTGCTGCCCTAACAATGCCAGTGGGAGACAAATCCTGTCCCAGTGGAGCTCTGAGCACTCAATTGCAACGTTGTCACTTCTAGGTAGTTACTCAAAACTGACGGTGCCTCAGAACCCAGGCCATATCCAGGTTTACTACCTCTCACTCCCTGCAGGGTGGGACTTGGGAATCTGCACTTTTAAAAATTCTTATTGATGTAATTTGTGCACCGTAAAATTCACCGTTTTAAAGTGTATACTTTTACTGGTCTTTAGTATATTCATAAAGCTGTGCAACCATTATCACTAATTCCAGAACCTTGCATCACCCCAAAAAGAAACCCCGTACCCAGGAGCAGTCACTCCCCATTCCCCACCCTCCCGTTCCCTGGCAACCACTAATCTGTCTGACTCGCCTATTCTGGACAATTCATACGAATGGAATCATATAACGTGTCCTTTTATGTCTGTCTTCTTTCACTCGGCACAGTGTCTTCAAGGTTCTTGATGGTGTAGCACGGATCAGGGCTTCGTTCTTTCGGAATCTGCACTTTTAACAAGCTCCCCAGGTAGTTCTGATGAGTGGGTTTCGGGGAGGAAAAGAATAGCAAATGCACACAGGGAGAAACTTCCGGTTATCACACAGGTCCACGGCCTCAGTGCCAGGTGTGCCTGTCTCGGAAGCCCCACTGGTAACGGGCAATGCGGGCTGCTTGCCTCCTCTAGACTGCAGAGGTTGGGCAGGGTCTCCTGGAGCTCTGGGGGCAGATGTGTGTCTATGGACTGTAGCCTGGCTGCTCTGGGAACTGGGCAGATTAACTGCAAGAGAGACTCACACAAGGGGATTTGGTCTCAACTCAAAGACTTTAATGCACATTACGCTCTTGAAAAACCATCTCCAAGGAAACAAGTGACCAAAAGTCTTAACCAGCAGGAATTCTCATTCAGAAACCTGGTGTGAGCCATAGCCTTGGGAAAGAACAGCACGGGGGCTGTGATCATAGTACAACAGCTTGAAGTCAGGGTGGCAGGGCCTGTGTGCAGGATGGGCACCCCTTAGAACCCCCAGGAAACCAGGGTATCAATACCCCTGTGACCGACAGCACCACCGCAGGACTGGGAAGAACTAAGCTTACCGGGCATCTCTAGAGCTCTGAACTCCAACAGGGCCAAAGAAGCCTGTCCGGAGCAAGAACCTTTCTCTTTGTGGTTGAATCTCCAGGTCATCAGAAATAGTCATGGCGGCTCTGGCGAGGAAAGGGGCCGTACAGGAGGGTTGCCTAGTCCCACTTCTGGGTCTGAGGCCTCAGAATGGAACAGATGGGAGAGGCGTGGCACCAGCAAGGCCCCTGGGGTCAGGGGTCACAACAATCTTGGAAGATTACCCACTGGGACCTCTGGACAGGAGGAGAAAGGGACTTAGATGGACAAAGCAAAAGCTGATGATGTGTCACACTCAACTCAACTGTCTTCTGTTACGCCCCTCCCAATCCGGGGCTCTTGAGCAGTCACATGCCCACGTGTTCTGTGATGTATTCCCATTCAACAAGGGGCAGGCAGAAATTCTGGCTCATCTCCCTACTGCCCTGTTTAACTTTTAAAAAGTCACTGATATTGCAGACCCCTCAGCAGTCCAGGGTTTCTTGTTTTATAACCATCCTGTGGAATCAGCCGTCAGTTCTCTTGGGCTTTCAGCTCAGTTTCTTTTCAGAAGGAAGCGGGCTGCTGTTGAGGCAGGTCTCTCCCAAGAGTTTCTATGAGAGTCCATCTGGAATTCAGTCAGGTGAGCACCGAGGCCAGGCTGACAGGGAACCCACGAATGTGCCTTCAGGATGGTACAGCCTCTTTGGCACGGAAGGAACAGATTTGCTGGTGAAGGAGGGATCTTTGCAGGTCCCAGCAGGGAGGGGTAGGGTGCAGAGGCCAGGCCTGCAGCCGTGTGGGAGGGGGTGTCCCCGGGCGGAGGGTGTCCCCGTTAGCCGGTCTCCACACCCTCGGGCAGCTCCACCACCACTGGGGCGCAGTCCTCAGGCTCTGCCTCAAAGTCCCACCGAAACTTCTTGGTCAAGTGCGCCTGGAACTTCTCAGCTTTCCGCCTCAGGGTGGCATCCACGGCAATGCTGCGGGCGGAGGAAAAGAAAACCTACAGAGAACAGAGGATAAGTCACTCCTGAGAACACAGAGGGAGCCGAGAAAGCTGTGGAAATTTCCTCATGGTGTTCAGCTCTCTGGGATTGGTAGATCAGCTGCTGGTGGCACAGGCCCAGGACACCTGCTGTGCTCCCCCCAAACCAAGAAGGAAGGTCCAAACACAGCTGAGAAGCTGGGGCAGGACTAGAATGGAAAATTACTATCTTGGGCAGAGATGCCCCACTGAGAGTAAGGCCAGTGGGGCCACCATCACTATGGCCCTGCCCTCCGAGGAGATCTACTGGGCACCTGGGCAGTAACTCAGAGGAAGGGGTAGTAGCTACACCAACTAGTACTAAAAAGACGTGGGTGGAAGCCCCTGGATCCCATACAGTCCCAGGCGCTAAGCCAATGAGGCTGAATGGCTGCTCTAAACCCAATGGCCACAGGCTGCCAGTCTGAGGCCTCTATTCCCCTTAAAAGCTGTCTTTGATGTTCTTTTAAAAAAATTGTGGGGGCCAGCCCGGTGGCTCCGGGGGTTAGAGCTCCGTGCTCCTAACTCCAAAGGCTGCCGGTTCGATTCCCAAATGGGCCAGTGGGCTCTCAACTACAAGGTTGCCGGTTCAATTCCTCAAGTCCCGCAAGGGATGGTGGGCAGCACCCCCTGCAACTAAGATTGAACACGGTACCTTGAGCTGAGCTGCCTCCCGGATGGCTCAGTTGGTTGGAGCGCATCCTCTCAACCACAAGGTTGTCTGTTCGACTCCCGCAAGGGATGGTGGGCTGTGCCCCCTGCAACTAGCAACGGCAACTGGACCTGGAGCTGAGCTGCGCCCTCCACAACTAAGACTGAAAAGACAACAACTTGAAGCTGAACGGCACCCTCCACAACTAAGATCGAAAGGACAACAACTTGACTTGGGGGAAATAAATAAATAAATATAATAATAAAAAAATTGTGGTAACATACTAACTCAAAATCTACCACTTTAACCAATTTTTTACATTATCATTTAATAAACTGTTAAATATGCGTAACAATATTTATAATTTTAACCATTTTTAAGTGTACAGTTCAATGGCATTAAGTATATTCTCAGTTATGCAACCACCACCACTATCCAGCTCTAGAACTTTTTCCATCTTCCCAACCTAAAACTCTGTACCCATTAAATAATAACTCCTTTCCTCCTTTCCCCAGCCCCGGGCAGCCACCACTCTTTCTATGAATTTGACTGCTCCAGGTACCTCGTGGAAGTGGCATCATTTCACTTAGCATAATGTCCTCAAGGTTCATTCATGTTGTAGCCTGTGTCAGAATTTCTCTCTTCTTAATGCTGAATGATATTCTATTGTATGTCTATACCACATTTTGTTTTCCACTAGTCCGTCAATGGTTATTTGGGCTGTTTCTACCTTTTGGCTATTATAAATACTACTACTATGAACATGGGTGTAAAAATATCTCGAGTCCTTGCTTTCAATCCTTTGGGGTATATACCCCAAAGTGGAGCTCCTGGATCATAACGCAATTGTTTAATGTTTAGAGGAATCCCCATACTGTTGTCCACAGCAGCTGTGCCATTTCACTTTCCTATCGGCTGCGAATGAGGCTCCCATTTCTCCACATCCCTGTCAACGTCTGTTATTTCGTGGTTTTTGGATAATAGCCATCATGATGCGTGTGAAGTGGTATCTCATTGTGGTTTTGATTTGCATTTCCCTAATAATTAGCGATGTTGAACATCTTTTCGTGTATTTATTTGGCCATTTGTGTATCTTCTTTACAGAAATGTCTATTCAAGCCCTTCACCCATTTTTAATCAGGTTTTTTGTTGTTGAGTTACTGGAGTTTATATATTCTGGAAATTAATCCCGTTTTGATGTTCTTTTTAATTCAGTTTTCTCTAAAACAAACATGGGCAGGGGCAGAAGAGTAATTTTTCTCTACATCTGAAATTCCATTCCCGGATGTCCCAGATCCCAACCCTTTCTAAGAATAACAGCAAACCCATTACTCCTCCTCATACTGTTTTACTGTTTTCAAAGAAGTTTCACACAGCGTCCCAGTGGATCCTCCAAATGCCCTGGGAAGACATACCAGATGCCTATTTTCTAGAAACCGAGGCTGAGAGGAATTCAGTGATGGAACCAAAGCTATCCAGAAAGGAAGGTTTTTCCCAGACTCCTCGATGGCTCCCCGCGGTACCACCCCACAGACCCAGGAGCAGGACGGTGGGAGGAGCTCTTTGATCTCCATCACCCTCACGCCTTAGCTGGCCTGCAGACCACCCTGGAAGGAATTTGCGCTCCAGGGTCTTGACCTGACAGGTGTTCTCTGTGGCTGATTCCTTGGACGACATCCATCCCTCCTGCTTCTCCATTATCTCTCGGTGAGCAGGAGGAATGAGGCTCGTTCTCAGTGGTCTTTGTTTGGAGCCATTTTGTTACAGTGATAGCAGGGACCGAAGTGATGGGAGGGGTGTGGAAACAGAAGGGGATTTACAGAATTTGGTTTCATTCACTTGGGAATTGACTAAATACGGGAGTGGGAAGCATAGCCACAACGAAGTACCAGATCAATAACTAATTAGAGGGGCTGCGTGAGCTTGGTGGCGAAAGGGCAGTGGGGAAGCTGGTGGCCTAGCTGATGGAGCTTACCCTGGAGCGCTGAACACAGAGCCCAGCTGAACTCTGGGGAGGGACCTGGTCTGGGAGGCAGAGAAATCATGTTTCATACAGCATTAGTTCCAGAGGCCCTGCACACCCACGAGTCTGTCCCCAGAGGTCTTGGGAAACCTGCTAACTAAATTAGCAAAAGCTTTTTCCTGTCCCCCTTCCTTACTTGGTAAATTGAACTACTCTCTACACAGCCCCTCGTCTCCAGCCACATTGAACAGCTGCCCAATGCTCTACAGCCTCTTCCGTGACTATACACACAGGCTTCTCCCTCTGCTTATAATACCCCCCCACCCGTTTTCCCCTCTTCAGCATAGCTAATTTCTACTAATAATTCAGATTCAGCTCAGACATCACCTCCTTTAAGATGCCTTCCCAGACCAAGGAATGAACAGGTGCTCCTCTATGCTCCCCCAGCGCCCAGGGTTACCTCGATCATAGCCTCAATCTCAATTAGGTAACAGGCCATTTATAGTTAAGCTCTCCGGAGAGACGAGGAGCAACTCCAAAGAAGTGCCTCTTTCTCACACCTGCATTCCACACTCCTGGCAGAATCTGACATATAAAAAAGACCCATTAGGGGTGGCTGGTTAGCTCAGTTGGTTAGAGCGTGGTGCTAATAACACCAAGGTTGCTGGTTCGATCCGCGCATGGGCCACTGTGAGCTCTGTCCTCCTTGGGAAAAAAAAAAAGAGTAAAACGGACCCACTAATTTTGGGTTCACTTTTGTACAGTGCTTAGCACCAAACAATTGCTCGATAATTACGTGATGGTGCTGGACAGAACAGGGGTCTCATCCGAGGGAGGAGGTGGCTTATTCACCAGGCCCCTGCATGCCAGCAGCTCCCAGCCACCTACCTCCTTGTGACTCCTATAAAAAGCCCGAGTTGAAATGAATGCTCTACCCTGTCCCCCCAGCACTGCGCCTGAGCTTCCCTTCTGGCACTTCTCACTCACGCTGTGCTTGCATCACAGTCATCTGTGCTCCTTAAGGGAAGGGAATGAGTCCGAATTATCAGTGTGTCCAATACAGCATATCACCCAGGGCCAGGCATAGAGTTGGGACCCATAGGACAGTCACTGAAAGGGTGAAAATGAAGTGTAGGGATTGCCCTGCATTTGGCAATGGCCAGCAGCGAGAGGTTAGAACAGGCTGGGCTCAGACTCATCACTCATCCTTCCCACCCATCTCTCAAACACTTCTGGTAGTAAAATCAACCAGAAGCAGGTATACCAGAAGCCTTCAGTCTGAAAAGTGCTTTTTCTAATTTGAAAAGTGCTTTGTCTTTTTTAAAGAACTTGTCAATCTAATCTTTACTACAAACCTGAGAGGTAGGAGGACAGGAAATTGCTATTCCCATTGTACAGATGAGAACAGCGATAATGCTGAGCAAGTAATAAAGGTCTAGCAAGAGCCAGTCCAAGAAGGGAAATCGCAACCCTTTTCCCCCACCACAATCTTCTTCTTGCATTGACACAGACGTAATACATCCGTCATATTTTCAGCATTGCCCTGTGGGGAGCCAAGGGGCTTGGAGACCAGGTGCTTCTGGAACTGTCTTCTCTGCAGGCCTCCAGGATCCAGAGTATAGCCCAGGTTAACTTTGTAAAAAAATCAACTTCACTGAACTGTAATTTACATACAATTAAATTCACCCATTTAAGTGTTCGATTCATTCCGACAAATGTATACACTCATGCAACCACTATGTGATATAATCAAGATAGACCTATGCTTATAGTTTTTTCTTTTGGTATCCAATTCTACGAGTGTGAAGGACCATGTACCATTCCAATCAGGATACTGAATAGTTCCATCACTTTACGAAACTCCCTCGTGCTGCCCCTTAGTGGTCAAACCTTCCCCTATTCTTCACCCCTGGCATTCACTCATCTATTTTACTTTTGTCCCTATAGTTTACACACTTAATATTTTAAAACCTCACAGTTTAGAAAAGGAGATGTTTAGACAATACTTAGTTTTTAAGCAATAATTTACTTTGATTCTGTTAGTTTTTGATTAATTTTATGCATTTTTCAGGAAACTGAGAATTGATCTGGTTATTTCATTTACTGAAATAAAATCAACTAAACACTTTTTAACATCACTGAGAAATGAATCATCTTAATATAGGAAGATTAATCCTGGATATTTCAAAAGTACTTTGACATAGGATAACATTTCACAAACAACTGCATTTATTTAAAACTAAAAGCACACCCATTGGGTATTTATCTTTAAATATAAAAATTACTACTTTCATCATTAAGTCTGTGTATTCTTAAATTGTGAATTACTTTAGTCAGAAATGTAAAAGCTTTCTTTTAAACCCAAGTTAAATAGAGTTCCGTCAGGTCACCTTGAGAAACTTAAAATATCAAGGTACATTGCTGAGTCACTGTCTTATCCTACTTTTTGGCTAGACATAAAAGATGAAACTTCCTAATTTTTTCAATCCCCAAATGATTATCAACTTAGAATGACACTAGCCAGAGGTAGAACATTTTCTTTCCACTTGCATAAGAAGAAAGTGGTGTTAAAAGCAAGACTATCACTTAGCAGGATTAGCAGGAAAGTGAAAAGCAGTAGGAGTCATGTCTGAGGTCAGTTTAAAGAATTTGGGATGTTTCATCCGGGGCTCTAAGACTGACAGCCCACCACAGGCGTTAGAAACAAAGCTCAGCCCTGCTGTGCGCTAGCTCTGGTGCGCTTGGGCAAAATTATGTGCCCTCTCTGACCCTGTTTTCTCATCTGTAAAATGGGATTATATCCTTGATTTTGAGCATTGTTTTGAGGGCTAAAGGAGACAGGGCACAGTATGTGTGCAAAGGTGATAGAGGATGGCAGGAGCACGTAGGTGAAGCTTATCATAGCTGGTATTATGATAAAATACTATAGACATCTTGTCAGAGGCAATGATTTCCCTCAAGACTTAAAGATGGACGCTGGCATTTAGAATACTAGCATGAGGGGTAGCCGGTTAGCTCAGTGGGTTAAGAGTGTGATGCTGATAACACCAAGGTTGCCGGTTCATTCCTGACTTGGACCACTGTGAGCTGCACCCTCCTTAAAAAAAAAAAAAAAAAAAAGAATACTTGCAAGAAATGAAGCTGGAAAGCATACATGGCTCATTTTGACTAAAAGTATTAAAAAAAACACACGTTATGTGACTATATGCTTAAATGCTACGCAATCAGCAGTAGGAATCCTTATTTTGTACGTAACTCACTTTCTAACATACTATTAAATTCAGATTACTTTTATGGGTCTTAAGCAAACTGTGATGACTCAAGTTGCTTTCAATAAAGAAAAAACTGTATCTATTTTTGTAAAACAAATAATTTTTATTCAAACTCAATCTAGGGGATTTGTAAACACCAGTGGCATCTATTCAAAAGGGCTTCCAATGGCAGAGGCCATTACGTGGCTGATTTTACAGAAGCTAATGTGGTTGCTTTTAAGTGCTTATACATACAAACACCAGTCCCTCTCCATGGGTAGTAGCCATTTAAGCTCCTCAGTAAGAAAGCCAGTTCCACTTACTCAACTACCTGGGGGGAAAGCAGGTGGCTGGCTGAGGAAGGCTTTTATGGGCTGATTCATTCCCTCATAAACACCCCGAGTGAGGGCCTGCATGTGGAGGAACTGGATTCTCACCGCCAAGATGGCACCAACGTAACTCTCCATTACAAAAAAAAAAATTTGTAATATTCTTTTCTACATAGTGCCGGCTGAAATCTGTCATCCTTTAAGCTCACGGTCAAACGCCCCCCTTTACAAGTCCTTCCTGATCCTCTGGCCCTCAAATCTCAACCCCAGTGTGAAGGACCCAACCCCTCTTTGGCTCTCCTAATGTCCTTTGATCAGACTTCACTGTTTACACCAATCATATGAGGGTCGTCCGTTTACACTGCCACGGGAATTATGCGCGCTAGTCATCAAAAAACACCCAGTAACATAAAGCTAGGCCTTGACTAGGTGCTGAAAATAACCAGATGAATAAAATTAGGCTTCGGGTAAAACTTCAGGGCTCAGTGGGGGAAGTTAGCCAGACAATGCATGAATTTCAGCAAGGACAGCCTGTGCAATACAAAGTGACAAGTATAAAGCAGGCTCACAGCATGGAAAGGAGAGAGATCAGGAATGGCTTCATGGAAAGGCATGACTTGAGAGCATCTCGTAGGATAAGGAAGCAGATACCAGGCAGAGGGAATATCAGGTTCAGTTAAGAAGACACGAAACAGTTAAGGCACAAAACTTTATACCCGTTTTCATCAGCCATGCCGGATGAAAAAGGTCGAGAGAGCTGCTGTGCTTACAGTTACCAATATTGTACTGTACACTTAGAAAACGTTAGGAGGGTAGACTTCATGTGATGTGTTTTTTACCACAATTAAAAAAAACAACAGGGGCGGCCGGATGGCTCAGTGGCTAGAGCGCTGTGCTTATAACACCAAGGTCTCTGGTTCGATTCCCACATGGGCCAGTGAGCTGCGCCCTCCACAACCAGATTGAAGACAATGAGCTGCCACTGAGCTTCCAGAGGAGCGGCTGGATGGCTCAGTTGGTTAGAACGTGAGCTCTCAACAACAAGGTTGCCAGTTCAATTCCCGCAGGGGATGGTGGGCTGCGCCCCCTGCAACTAAAGATTGAAAACGGCGACTGGACTTGGAGCTGATGGGCCCTGGAGAAACACACTGTCCCCCAATATTCCCCAATTAAAAAACAATACAAAACAACAACAAGAAGGCATGAAACAGCGCCCATGTCTGGGAACTTGCAAGGAGACCACCGCTGCTGGAGCCGATGGGGGAAAACAGGGAGAAGAAGAAGCTGGAGAACTGGTTAGGAGCCAGGGCAGAATGAGCCTTGTGACCCATGTTTGGGCTTTGAACTTTCTAGGCAATGAAGAGCTGCAGAGAAATAGGATCACATGTGCATTTTAGAGCAGCAACTCAGGTAGCAGCAGGGAGACAGATGGACTGACGGGTAGGCATGGAAGCTCTAGTGTAGTCTGGATGAGGCCTGGGTTAGGGAAATGGTACCAGGGCAGGCAGGACCGCCTTCTAAAACACTGCACGCTTTCTCAAGTTATTTGGTCAATTCATTTACTTTCCCTCCAAAAGATAAGCTGCCAAGTCAGGGACTCTGTCTTACTCACACTATATTCCCAGTCTTAGAACAGAGCCTTGTATACAGCAGGTGCTCAGAAAATACTTGCTAATTCAATGAACCAATCTCTTGAGGGCAGGAACCCTTTGGTGAAAAGTCCAAAGACAGAATTCTTCCGACCATTGCTTTGCTACCCCTCCTGGGCTCTAGCAATCCAGCTGGGCCCTTTCTGCTTCGTAAATCATTGCTGGCAACAAAGGCTCAGCAATTAGAGCTCAGCATTGGTTGCGCTGCCAGTGGTCGGGACAGCCAGCAACACAGTGTGGCCCTCCTGTGTCTGTGCAACGGCACTGATGCACATTGTGAGAGTTGCACACATTCCCGTGGGCTGCAGCCACTGCCAGAGGCGAGTTCGCCTCCTACTCCTCTGCCACCCACAACCCAGTCACGTTTTATACCTCTGCTGAAGTGGAATACACCAGGCTCCAGCCATCAGCTTGACTCATCCCCACGGTCTACCCAAGTCCTCCAGCTGCCAGAGTTTTAAGTCAGCTGCCTGCTCACAGGAACTCTTCCAAAAGCACGTTGCTTTTAGAAAAGTGTTCTGGACCTCCTGAGAAGCAGGCACGATGGTGTCTCCTCTATTAATCAAGGATCCTTTTGGGGGGATCTACATTGTGTTCAGTATGATAGGGCATAAGCACAGGCTGTAAACCAAAACTCAAGCCTGGGCACAAAGCCTGACTCTGTCCTTACTGCTGTGTGACCTTACATAAATGACTTAACCCTTCTGAGTCTCAGTGTTCTCATTTGTAAAATGGGAATAATCCTCCCTAATTTACAGCGTTCCAGTGAGATTAAATGAGGAAACCCACACAGTATGGTAAACAGGTGCCTGATAGCCAACAGGCACTCAATGAATGTTCGTGCCTTCCCTTACCACGGGTGGGAGTGGGAGGTCTGTGACTAGCCACCTTGTAAGGAGCAGGCCTTGTGGGGAACACACACAGGGAGAAGCAGCTCGTAAACAGGAAATATGGAAACTGACAGCGGCTGTCCCAAGAACATAAAGAAAGCCAATCTGTTTGCAAAGGGAGGAAATAGCACAGGATGAAGACTGTAAGTTGTTTGAAGCTTCTTCCCTAATTACCACTCAGAATGAAAATTTAATTGCCAAGTTAAAAGCAAATTTCACTATTTCTGTCAGAGAATCTCTGCAGAAACTGACACATTTTGTTTGAACAGGAAATCAAAGTTACTTTAATGCCTAAATGAGATCTAAGGAGCTGCAGATGTTTCCCTGGGAGTCACAAGCTTCCCGACTCTGTCCTATTGGGTTGCGGCGATGGCTACAGGGAAAAAGACTGTTTTGAGCTGAGTAACTCAAAGAAGCAGAGGGTTGCGATTCCAAGCACCCCAGAGCAAGGCACTAGGCACTCTGGGGGTGACGCAGGTACAGGGTGGTCCAGAGAGAGGGTCTCTGGCATCAATAAGCTTACAGTCGAGTAGGAGAGAGAGAACCAGGACACAACGTAAGGTTGGCGAACTGATATCAATAAAACTTTGGGTTATGAAAGAACAGCAAGAAACCGAAAGGTAACCCTCCTGAGGGTGCAGAAGACTGCTCACCTGTAAGGTGCTGGTGAGGAAGTTGTCCTGGGAGACAATGTCCACAAAGAAGTCGGCAGGAATCTCGCTGAGCTGGTGGTACAGGATGGAAATGAGGTTCACGTAGAGAGCGTGGTGCTTCCCCATAGCTTCCTCCGACCGGCACAGGAGGTTCAGGAGCTGCTTCCAGTGCTCAAACGCTTCATACACATTCCCCAGCAGGAAGCATACAAAGGCAAACTGAAGTTCACCTGAAAGGTAGAGGGAAGAAATGATTCTGAGGGAAAGGAGTACCAGCTGACTCTCTAAGGCCATCAAGTACACTGGACCTCAGCCAGCAATGGCCTTTTCTCCTTGTCACTCCTGCAGAGACTAGCCTGGGGTCTTGTACCAAGCGGGTGCTCAACAGAAGTTTGCTAAACTGCTATAAATTCATGCCATGAAAAACCAAACCGTGGTTTTGGATTTCTGTAAAATCAGACTGCAAGAGAAGAGGTACACCTAGTATTTGCCTGGTATTTAAAGAATTTACAAACTATGTCTATGGATATTATGCCAAGTGGATCCCAAACCCGGCTGCCTATCAGAACTACTAGGAGAGCAGGAGAGCCTGCTAAAAATAGCTGCCCAAGCCTCATTCCCTAGCTAAGGATGGATGATGGGGCCTCAGTATTTGTAGCTCTAATTCTGATGCAGATGGTCTGCCCCTGGGTCAGGAAAATGCTGTATTACACCACGTAACTCTCAGCCCAACCCTACAAGCTGCTCAGGGAAGATGGTATTTGTCTCGTTTTGTAGATGAGGTGAAGAGACTTGCCCAAGATCACACACCTAATGTCGGTGATGTGAAAAATGGAAAAATAAAATAGGTTTCCTATTGGGTGGGAATAGATCTAGAGCCTACCAGAACAGGAAAACTTATGAGTACTTGTTCCAGGGTTAGCCTGCCAGCCAGATTATTTTTGTTTGATTAATCACAGGGCTCTGTGATTTAATCTCTGTGAGCAGGGTGGTGGCTAAGAGCATGGGCTCTGGAGCCAAACTGCCTGTGTGCAAATCTCAGCTCCACTGCTTAGCAGCTGTGCGACCTTGGGGCAGGTGACTTAATCTGTGAATGCTTCCATTTCCTTATTGGAAGGTTTTAGTGAAGGTTTGAATGAATTAATATAGTATATGTAAAGCATTTAGAATAACGTATGGCACAAAGTAGCACCAAGCAATATTAGTTATTGTTCCCACATTTCCACTGGAAGCCTGACTCAGACAAAGAGAACTGATGATCCTGAACCCATTGTCCTTGGACAGGCAACTGGCTCCCTGGTTACTGTTGCTGATCAAAGATGCTCTCTCTGGCTTCCAGTTTAATGAGGGCTTCTGTGGACCTACATGTGGGCCATAAAAAGAACAGATGCATTCAACACCAAATACCTCTTTCAATGCACGGTGTTTGATCTCTGTCACCCCCAGATACCTGGGAAAACTAGTTCCCTGTCCCCAGGCTTGTAACTATGTTTGATTTGTGTGACTAGCTAGCTACGGGGTCTACATATGTTAGATGTTTGACCAACATTTTCAAAATACATGTAGTCAAATTTCTTCGTATGACAGATCTTAATGATGTGCTTCTTCAGTTGGCTTTTCCTGGTTAGTCTGTGAAAATATGAGCTTATTCTCTGAATTTAGGGCATTTATTTAAATTCATGCATTTCTGGCCTAGTCTAAAATTAAATTATGAGATCAGAAATAATTTCAAAGAGCTGTCATGAACGTACAAAGTTATCCCTGCAACAGACCTTTTCACAAGATTACTCTGAAGAATTGAAATATTTAAGAGGTAGAAAATATGATTTCTGTTCAATTTTAAGCCAGAATTTCAAGTGTTACTTATTAAATGAAAATAGTGTGTAATGCATTAAGATGCACTCATTAAAATGTCCCTTTTTATTAGCTGAGCCAATGATATAAAAGACCCTATATTTAAATTTCTCATTGACCTTCCAGTAGAAAAATATGCAAATACCTGGACAAGAAAAAAATATAAATAGCTGTTAAAGATATCATGAATGTTTGCTGTCACTAGTAATCAAAGAAATATACAGTTGACCCTTGAACACGGGGGTTGGGGTGCTGACCCCCTGTGCAGTCAAAAATCCGTGTATAACTTCTGACTCCCCCAAAACTTAGCTGTTCCTTGGTATCTGCAGGGGATTGGTTCCAGGACCCCCCACCCCTGCAGATACCAAATTCAGTGGATGTCCAAGTCCCCCATATAAAATGGCATGGATCAAATGTATACAGTCGGCCCTCTGCCATCTGGGGACTCCCACCTGGGGATCAAAAACAGTACAGGTATGTATTGAAACAAATCCCATGTAAGCGGACCCACACAGTTCACACCTGTGTAGTTCAAAGGTGAACTGTAAATTGAAGTGAGACGTCATTCTCCAACCATCCAGCTGGAAGAGGCCTTTGCTAAACTGCCATGTCAAAGGTGATGGGCAATAGCCACCCAGCAGCTGGTGAGGACGCATAACCTTCTCCTGGTTGGTTGCACGCTCTGACCCAACAATTTCAAGCCGAAACATATGCAGAATTACATATAAGGATGTTCATTAGAAAACACACATAATAGGTAAAATGGTAACATCTTAAAGGTCCATCAGCAAAGGGCTGGTTCATTAACTATGGAACTTAAGCAGCCACTAAAGTGGAGAGACTGTTTTAGTGACACAGAAAAATGTTTATATGAAAGTAGATTACAAAATAATATACTGCAATTCTGTTTTTATAAAAAATCACACATATATATATACACAAACATATATCATTTTAAAAAGACTAAAAGGAAACACACAGAAATATATAAGGAATGAAATACATATACAGAGGTTGCAAAAAAATGTATACATATTTTAAGAAAGGAAAAAACTGTATTAAAATTGTAATACTCACTATATACCGATAACAACAGATGAACACAAGTCATGTGTATACATTTTTTGGGCACCCCCAGTATATATAAAAGATGGAAAGTAAATACACCAAAATGTAAAAAACAATTAGTTCCAGGGTGTGAAAACTGGAAAGCATTTTTTTCCTATGCTGAAACCCATATGATGTGTGTAATAAGGAGGGAAAACAACATAGAAACTATAGTAATTTTTTTAAAAGTTACTGTGCTGGTCTAAACCAGTAAAAAGACCAAACAACACCTGGGGAGACTCAGGGGCAAACTGAGGAGGGAGGTGGGATCCCTGGAACCGGCAGCCTGGGGCTTTGGTCTCATTCCCACCACTTCATCGGCCAAATCCCTTCCCTCTATGGACCTCAATCTGTAAAATGAGGGGCTGGGTCACACCAGTGGTTCCCAAACACAGGACTGTTTGCAGCAGGCTCACCTAGGGTTCTTGTTTCATTACACAAACAGACAGATAAATTGCTGGGGCCCCACTCCAAATCTCTTGAATCAGTCTCCAGGAGCGAGGCCTGGACATCTGTATTTTAATGAGTGTGCTGGCATGGCTGCCTCCTAGCCAGCTTTAGGAACCACTGGACTAGATAAGCCAAGAGGTACCCCCGACTCCAAAGCCCCCCTACTATGTACCCCTCCCCTAGCCCACTCCCGAAGAGCCTTGTTCCTGCTCACCGAGCACATCCTGGGGGCTGCTGGGGAACTGCTTGCTGAGCACAGTCTCCAGGGCATAGCTCAGGTCCATGCTGTGCCTGGTTATCTCTGCTGGCGTGGCACCTGCCGGGAACATCTGGGTGGGCAGCTCTGAGAAGCGGATCTCTGTCCCGGCTTTGGGCTTCATCTCAGGCAGTCGAGCCAGGCCTTCCTGGTAGCTTTTGCACTCGGTGCCGCAGCGGGGTAGATTCTGCCCCACACGGTCCTTGGTATGCCTCATGGAGAGCACAGGCAGCATCTCCGAGAAGGCACAGATCTGCCGGCTCTCAGGCTGCAGCCTCTCCATTGTGGCCTCAGTGATGAAGCTGGTGAGTGAGACCCACTTCTTGAGCGTGGCGTATGGGTAAGGTCCCAGGAACGGGTCCAGCTCCTGGAGGTTGGCCCTCATGGCCTCCACCTCAGCCTCTGGGGCAGGGGAGAGGTCTACCTCTTCCAGGACTGCGTTCCAGCGCAGGACCATCAGCCCCCGCTGCTGCAGGCTAAGGAAGAAGCCCATCCGAGGGCCCACCTCCCTGGGGTTGGCCTTGTCCACAGAGCTGTAGTGGAGGAAATGGATGCCTGGTGGGATCATTTTCACACCGCGGAACTTGGGCCCCACCTCCCAGGAGTTGTAGTCAATGCCAAACTCTGTCCCCTTGGGCACATTCAGGATGACCACGGTGGCCCCTTCAAAGAAGAGGTGCTTGGCAAGCTCAGGATCCATCTGCATAGCAGCCATGGACCAGTGGTGGGCGACCAAAAGGAGAACCCCTCTTGTCTTTCAGAATAACTGAAAAAAGAAAGAAATCAGAGTTCATCAGAACTTGGGGAAGAATGCTTCATTTGCTGAGCATTCTCTATGTGTCACATACTGAACTAGACTCCTGACATAATTATCTCCCAGAAGTTATCTCCTCACCACAACCCTACATCAGCTTTATAAATGAGAAAAATGAGAAAGAGAGAAGAGGATTTTCGGGTTTTGGTTTAATGAGCAAGAACACTCACTTTACAGCTGCAAAGGCATCAAAGAGAAGTGACATGTTCAAGGTCACACAAATTAGAACCTGGGTACCCTGCCCTCCAGGCCAGTGTTCTTTTCATTGTCCACTTAGGATCTGCTCTCAGATCACTCTCACAACAGAGGATGAAGGTGGAGAAAGCCTGCATGGTCCATCCTAAACTATAACTCTGCCTAACCTATTGCTGGAGAGTCCCAGGAGGTGAGAAGGATGATTAAATCCAGCATACACCCAGTTTCCCACAAACCTCAGGGAAGGCCCAGAAATGGACAGAGGTGGAAAGTGGAGGCTCAGCATCTAAAATTCACACTAGATGGGGGAGGTGAAGAGCCTGTTAACCACAAACCTCCCCTTCTCCTTTTATGCATAAAAACCTAAAGTCTAAGGAGTGAAACAACTTCTCAAAGGGCCCAGTCAGTGGCAGCTCCGGACCACTAGCCCAGAATGGATTCAGGTGGCATGGCTGGCCTAGGACCAGTATTTAGAAGAGAAAGAGCTCAGAACATTTATTTTACCTACCTCTGGACAACCCATGAGGACACACTGTAAAAATTCTGTAGGCAGACAAACACTGCCTGCGTGGTATTTATTTATAAGACTGGTTCCAACATGAACTAACTTAAACCAAACAATTATCTAACCTTCTAGTCCCAAGACACCTACCTATTCGGTTTAACAAATAATCACTAAATGCCTGCACTGTGCCAGGATCTTTACCAGGCACTTAATAAAACATCCAGTGGAAGATGGTCACTGCCCTGTAGGTACTTCCAATCTAGCCAGACATACGAACAAGAGCCCAAAATTTCATAAACAGAAGAACCAACTGCCTGTTTAATTCTCTTTACTTTTTCTTTTAACAAACAAAACAGTGAGGAACAGAAGACTAACCCTTTTCCAAAAATGTTAAGGGCATATTTTACCGTCTTAACTTAAAAAACACCACAAATGACTCTCATTCTACATCAGCAATTGTTTTTTCAGACTTCACGTCACACCTCATTAATGGGTTAAGAAATCAATTTAGAGAGTCTCAACCAGCATTATTTTTTTAAAAACAAAAAGAACAGAAGTTTAAAAAATCAAAGGGTATCAGGTGTAGTATAAATCACTGTTTTTTGAAGCTTTGTGGGTTTGTACGTCCTCTTGGTTGCAACGTAAAATGTATTCGTTCCTGTAGGTCACAGTCAAAAAAGTCTGAAAGTCACTGTTCTAAATAATTTATATCATCATCTTCCTATTCCCAAACCTGATTTCAAAAGGTACTTAAACAAATACTTGCTAAATGGACAGCTCCTGCTTTTAGAGTAATTGCTCATCGATTAGCGACTTTCCCTTGTGGCATCTGTATGCTCCTCCTTGATAATGACATTCTTCTTGTTCTAATTCCACCAGCCTGTACTAGTCATTATAGCTTCAGCAGCTGACACACGTCCTGGCACAGAGAAGCCCTAGAATGCAGAAAGTCACATCCACCCACTTCTCTCCACCACCTCCTTAATCTAAGCTACCACATCCCTCACCCAGAGTGCTTGCCCCTCCAATCCATTCTCCATCCAACAGCCAGAGTGACCTTTACAAAATGCCAATCTAAGCATGTCACCCCCCACACTTAATACCCTCTGAGTGGCTTCCCATGTGGCTCTTGGAGAACCAAAATTCTTACCATGACCTCCAAGGCCTGCATGGTCTGCTTCCTGGCAACGCCTCCAGCTTGTTCCAGAACATGCTCCCCCCACAGGCTCTGTTCCAGTCACATCTCTTTCAGACACTCAAACAGGAGGCTCCTCTGGATAGATAACTCTTCGCTCCCCTCTCTGTCAAATTGTTTATCTGATCTCCACTCAATATTCCCTCCTCGGTAAAGCTTCCTTGACGCTGGGCTAGATCAGGTTTCCTGTGTGATACACTCTCATGGCGTCTTGCACCTTTACATTTCACTTATCAAGGTTGCAATTTTGCCTACATTTAATAGAGGGCTGTCACCTCCACGAGACTTGAGTCTCTTTGTAGCTCTAGCACATATTAGACGCTTTAATAATAAAAGCACGATATCCGTTTTGCAGTTGAGAAACAAAGGCTCAGCTCGGGGAAAGACCTTGCCTAAGTTACAGAGAATCGGACAGAATCGCGTCGGACGCAGCCAATGTGTCGGGCCCCCAAGTTCTAAAGTTAAGAAAAAAGCGAAGTTACGCCGGGTGCCCTAGGAAGTACTGGCGACGGTTTCTCGGGGACAGGCCTGCAGAGACATCGGGGTCCCACCACTGACCCACAGATCGGGACGCGGCTGTCCCAGCGAGACGCCCTAGTTCAGGGCACTCCGTGATCCGGAGCGGGACAGAGGGGTGGCCCCGCCAAATGCCAACGAAAGCAGAGAAGTTAAACCACACCGCACTCACCAGCTTCGGTGTCTCCCCGCGCAGACACCGCGGAAACGCCCCGGAAGTTGTACCGCTTAGGCGTAGGACAGGAGCTACGGGAAAAGCGGCCCGGCAGAGCTCTCGGCCACGGAAGGAACGGTCCGCGCCTGCAGATTCCGCCTCATAAAACCTTTCGCTTTGCGTTAACTCGTTTTAGCTCCTGAGCCGTGGAGGACAACTTTCGCCAAACTGTGCATTTTTATATCCCGCTCCAGAAACACATTCACCAGCCATGGTCCTTTGATGTCAGTCATGGTCACTGAAGCTGGGGTCAAGGTCATGGCTGCTCAGTAGCTACAGTCAGATGCTCAGTTATGGTCCTGGTCAGCCAATCTCTACCTGAGTGACAGTGTCACAGCTGGCTCATTATCACCCAGTCTCAGCTTCCCACCACACTCAGGACTAAGAGAGAGCCTTAGAAACCCAGCTCCCAAACTAGAGAGAACCAGTCTCAGCCGTAGTAGCCACCATATCAATCTCTCCATCCGTAATCACCCAGTGTCCTCTGGCAGGACAGACCTAGCTGATAACTCAGTTAGGCTATATCGGTGCCCTGAGGGTGGTAACCTGCCTGTCTTGTTCTCTACTGTTTCCCCGGAACCTAGCACAAAACAGGCACAAAGATTCAGCTCAGTATATATGTTATGCATTTAATTAATGACAGTAATTTGGTATCAATAAATGGCTTCTATTTTGGGGCCTAGCCCTGTGCTGAGTGGTTGTACCACTCAGGGTCCAACCAAAGAAGCAGAGCCAATAGGAGATATATATTAAGAGACTTATTGCAAGGAATTGACTCATGTGATTGTGAGGGCTGGCTGCGTAAGTCCAAAATCCATAGGGCAGGCCATTCGCATATGATTTCTAAACCTTACACTACCCTAATAAGCAGGTATTAGTATTCCCAACTTACAGAAGAGAAAACTGAGGCTCAGAGAGGTTACACAGTCACAGTGGTGGAGCTAGGATGCAAACCAAGGTCTGACTGGCTGTTCTCGTCCTTGTGCGGCTACTCCTTAGCTTGTCTGTCACACTTCCTCAGCGACAGCTGGACACGCCAATCTGTCTCAGTCAAAATTCATCTCTTAGTGGGTATAGACTAGACTGGACCCTGCGGTCATGGTTAATCACCATGAGCTGCTGCAGGATTAACCAGAGATGGCTTCCATTAGTCACAGTCATGCATGCCAATCTCAGCCTGTTGTGTCAGTTCCACTTCCTGCATGAAGAAGCTCAGCTCTCTCCTCGCCCCTCCCTATTTCCAGTCTCAGGTGCTGAGCTCTATGGTCTGGTTGTCAGAGCTCCCTGTTCCAGCCAGGCTCGCCATCATCTCAGAGACTCCAGGGGACTATATTATGGGCATGGAAGCTGTGGATGGTGGCCCGGAAATCCCACCTTATGGGTCCTAGGTCCATCCAGATCAGGTTTCTCAGCCTTGGTACTACTGATATTTGGGGCCAGATAACTCTTTGTTATGGGGGTTGTCCCGTCATTGTAGGATGTTTAGCAGCACCCCTGGCCTCTACCCAGCAGATGCCAGTAGCACCCCTCAGTGTGTCAACCAAAAATGTCTCCAGATATTGCTAAATGTTCCCTGGGGGGCAAAACACACACATACCCACTCACGTTAAGAACCACTGATACAGATGAAACACAGTTTACTCCCAGGCAGCACAGAGGCTGACTCTGTATTTATGGGAGAGATACAGATCCAGGGCGTGTGGGGACCCAATGTTTGCAAACCAAATCCTATTGCAGAACCCCAAGTGTGACAGATAGCTAAAGGAAACCTGGGAAAATTCAGGGAAGGAGTAACAAAGCTCCTGGAAGGAATTGCCTTTAGCAAGACAGCTGTCTGGAGAGGGCTGAGGAATTGCTTTTCACTGCATAGCATTTTGTATAATTTAATGAAGAAATAGTATTAGTATTTGAAATTCCCACAGGGAAGTGCTCGGGATTTAAGTTTTAAAAAGTATTTAGAATGGTATGTACAAGGTAACTTCAACTCTGGAAAAAATACTTGGACGTGGAAAAAGTCTGGAAGAAAATGCACCAAATGATTACCAGTGGTTCTTGCTTGTGAAATTTGGGGCAATAAAGAAAGGCAGTCTGGTGTGAGTGGCTTAGTGGAATAAAAAGGAAAGTGCTGGTGCGTGCACCTCAGGTAGTCCAAGGGGTGAGTTTAAGTTTTACATGGATTACTTTTAATATTAATATTTTTGCATTTCTTTTTATGAAGACCTCCTTTCTTTGGCAAATGACAATAGTTTTCCATTTGTGGAAGTAATGTAGTTTCTTTTTTAAATAAACATTTTTTTACACAATTTAAAGAAAAATGGTAAGTCAGTAACAAGCCAGGTGGCACGTATGGGGTGAAGGCAGTGGGCAAAGGCTGGAGTTGAGGGTGGCTGTATACATTATCCACTAGGCTCCCATGGAGTGGGTTGCAGGAAGAGCCCCTGAGGTAGGTGTTCTTCTTTCAGGGAGGAGAGACTCTGCTGTTTCTCCACACACCGAGCCCTATGTCCTGGGGCACCCCCGCATGCTTACTGTTCCTTCCGCCTAGAAGGCTCTTGCCCAAGTTCTTCACCTTCCTGGATATTTCTCTTCATTCAGCTCACAAATATAACCTCCCTAGGGAGCCTGTAATTGGCCACCTTATTGAAGATGGTTTCCTTCAGTGACCATCCCCCCATGTGCATTTCCTTCCTGGTGCCCATGCCTCACTTGGGTATTGTCTCTGCCCTCCTGTTGTGTTCTGTTTCCTCCACTAGCCTCTGGGTTCCTGGAGGACGGACTTTGTCTTATTTGCTGTTGCACCTGCAAAGCCTAATGCAAGGACTGGACCACACTGGGAGCTACAAACTGGTTGAATGAAACTGTTCTAGGTTGGGATCTCTGCACTCCAGTTTCAGCCCTACTCGAAATGCGGACTTGTACTGGTAGTCAAGGGGGGGGGGGGAGAGAAAGAGATAGAGAGGGAGGGAGAGAAAGGGTGGGGGGAGAGAGATGTGCGCCAAGGCAGTTGTGGTTCAGCATCAAACACATTTATTTCACTTTTATTGAGTATACAAGAACAGAGAGCACACGCATACAGCACGGAGCACTGAGGTGGGGGAGCGCGGGGACCAGAGAGGAGAGAGGGGTGTGAGTAAAAAGGAACAGGACAGCATTGCAGTTGGTTGGTAAGGAGCTTTGGGGAAAAAAAAAAAAATTGGAATGATGTTGCTCATGCAATTTCAGGCCAGTCTTGGAATGTGCTTGCAGGATTCGAAAACTGAGACAGGTCCTGGCACTTCCTGTACCCTCAGACTGAAAAGATTCTGAGAAAGCAAAATAAAATGAAAATCTGTAGGATGGCAGAGGGGGGAAAAGACCCTGGAGAGCATCTGGTTTATCTTCTTCATTTCATAAGTGGGGAAACTGAGGCCCCAGATGGGGCACAGGACTAGCTCCATGTCACAGGGTGAGTTAGGGGCTAAGCCAGAATGGCCGCCCAGAACTCCTGACTGCCCTCTGGGACTTTTTTCACTATGCTACATGGGCTCCTGGGTGGAAAGGCAGCACAGAAAAGATGAGAAATATAAAAAAGAAAAGTAGGTTGAAGACAGACAAGACAAATGTCTATATTCCATGAAGAGGAGGATGGGGAGAAACAGTGTCCTAGATTTCAGTTTGGCACCTCCCCTCCTCCCTGGTGGCGCTGCCTGCCTCTCCGTGGAAGGAAAGTCAGAGCATCTGTGGGACGGAGATCGCCACCAACCCTGGCTGGCCCATGAGCTACGCCGGGTCACTTCATCCCTGCACTGAAGCCACACACCCCGGGTCTGCAGGCAAGTGTAGAACCCAGAAAAAAATATCCTCCCTCCGAAGGATGTCCAGTGTGTTCAGATGCCTGGTTCCAGCAAAGACAAGGGTGCCTGAGCCAAATTCTGGGTAGCCCAGAGGGTGAAGCCACTCTGGCTCTTGACCCAGAAAGAATGGAAGCTCTCAGGTTGAGCAGGGCAGGAAGGAGGTTCTGTGGCTTCTTTACCAGGATTGTAAAAAGAACGTGCTGCATAGAAAGTGTGCTGTCACACTTGAGGGGAGTTGGGGAGGACGACCGACCTGCTGGGGGTGGCGGTGGGGGTGGGGGAATGCGGGGACTCTGCCACCTGATGCCCAGGTTCAGGGCTCTCTGCCCTCCGTCCCATGTGGCCCACAGACGCACACTATTCTCATCCTGCCTCAGGCGAGCACCAGCTAAACAGCTAAGCGTACATAACCTCGGGGTTACTGATAAGCAAGCGTGCGCCCTCTAGAGGACATCCCTGGGCAATGTCCCAGAATTGCGAGACAATGTGGAAATGCGCTCAGAGGGGGCAGCCATGGTTAGAAATGTAAGGCTTGCTCAGGGGACTTCCCAGGGCCCTCCCTCCCCCGCCCCCCCACTCTCTCTAGTCCAAGAATAGTGCCTGGCATCAGTAGGTACTCAATAGTTGTTGAATGACTTTATTGACTGCTTTAGAAGCAGGACTAGGGAGGTGAGATGGGACTGAGAAATTAAAATGCAGTGGGGACATACTTGCTCACAGGAGACTCACTGAGCTCAGGGAAGCAGCCTGTGGCAGGAAAGCCTGGGAAAGCCCGTGTGCCGGAGATCAATGCCAAGCTTTTCATAGGGTGTTTCCGAGGGTTTCTGTGGTCTCGAGGCAATTTCTGGGACTCTGAGGGCACAGACTCAGAGCTCAGATGCTGACTGAAGGGGAGGTCTCCAAAGCCAGGGTCTTCTACATCGATAGAGACTGAGCAGCACCACCTCTCATCCACAGCTTGTTCTGGGGGAGGTGAAGCCTTCGGGAATACACTTTTGACCTGTTAGGGTTTACCCTGTGTTCACGGTCTCTGCCGTGGCTGCTTTGGCCCAGGAAGAGGAAAATGATTCAGACAGAATACAGACGTGGTAAAAGAAAAGAGCTGGGGATTTCCAGACATCCAGGTTAAAGCCACCATCCGCTACAGTGGCTGGGGCATCACCTCCCTTGGGATGGGGAGTTCGCTATCACAATTTGGTCAGGGAAAGGCAAGACATGTGGCAAACAAAATAGACGACTGAAAACAGAAGCAAGCCCCTAGGGAGGTAGGGGGATTGAGCCAGGGGACCTCTGCAGCAAAATCCTAACTCTGGACCCCACACGTGAGCTCAGACCAGGTCCTGGTTGCTACTGCCCAGGCGGAAAAGGCATCTTGGACTACATCTATGTTGCTTCCTTCTTGCCAAACCCCTGCCTCTCCATTTGGGGACCCCACTCCTCCCCACCAATCAACCAAGGACAAACACCACACACTGTATTACTACACTGAACCGTCAGCTCCTACTGTGAGCAACTCACAGCCAGAGGCTAGGTCTCCTTGGCTGGGCCGGCTCAGTGAGATCTAGGAACCTTGGGATACATCAATCACAGATAATTATAATTTTAAAATGTCAGCTTCATACTTACCAGCACTGTTTATTTTAATATTTGTTTCCCGTTATATGTAATATACATAACTTAAAAGCACATCCATACAAATCTCCTACAAGCTGCACTTTCATAATGAGAACCCAGAACTTGCCTTCCTGTGGCTTGGTTTTCTGTTCTTGCTTTCTTTTCTTTTTCTCGTTTCAAATGAGAGTCATCTGCAGTGGCCCTCAGCAGGACCAGGACACAGAGGGCGTGGGGTGCAGGGTCGGGAGAGAGGGAGGAGAGAGCCGAGACAGAAATGACAAGACTTCTGAGTGGGGGGGAGGGGAGGTGGAAGAAAGGAAAGTGGATTTTGCAGCCCAGTGTCAAGACCCAAAAAATAATAGTCCAGTGTTCCTCCTCCTCCTTTCCAAGTAGGGAATTCACTTTCTTTCTCGGAAAATGGTTGACGGTGTGTGTCTTGCTGCTGCAACTTATCTTGCTTTGCTGCAAAAGGGTTTTTTCCTTTGCACTTGAGTGGGCAACAGATACTGGAGAAGAACAAATGGAATGTCCACCCACCAGATGTAATGTGCAGAACCAGGGTCATACTGTACTTCTACAATCATCGTGGCCTGGCTTGCTTTTGCCGTTTTGTTGGGCTTCGAAGTGGGGGGAGCAAGGGATTATTGTCATTATAATGAGTTTTCCTGAAAACTCCCACCAATTCTTCAATTTGTCTGCAAAGGAAATGTAGGTGTTCAGATGTTGGTTGTTGCTGTTTGGTCGACTGCTCGGCCAGCCCCGGCAGCAGTGCAAGGACGCAGTGTTTCCTGTATATATATCTATATCTCTATATATCTATATATATATATGCTTCTTCTTTCCCAGTCTCTTATCAGTGACAGTACGTCGCAGCTGGGATGTTGGTGTTGAGTCGGAGAATCCAGAATGAAGGCCCCTTCTTAACGGTTCTCTGGCTTGGGTTGGACCAGAAACGCTAGCATCTCTTCACAGAGGTCAGGAGTCCTGGAGCCAGAGTCATGGGGGGAAGGGGACACAAAGGAAGGAGGAGGATAAGAAAAGTTAGTAACATTGTCACCCATCTTTAAATACATGGCAAGAGGCTGTTTCAGCTAGTCTTTATCACATGTCCTTTACTACGGCTCAGGAAGACAGCGTGATTTGTCTAAAGCCACTCAGCTTGTAAGTGGCAGCTGAGATCTGAACCCACATCGAGCTGATCTAGCCAAAGCCCCTGTGTATTTGCTTGTGTGTTTCTGGGGAGGTGATTTCTTTTCTTTTGGCCTGAAAATGTATTCAAGTTTCCTTTAACACTGAGAAGCTAGGATCACACTCGTTGCATTTTTTCTCCCTACCTTCTCTCAGTTCTAAGAAATGTCTAGTCGTGATTGCAGACGTTCTTTTCTTCTTTGTTTTTCCTTTCAGTTCTCCATGGGCCTGCTGTGTCCTGGGGATTAATCCCCAGGGAGCAATGTTTAAATAAAGAAATGAGCCTGGATCCCAACTCAGGTTCGACTCCAAAACTTAGTGGTTAAGGGGTGTGGGCTCTGCAATCCTGAATCCTGAGTTCAAATCCCACTCCATGACCTACTAGCTCTGTAATCATGGGCAAGTTTCTTAACCTCTTTATACCTCAGGTGCTCCCTCTGTAAAATGGGCCCTGCCTTATGCAGTTATAGGGATTTAAAACAAGGATCAACATATAGTAAGTGCTAAATAAATACTGGCTGTTCTTATTACAATTGTTGTTAATTAATTAATTAATTAAAAATTTTTACCAATCTTAAGTCAGTGGTTTTATATATATATATACTTTTTTTTTTTTTTTTTTTTTTTTAAGGCTGGTGCAGCTCACAGTAGCCCATGTGGGGATTGAACCAGCAACCTTGGTGTTATTAGCACCACGCTCTAACCGACTGAGCTAACCGGCCACCCCCTGTCATTGTTAATTTAACCACATACTACTCTGGTCTTCTGAGGTCAAGAGCTGTCTCTTCCTTATCATGCCTTTCCAGTGCCCAACACTAGGCCTAGCACATAGCAACTACCCAAAACTATCCAACAGGCGGCATATTATTCCTGCCTTTTATCACTCACATCTGGCCAAATGCTAATAAAGTCATATAAGATCATTTGACAGATGGGAAAACTGAGGCCCAGGTTCAATGACTTAGCAAGTTGGTTAGAACCCAAGGCTCCTGCTTTGGAAGAAGTCAATGACTTTTTCCCCATTTAATTAACATTTTGAAGGTAAGAAAGCTCTAGGAAGCTGGGTGAATGCTACCCTCTTGCTGGCAGGGTTTGGAAGACAGGTCCTGCCTGAAGGAGGTGGGCCAGTGGGAGATGATGGAGCAGAAACCACTCATCTTGCCCGTGAGTCTGCAGAGAAAAGACTCTGTGTGAGATGAGCGTGCCTTCCACACTCACAGAACTTCCAGGAGGAAGGACTTCCAGAAGGAAGGCTGAATCAACTGGAGCAGGGACACATTTCTGGAGGATCCAGGGAGGGAAGAGAAGATGAAGACCAGTAAGATGGACACCCACATGGAAACAGCGTCTTGTGCACCAGGCTGGGGGTGGAGGTTTATGGTCTGACTTGCTCAGGACTCTCGTCATCCCTAAACACGGCAAAACCCCGGGGGTCAGCGGAATGCCTGGGATTGGAGCCAGGTCCCTGGATTCCCAGCACAGAGTTCTTTGCATCAGTAGCTCCTCTACCTGGCTGCGCATGGGCTTACGAAGGACCAAGGTATAACTAAATCCCCAGGTCCCGGCCCAGTGCTTCTAAATCAGACTTTATGGCACTAGTTCTCTACTACCTGTATCCCCAGGTGATACTGCCAGCTCAGCATCAGCTTGGTAAGTGACCTACACTCTACCACTCTGAGGTCTGGAGGACCAAAAGCAAGAATAATTGGACCACTGAGGAGACAGAAGTGACAGTCACTTGCATGAAAGTCTGAGGGAAGCTGGAAAACAGGCTCTGCCCATGACCACCTGAAGACCAACGCTGTCCAATAGAAATCGAGTGAGAGCCACATACGGAATTTTTAATTTTCTAGATAACAGATTTTCTAGACAATTTTATTTTAATTTTCAGATATTTCTAGTTTTCTAAAATTTTTAGATAAATAAAAAATTGTAACTTCTATTAAAAACAGTATAAAGAGGTAAAATTAGTTTTAATAATATATTTTACTTAACCCAGCATATCCATTATCATTTCAACATGTGATCAAAATGAAAATTATTGAGATATTTTAGTTTTTTCATATTAAATCTTCAAAATCCTGCATGTATTATATTTTCCCCTTACAGCACGTCTCATTTTGGATTAGCCAATTTCAAGTGCTCAATAGCCTAGGCTCATGGCTCCTATTCTGCAAGCACAGAAAAACCATTTCCATCATTCCAGAAGGTTCTATTGGACAGCACAGTCTAGACCAGGATTTAGCAGTCTTTCAAAGTGGAAGGAAAATGTTTCAGTGCTTTTTCTGACACAAAGTGGGTGGTAAACAAAGGACTAGAAAGACATACTCTTGTATCTTTCTAGAAGGTATTGCATTCATTCATCAGGGGAGAGGGCAAAAGGAGCCCTGTTGTTTGTGAGGGTCTTTAAGACAGATTTTTGTTTCCATTGTGGTATAACGTGAAATGTGTCAAGTGCACAAATCTAAGTGTAGAGCTCGACAAATTTTTATACAGTGGTACCTCGGTTTTTTAACGTAATCTGTTCCAGAAGACTGTTCGAGTTCTGAAACATTCGAAAACCGAGGCACGGTTTCCCCATAGAAAGTAATGCAAAATGGATTAATCCATTCCAGACTTTTAAAATCAACCCCTGAAACTGCAAATTTAGCATGCATTTTACTATCTAATAATACCATAGATCCGTAAAATTTATGGCATTCGTAAACCGAAATGTTTGTCAACGGAGACGTTAGAAAACCAAGGTACCACTGTATATGTATAAAACCATGTAACCCACCCAGTTCAAGATGCTGATATTTCCAGCACCCCAGAAGGTTCCCCTGTAACTCTGCACTATCAATATCACATCCTAGAAGTAACCACTATTCTGATTTTTATCATTGTTGGTTAGTTTTGTTTGTTTCTGAACTTCCTATGAATGGATTCAAACAGTATGTACCTTCTGTGTCTGACTTATTTCGGTGAACTCAATGTCTGTGAGATTTTGTTTTATAGGTCTGATGAATGTCAGTAAATTTCCAGAGGGACCAGAAGAACTCCTTGAATTTATACCAATGACAGCCCTATCTGCTCTAGCACCATCTCTCATTCCTCTTATTCACCAAAGTCCTGATGGCCCATAAGGAGACAAAAACATGGGGGCACCTAGGATTCTGGCCCCAGGTGCCTGAGAAGTCAAGAGTTTGCAATCCGGCAAGACAGATGGGACCATGGGCTCTGGTCATCACAACCCCTGCTGCCTTAGCAACAATCCAGTGACCTGTGATGGAGACAGAAACTCTGGGATAGGAATGCCCCCTACCAGGCACTGGGCTTGGTAGGACTTTTTCTGATTTCAAACTCCTAGGCAGTGGCCAGGGAGGTTCCGCTTGCTTCCATCTGTCCCACTTCAGTACCCACTGTCAATCCTTCTCACCTTTTCTTACCACTTCTAGATTCACTTTACTGGATCTGGGGCCTGAAACCCCAGAGAAGCCAAGGAACTAGGCTTCTTCTCCACTGTGATTCGTTGTATCTGGTGGAGGGGTCAAAGCTGTGCCAGGGACCAAGCCACGTGATGGGTTCTCAGATGGAAATGACCCTTCGAGGACCTTGCCACACTTCCCTCCTCCTCATGGCTGCTGGAGCCTCACCTGTGACTTCTTGTCCCTCTCCTCCGGGGATGGGTCTGTTTCTCTGTATACGACAGCTTTGGTTACCAGCATGTCAGGATGCTGCAGTTTGGCCTCCTTGATGGCCAAAGCCAGGGCCTGGTGGAAAAGAAGAGCAAAGTGAGGAACCACCGAATATCAAATATGGAACAGACCATGGAGACCAACAAGCAGCTCAGTGCACAGCTGGGGAAACAGAGGCCTAAGAGTTAAAGGAAAAGACTAGAGCTTGGGGCTTCTGGCTCCTTCTGGCTTCCATTCAATGCCCCTTGCTTCAGGGCCCCTTGTCTGGACAAGGTCAGCAGGAAGTGGACATCTTCTCAGCCCACAAGGGCAGCCATCCATGGGTAACTCAATATGGCGGGGATTGGGGACCGGGCATTGCTGCTGTGAATACGACTCCTTATCTCCATACCTGGTCTTGATCAACATCTTCATCCCCAGTAATAATGATTCGCTTCTCGATCCTCGTCTCAGAAAACCCTCCTTTCACAGTCTGCAGTGGGAGAGGAAGGCAAGGTCAGCCGTCGGTGCTCCTGGGGCAGCAGCCGCAACAGGGGAGCTAACCAAAGATCCCTGCGGGGCACAGCTGGAAGCAGCAGTCACCTTCTCTCCTGGCTCCCTCAGGTTTTTCCTTTTCTGGTTTTGGGACTTCAGACTACAGATCTTGCCTGAGGGCCACCACTGTCCCAACTACTAAACTGCCCCCTCCAGGTCTTCCAAGCCCAGATCTCATGCCTGCCTCTGTCTCCCTGGTTGGTGACCCTTCTGCCTTCCTGCCTCGGTACTTCCTGAGCACCACGTTCATCTCGCTCACGGTTCTGGGACTCTCTACCCTGTGCTGACCTTGGGTGCGGGACCTGGCCTTGCTCGGTAGGCTGCAGCTCTTGAAGGCAGAGGCTATCTTTTGTTCATTGCTCTATCCCCTCTTCCCCCACGCCTCTGCCAACCTGACCAGGGCAGGTGCTAAATGCCGATTTGCTGAATGAACACATGAATGAAATGTGAATGGTGACAAGGTTCTACCTTCCAACAACACTAGAAATTTCGTGGGTGATACTGATCACCACCAATGTTTTCGGAAGAGGTGGATTTGGGTGTGAGTTTAGAAGTAGAAACGGGGCAGGACCTAATTGCTTGGCATATTGAAGGAGGGTGGCGGATGAGGGAAGTCCTAGCTGGAGTCAGGAGTGGACAGAAAAAAGAAGAGGTTCCCAGTTGGCAGGGCCAGGAGGGCCTTGGGGAAGAAGAGTTTTCTGAGCTGTATGCAGTGGGGTGTGTGATGGAAAACCTTCCCATAAAGCTTTCAGTGAAGTCAACATTGCTCACTAATGCTTTTGGTGACAGCGGGTGCTCTCTGGGGACTGTGCAGAAGTGCTGAGTCCTACATAGGAGGGGGCAGGGCTAAGAATGTGTTGTAAAGTGCCAATGCCACCTTCCAGACTTCTTTGGATGGCTCAGTAGAACCTACAACTCAACCTGGCTCCCTGGCCTCTCTCCTTCAGGTCTCCATCTCTGGTCTAGGACCCCTTCTGCCTCCCCCTGGCCACTGCAGCACGGATGTGCCAGCCTGTCCTCAGCCCTGTTTCCTTGGCTGCATCACGGCTGATACATCAGGAATGCTGTCCTTTCTTGGCCCTTCCTCTTCCTTCCCCAACTCTGTCCCCCACCCTGGTCCAGGCCCTCTATCCCTTGTCTATCTATAAATCACTCTCTCCTTTCTCTCATCTACCTGCACATCCTGGGGGACCCAATCTCCTCTCCTTAAACCTCTTCTCACTGGGTCACTCCCCAGTTAAGACACCTTGATAGCTTTCCAATGGTTCTCAGACTCAGGCCACATTTGTCTTGGAATGCGTCTTATTTGTCTCTATTCTGCTTCCCCTGGCCCCAGTCCAACCTGATTTCCCACAGATACATCTCTACATGCTGCTTCTTCCTGGCAGAGACCACTGCTCCCATTTCCCACTACATGCATTGCTTACAGCCCCTCAAGCGGCCCCTCGCACAGAGGCCAGCGTAAGGTGGACGCTTAGTAACATTTGCTCAGCGAACAGAGAAGCAAACACACGATGTTTCTGCTGCATTGTGTAGAACGTCTGCCTCTGCCTTCTCCTCCCTCTCAAGTCCTACCTGCTTTCCAAGACCCTGCACAAACCCACTTTTTCCAGAAGACCATTCCTCACACATTGAGCCTTCCTTACGTCACCCCCCTCGAAATCCCTCCAGCACTTAATGTCTATAAGGTGCAAACACCAGTGGTTCACAGTTCTGTCCAAGGAGACGGCCTCATCCCCCAAGCCTGGCTGTCAACGCTGAAAGGTAGGTCCGTGCATAGGACAACCGTATCAGAACAAAGCGCACAGCACTCTAGGAACTGGGAACACCACGGGTCTTCTCTGTCCATGTTGTAAGGCAGAGCAATGGCAATGACCTTCCCGAGCCCCACAGCCAGGCTAGGGGCAGATGACACCCTGCTGCTACTCACTTTGGTAACATGGGTGGTGGTGGAGGTGGAGAGGGTTTCCGCAGTGGCGCCGTAGGTGCTGGTGAGGACATCTTTCCCGATGATCTGCAGAATATAACCACCCCCACCCCGGGGTCAGGTGAGGATGCTGGGCTCTGCGGGGTGGAGGCGGGGTGGGGTACACCAAGGGACGAGCAGGGGTCCCATGGAGGTGAAGTTTGGAAGCCAAGATGCTACGAACCATTGAATCTAAGAATTCAGGAATACTGGAATCTTCAGAATGTTAGAGCCACGAAATTCTCAAAGCCTGGAATCTAAGATTCCTAGAACCTGAGATTCCTAAGGCCCAGAATCTTAAGAAGACCTGGCTTCTAGAAGAATGAACCGAGGGATCCAAGGGAAACCTCTTGGCTCCCCACCTTGTCAGAGCTGGGAACACGCTCTCTGTGGGGCTAAATGATGACAACGACAGATCAGGAGGAGGCAGGAGCTGCAAGAGACCTCAAAGGGGGCAGACTCGGGCTCACGGGGCAACCACTAACAGAGCCAGGTCCAGAATCCAAGCCTCTGGACTCCTAGTCCATAGCGTCTCCTGGTCAGTAAGGAGAGCAGAGCTGTCACATCACAGGTGCTGCCAAGGGGAGGAGTCACTTCACCCCCACACTACCACTGCCCTGCCGTGTGTGTGTGTGTGTGTGTGTGTGTGTGTGTGTGTGTGTGTGTTGGAGGGCAATGGGCAAGACTCTGGTGGACACCAGAAACCCTGTGGGCCTCTGAAAACAATGCACTTCAAAGGGCAGCCTTCTGGGCTCCACGCTGCCCTTGCTGCGGCCTGGTGGTGGACCTGGGTCCATTCTCCGTGTGGAGTCCCCTAACCTGAGCTGGCCCTGCCCACTTACCGGAGAAAGAGAACGGATTTCCGTGGCCACCGTCTGTGGGCCTGGGATCATGGCAGCTGCCCCCTTCCCGGACTTGAGACTGTTCTCCTGGGAAAACAATAGTGCTCAGATGGCCAGGTCTCAGGTGGGCGGGCCCCCAGGATGGCCAGAGCACATGGCCATGCAGCTCTCATGGCCACAGGTGGAGTTGTGACGTTAGAAGCAGAGAGCCGAAGGCATGATTCAGGTCAGTCTCCTCTCATTTGTCACGCACTCACTTACTCATTTACACACTTACACACTCGCTCGCTCACATGCTTACACACTGACTCACACACTCATTCACTGCACAAACATTTACAGAGTGCCTGGCATTAGGGACACCGTGGTGAACAAGACACAGGACTGTTTTCTGGAAGTACTAACAAAAGAGTTGAGACGTTCAGGTTCTCACCCTGGCCTTGCCACATTCTAGCCACATGACCTGGGGCACAGCCACTTCCCCTCCATGGGCCTCATGGATTTACCTATAGAAAGGGACCCCCGCAATAGAGAGGTTATCCGTGGTAACCAATGCCCCACTCTGGCGGGCAATGCTGATCATGGGGGGAAATGTGCAAAAGTGGGGGCAGGGGGCAGTGGGAAATCTCTGTACCTTCCTCTCAATTTCGCTGTGAATCTAAAACTGCTCTAAAAAAATAAAGTCTTTAAGTTTGTTTTTTAAAGGGACCCCTGCCCCACTCCCACAGGGACATAATGAGGATAACAGAGGAGAAAGGGCTTTGCAAACAGAAACCTATAGGATAAATATGAGAGTATAGATTAGCTATTAATAACATAATAACTATTGCTTTCTGACTACTTGCTATGTACTAGGTATTATCCTAAGGATGCATTATCTCATTTAATCCTCAGAATGAATCATCTGAATACTCTTGTTTTATTGATGAGAAACTACAGGGCCAGAGAACGTTAAGTGGCGTGTGTAAGTCCTCCAGCACGTTAGTGCTAGAACCCGGATTCAGGTCCACGTTCATCAGACTCCACGCCTGACGCCCTCCTTCAGCCACATCACTCTGCCCTCAGAATCCTTACCCGTGAGCCACTTCTCCTGGTCCTACATTGGCTTCTGACTACTAGATAATCCTGGAAGTGGCCCCAGACTTACTGGCCCGTATCTGGCAAGGGGCCTAGCTGACTGCCTGACTTACCTCCCACTTTCTGCACCATCTCAGGGCTCAGCCTTGTCTGTCCAGGGCCCAGAGCTGTGTCCATTCTGCAGGTGCCCAGCAGGCTGGTCCTGGCCCTGGTCTGTGTGTGGTACTAGACCTGGACCTCTGCCTGCCCGGGGATGGGTGAGGACAGAGCCCTGTGCCTTTGCCCTGCCTGCTCCCCATGCCTTCCTCCAGCTGAGGTCATCAGTGACCTGGCCACCTGGCCCTCCATCCACGAGCAACTTCCTCAGATGGAGTCCCAAAATATGGCAGCAGCAGCAGGTCTTAAAAGGACGGCCTTCCTTCCAAGTGCAACGCTTTCTTTCTCCCGGCTCAGGAAACGGCCATGAGCCACTTTGAGTCCTGCTGTCACGCCAGGCCAGTCTCCTCCACAGCCCTGTATGCCACTGCTTCCTTTCCCCAGGCAAAGCCTCACCTCTGCCTCCACGATGAAAACAGAGGCCACTAATGAGGACCCAGGTCGTTCAAAACAAGGCAGCATCTGTTCCATCTGTTCCCCTGGCCTCTCCTGCATCTCGGACAGTCCTCTCTCCTGCCTCAAGGAGGAGCAGCAACTCTCCTGACCAGGGCAATGTCACCATCTCTGCTCTGGGCCCTTCCTTCCAGGTACGCAGGGCTCTCCTCCTCGCCACCCACTCTGGGCCAAATCAGCCACTCCAGGCTCCCTCATCAAGGCCACCGTCCCCCTAACCCTTTAGCTGTAGCCCAGATCTTTCTTGAACCCTGGCCTTTAAAACAAATTGTGTCCTAGACATTTTCCCCTGGAAACGTCCACCGGGCATCTCAGACTCAGCAGATCCAAAATGAAATTTGCAGCCTCCTCCTACTCCCGACCCAGACCTGCCACAGGGCACTCCCTCCAATGCTCTCAGTGCTTCTCCCACTAGAGGGGCATCCCCTGTGAAAGCACAGACACTGCCTTCCCCCCCCGGGAGTTTCTGAGGGGTGGGGCCGGCCTGAGAATTTGCCTTTCTAACAGGCTCCCGGGACGGGACCGTATTTTGGGAAGAGCTGGGCTGGGGAGCAGTGTCACCAGCCCATCGTTTCTCCTGTCATCTGAAGAGTCTATCAATGACCAAAGCCTGTGCTTTCCGCCTCCAGGCACCCCTGAACCCTGTCCCTCCCTCAGCACCTGACTCCTCATGCTCTGGTCCTGCAGCAGCCCCTAAACTAGTTCCCTGCCTTCTCTTTCGGTTTCTCCTAATAGCACGTGGGCTCAGGCACATTGTCTGTCTCCTTCAGTGCTGGATTCACACAGCGTGGGTGTTCTGTAAATATGTGCTGAAGGGAGCAGGGAGGGAGGAAAGGAGGGCAGAAGGAAAAAAAAAGAGAGACCCATGTCCCCGAGGGAAGAGATTTTTGCTTTAGTCATGTTCCACACAGGCTGCTAGCGTCATCTTCCCCAAACACAGACACACATATTTTGATGACATCATGCCCCTATTCAAAAAAGTGACTTTCCATGATCTCCAGGATGAAGTCTGAACTTCATACGTGACTGGGGAGGCCCTGCAAGCCCTGGCCCAGCCTTCCTTTCCAGCCGCTTCGCCCGCTGCCCCTCCCCCACAAACCTGACCTCTCCCTTTACTGACCAAGGGCTGTGCTCCTTCACACCTTGCCTCTGTACCTGCTGTTTCCACTGCCTGGAACACCTTCTCCCATGATTGCACCTTAATTTATCCTTCAAGCATAGCTCAGATGTCCCTGCTTAAAACCTTCTCCGGCTTCTATGATGTCACCCATACCTCTTCTCCCTGTGCTCCCTACGAAAGCATATATGACACTGTTCCGTAAAGGCAGGACAAAAACAACAGCCGCACACATTACAGACTACGTCCTAGGTTGCCAAGCTCTCTTCTGAGAGCTTTGCACAGACTACCTTCCTCTTCACATCAATCCTTTGAAGGATATGCTATTATTGCCCCTCACCCCATTTTATAGAAGTGGAAACTGAGGTCTGGAGAGGTTCAGGTAACTTGCCCAAGGAAGTCATCAAGCCAGGAAGTGGGAGAGCTGGGCCTTGTTCACCACTGTGTGCCCAGGACCTAAACCCAGGGGCACAGCACATGGCATGTGCCCATGGTTATTATTTGGACAAATGAATTCTAGCAAGCAGTATCTTTTCTTCAACTCCGTATCCCCATACTGGGCAGATAGTAGAGATTAATAAGTGTTTTTGGAACAAATGAATGGATGGGTGGACGGATGGATGGACGGATGGATGACTAAATGAATGATGAAACTGCCTGCTGACCATAGCACAAATTTAAATTTAGCCCTTTAAGCATCCCGATGCCACGTGGTGAAGGGTTGAGTGGAGAGGAGGAACTGAGTGACCAGGGAAAAAAGTGTGTAAGCTGGTAACTGGTTTGGGTTTATTTCTCTTAAAATCTTTGTTTACTCAAAACCTACCTGGAAGATAGTCTAAATTAATGTAATTCTTTTCCTATGTGTATATCAGGGGTTTGGCAAGAGAAAGCATTGGAAAACAACTTCCCAACCACTCAAGACAGATCTGGCCCAGGCACCGATACCTGCCCCTGCCCCAGCCCCAGCCCCAGCCCCTACCCCAGCCCCAGGCCCGTGTGGCCAGTATTCACAATGGTCAGGATGAGGGAACAGAGCAGAACGGCTGAGGTGGACAGCAGGCTCCTGGAGTCAGAATGCCTGGGTTTGACCTGGCTCTACCACTTATTGGTTGTGTGACCTTGGGTAAGTCACTTTACCTCTCTGACCTTCAGTTTCCTCATCTGTAAAGGGCAGGGACAAAAAAGAGCATTTACCTCACAGTTTGTTTGTTTTTGAGGACTAATGAAATCATTGCCTGGCACCAAAACCTGTGTGACAAATGCTATCTGTTCTGTGTCATCATTAAAGGATCTGATGTTACTGAACTCTCTCAAGAACCCGTGAACCAGACAGAATGGGGATTATTCCCATTTTACAGATGAGGACACCTGAGGCCAAGGACCTCCCCTTCATGGGTCAGACAGCAAATAGGTAGCAGAACCACAGGGTCCCGCAGGAAAAGGTCCAAAATCCTGAGCTTCCAACTTAGGTTCACCACACGCCATCTACTGACCAAGGTAAGGAAGTGGCTCAATACGTGAGAAAATGCACAGCTGCTACGGTAGGCGGACTGGTGCTCAGGAAGGACTTTCGGGCACAATCCTCAGGCATTGCTAATAATCAAATAGTACCATCCTCCCTTTATCTCAGCTGTTGCTGAGATGGTCCGGATAACTGAGACCCAGGGATTCTACCTCCCACATTATTCAATTTGGAAAACTGACGTCTGACTGGATGTCCTGTGGCAACTACAGGGGCAGACAATTTGACTGTATGTCCCAGGCCTGACGCAGCAAGGCCGATGAGGGCTTCCAGAAGCAACTGGCAGTGTTAGCTTGTTATCTGGCTATTTTGGGGGTAAGGGGGCTGGTCAGAGAGGGAAGCCACCTGGTCCCA
The DNA here is from genome assembly GCF_036562045.2 of Rhinolophus sinicus. Classification (NCBI taxonomy): domain Eukaryota; kingdom Metazoa; phylum Chordata; class Mammalia; order Chiroptera; family Rhinolophidae; genus Rhinolophus; species Rhinolophus sinicus. The sequence continues at coordinate 35,698,844 of NC_133762.1, forward strand.
CTTACCATGGTGGTGGATATGGTCTCCGTGGTGATGGAGGGAGCAGTTGTTATGAACTCTTTCCCCATGGGGGCAGTGCCGTCAACCTGCTGGCCAGAGGAGGAGTCATGAGAGAGAGAGAGAGAGAGAGAGAGAGAGAGAGAGAGAGAGAGAGAACGAACCAGATACACCTGCACTATCTGTCACCTGGGCTCATAGTATTCCTAGTTACAAAGTGACAGGCTGTGTGAATGAACATGCACTTGGTGGATGGGTGGCCACACAGAGACCGAATTGTAGGGGGGCCTCACAAGTCCTCCAGTTCATTTCAATTGTCTTCTTTGACAAAGGAAAAATAATCCCAGACAATTTGACCGATTCCATCCAAATTTCAAGGCATGTATTCTTTGACCTGGTGACCTCATTGCTAGGAATTCACCCTTTGGATGTAAACTTTGTCAAGAAGTATGAACAAAGAAGTTCACTGCCGTACTCATTATTAACTGCCAAAGACAAAACGGCACAAGCCCATCGATGGGAGAGCCTGTGAAAAATTAGGGTCCACTTCTGAGTGGGACTAAGGAGTAAGGTGGGTCCATTTATGCTAGCAAGAAGTGATCACCAAGAAAATTATTTTTAAAAGGTTAAGGTGTAAAAGAGAATCTCTTTTCTGTAAAATTTTCAAATATCTAGAGATATTAAGTATATATGTTGGTAAATATAGACATATTTTTCTGGGAGGAAATCACAAGAAAAATTTCATTTTGTTCCATTTGCCTTTCCTAACTGTGAACATTTTGCTGTTGTCTAGATGTCAAGTAAGGGTTACTGAGCTGTGGAATTTGGGGCTATTTTTAGTTTTCTTTACATTTCTCTGTGTAAAAACAGTTGTTTCAGTTACACACGTTACTGAAACAAAATAAACCAGAGAGGGAGCATGTGCCTGAGTTCACACAGCTCATCAGAACTCTAGGGTCTCGACTGTACTAGTAGCTTCATAAACCCCTATGCATGTTATAAAAGTGGGAGGAAAAAAATCTGGAAATGAGCAAGTTGCCCACGTTGTGTTGGTTTGTATCTTCTTTTAGTCTTTGAGACAAAGACTGGTCTCCAGAGCAAGAAAGCCCCCAGCACAGTAGCACCTTTGGCCAGGAAGAACCAAGACCCACAATCTTAATTTTCAAAACTTAAAAACCACAAAAGGAACTTAGGAAATGCACTGTAAGTAGTACACCTATGTAAATTCATGACAGCCTTCTCCAAGGTACTAAGTATGTTCCATCTTGCTAAAACAAATGATTTTGGGTTTTTGATTTTGTTTTTTTTAGTTTGTTCATCTCGCCAATCTGATGTGGAACCCCCATGCATAAACAAATAAACCAATGGGAGCCATTCTGGCTGAAGCTGGGTTGGGTTCTTATCCCTTCTCTCCCCAAGCAGCCCCTGGGGTACTTGGGGTACAGGAAACCCCTCCAAGTCCTTCAAACAATCTAAAGCCACGGTACTAATCCACTAGCCACTAGTCCCTATAAAAACTCCCAGGAGGACAGGGGAGACACGATCATCCCCATTTTACAGATGGGGAAGTTGAGGCTTTACTAGGTGTAGTCTGCCCAGGACAGGAACCCATTCCACCGCCCACTTCTAGAGCTCAGAGAGGACAATGAAGCTCTGAAGAGTATCAGGGTTAAAATAGGGGCTCTGGGGAAGCCAAGGTGGCAAGGGTTGACCAAGGGACTTGTCCATGGGGAGATCCCATCCCCAAATGCCTAATACCTGTGCTCTGGGGAGTGTGGTAGGAGGTAGGCTGGGGCTGGAAGAGATGAGGGAGCAAAGGAATAACGTGAACAAAGATCCTCTGAAGGGAGGACACAGGGTGGAGAGGCCCTGTGCTCTGGAAGGGTACACTGGAAGGCTCAGGTTACCTGGGTATCCACAGTGGTGACTCTGGTCTGCAGTACAGCCTCTGGCTCGATCTTCTTCCTGATGGCCAGGCTGCTGACAGTCATGGTTTCCGTTTTCACGGGCTGTAGGGAGATGAGGGAAAATACTTCATAACTCAAGCCCAGGCATGACTCCTGCTCACAAGCAGCTGTGGTGTCGGGTCAGCAGGTTGTCTCCCACCCCTGCAGCTGGCCAAGTCTCCAGAAGGGTACGCAGGTCAGGGCAAAAGAAAAGGCATGGTGTAAGGGTCACAGATGAACAGCCCAAGAGGAGAGCCAGAACAGCGAGCAGCACCCAGCTAGGCCTGCCCATGACCCTGCACACACAACCTTGTGGGCGCTATATGCTGTTTCTAGGTTACCATCAACAGAACATCTACTATTCAGTGAGTATTCTGAGCTGGGCCCCACGGTAAGTGCTTTCCATCTACACATAATGTCACTGAATCGTGAATAACTCCAATGGTTATGCCACCACCTCCCAGCTGCTTCATGTGAACGGTTCTTTAGAGCGCAGTCACATCCCTGGAGGCCCACAGGGGCCAGGCAGCAGATATAAACAAGTGAAGTGGGCTTGTTGAGGACTGGGGTAAATTGGAGAGCACATGGGGTTTCACTCAGGTTTGGCCAAATCTGGCCATGGCTTGAGTGACAGAATCATCTGATCTTTTTAAATGATATTAAAAAAAAACACACAAAAAACCCTGGATTTTATATTCAATGTCCTGATTTTAAATCAAGGTCAAAGGAAACACATCTGCTAGCCAGACCCGGCCGAAAGCCCCAGTTTACAACCTCTACTCTAGAAGGCTTAAGTAAAATGATCAGTTTTCTGAGTCCTCCATTGAGCCTGGCTCATAGCAACGCACACAGCAGGTATTAACATATGTGAGTTGAATGAATGAATGAATGAATGAATGAATGAAAGCTAGCTTGTCATCTGGTTGGGAGGGTGGTGAGAGGGCATTCTAATAGATGGTTGTAACCTGGAGATCTAGCCATTCATTTAATTAATCATCTGTTAGTGCCCGGTATGTGAAGGCTTAGAGGAACTGCCATCTGGTAGGAGAGCGGACCTGTCAGCCACAAACCTGACTACTTGGGATACTGCCAAGGGCAGAAGCATGACCGAGCAAGGGGGCTATGGAGGGGATAATACTTCTGCCCAGGGCAGTCAGGAAAGGGTTTGCTTGGGAAGGGACCTCTGAACTCTGTCCTGGAACATGACACGTTTGCAAGGCAGAGAAAAGGAGGATAAACCTTCTACCCAGAGGGTACAGTATGATGTGAAAGCCCAGAGTGGATGAGCTCATGTTTCAATGCCTGGAAGATGGGGAATGGGGAGTGTGGTAGGAGGTAGGCTGGGGCTGGAAGAGATGAGGGAGCAAAGGAATAACGTGAACAAAGATCCTCTGAAGGGAGGACACAGGGTGGAGAGGCCCAGACACAGTCTAGCCCTGTGTCGCCCTCAGTGACGCTGTCGCCTCTTCTCTAGGAGTTTCCACGGCTACCCCAGGGCCAGATGGACTCAGACTGCTGCCCCTTCCCGAGGAAGCCCAGGCCCCAGGGAGAGGAGGCCAGGCCAGGATCAGGGAAAACCACTGACTTTCAGACCAGGCCGCAGGAGGCCCCGCGAGGCCGCAGCACACGCTCTCTGCAGCGCCATGCAACACAGGCAGGGAGAGGAGGATTCGAGGAAGACCAGACTGCCGGCCATCACTTGACCTCAGGCAAGCGATGGGGTCACAGGGTTAAAAACGCCAAGGAGTGAAGGTTAGGGGTAAACCCGCGTTGACACACATGCGAGCACAGAACCATGCTGTTCTGCAGAGGGGCAGTCATGCAACACGAGACAGAGCTTCATTCAGGCGGAGGGACTCTGGGCTGCAGGCTGGCGACTTAAGTCTTCTCAAAGATGACCCAGGGCCCTCGGAACATGCAGTGCCCAGTGGGCCCGGTCTCGATGAGGCTCCACTGTACCTCAAACTGGGGCATATCCGGGGTGGAGCAGGCCCCTCGATCCGGGCTGTCCTCGATGCCCCCGGACTCGTCATCCTGGCTGGGGCCCCTCTTGCTGAGATCCCGGGAGAACACCAGGCCCTCAGTTTCCGAGTCGCTCTTCTCTCGGTCCAGCTCAGGCAGACTGCGGGAGAAGTCTTCGAAGGCGCTGCCGTGGTAGTCCCCAATGACGGTGAAGTCAACCTCAGCCTCCAGGCTGGACGTGGAGCTGACGGTGATGCTGGAGCACTTCCGCTCAATTGCCAGGTGGTTGTCCTTCAGGAACACCGCGTCCCTCTCCTGGTCCTGCTCCTCGTCGCCTGTGTCACTCTCTGGGGCTCTGGGACGTGGCGCTTTGACTTTCTCTTCCAAGCCCTCCCTCAGCCCTGCTCTCTATGGCCAGATAAAATCAAAGGAACGGGGGCGTGGGGCGAGAGGGAGAGAGGGAGGGAGAGAGAGAGATATCAAGATGGTGAATGACAGAAGGCATCTTGGGGCCATGTTGATGTCCCAAATGGAAGAGCAGGTCAGGAAACAAAAAACCCCCCAGGAAAGGTTCCCTGGCATCATAACAAGCATAAAAAAACCCGAAAACTTCTCAAGAGTCGGGATGTTCCTTTTTGAGGGTCTCCTGCTGATGGCAAAGCAAGTACAAAGCAAACATCCTGCCAGTGGGTCCTGGACAGGGGCTCCATCCAACGTTTGGATCTGAGAGCCTATCAGAAGCAGCATTGCGCACAAGGCAGGGATGGGGGCCTGGGTCCCAGGCCCATCCGCGCAGGCTGGCATCGACACACAGAAACCAAGGAGGGAGACCCAGGGATCAAGGAAACCCAGGAGGGGAAAGGCAGAGAGGCTGGATGGAGCCAAGAGCTTTGAGGAACAAAGAGGAAGCCATCACGGTTTGTCAATTCCACTGAGTCTCCATGGGAGGGGATCAGCATTATCTTGAGGGAGGAACAATATGGGGTGATTCCTGGGTGTTACATAGGTTCAACCCAGAGCTCCATGAGTGGGCTGGCGGGCAGGCCACAGAGTGGAGGCTCTGGTCCCATCAGTGTAATTGACAACAGCAGGCCAAGGAAATGCCTGAGGGCAACTCTTGTCTGACATATACATACCTCTCAACTGGCCTGTCAGGGATTAAACACCGCACACACATTTGGGGCCGGTTCATGACACCTCCTTTTTAAAATCAATCTAACACCCACCAAATATTTTTAAAGTACTTGGCTTCAGGTTCGAGAGATTCAGTGCGCTTAAAAGATTCACTTGCTTAATAAGCGTCCATTTAGCCAGTTTCTGGAAGGCTGAGAGGTGTGAGGACACATTCCAGACAAGCCAGAGTTGAGCTGCCCCAAGAAGCACTGCCAGAGCAGGTGGGAATCTGAGGCAGTGATGCACCCTGGGTCATCAGGGCACCAAGGGGGCTACAGAGACCTGAGGGCCTGAGGGGCTGGCGAATCTCAGGCGCCCCCCTTTCCCAGGGGGGTTCGCTGCTAAACTGGTGACGTGCTTCTCTTCCCTGACCGCATCTCCGGATTTGTTCTGGATTAGAGAAGATAGTTAGTCTTAAGGAGGCAGAAAGGAACTTGACACGGGGAACGAGAGGGAACCAGAAGTGAAAGATGGAAACCTCTGGACTGTCAGCTTCCCCAAGGCAGGAGAACCAGGGAAGGGAAAGGAAGAAGGAAGGTCATCGGACAAGCCAGGCAAAACAAGTAGGAACCCAGCAGGTGGGGGCAGCAAGGCAAAGCAAGTGTGTAGTTTGTTGGTGGTGGTGCCACCCTCTCCACTGGGGCTATGTGACCCTCTGGGTACCAGGTCACACCAAAAGCCAAGGGTCTTTGTGACTAAGCTCACATGGGCAGAGCAGATGAACCCATCATTCTGCATGGGCATTTAGGGCGCATTTAGGGAAAAGAACTCACAGGGATAGACAAGCAGCCTCTCACTGCACTAATGACGAAGGGCTACTAAAACATGCTTCTAATAAGCTATGCAGCATGCTGTCAGCTCCCCTGGCTGGGGGCAGAGGTGGGGGTGGGGGCTCACGTGGCCAGTTCCCCCAGTAGCTTCCTCCAGCGTAGTTTCACAGCCTGAATCTGGGGACACGAGTTCGAGTTCCATGCGTCCTTCATGGTGGGATGTGGTAGAAATGCCCTCCCGGAAGTGTCTGGTAGCAGGCGGCATCACTGAGAAATCGGTGGCCTGAGGGCTGGCAATGTCGCCCAGGGGCTGGAGGTGGACGAAGCCCAGGTCTAAAAGCTTATTCCGCTGTTGCTCTACCTGCCCCAGGGAGGCCTCTGAAGACAACTCATTTGGAAGGACCCTTGTTTCACCCTGACTCACTCGACAAGTTTCAGCTCCTTGAGTCTCAAAGATCCGAATTTTGTTGGCCACTGAGGTCTTGCTAATATCTTCCAGGGAGCCCTCTTGGCCCCCAGCCTGGAAATGGGTCATCTCCTTTTGCTTCCCTGAAGGGAACCCCAACCCCAGGGGTACACCCCCCTCGACTTCTTCGAGGACAACTCTGGGCTTTCTGCTGGTGACAGGAGGCGCCCTGCGCTCACCTCCGTCCAGAGTCCTGACTGGCTCGACTCGGTCCTTGGGATCTGGGCATTCTTTAGGAGGATGGACAAGTTTGAGAAACATAGGGGATTCTTCTCCAAAAGGGTCACCGAGCTGCAAAGGCTCCCGTGACCCACAAGGGGCTGTGCTTGGAGAAGCTTCCTCTGGAGGTGTCTGAGCATGAAAGGGACGAGGGGAGGTTGGGGGTGGGTTGATCACCTCCATCTGAAGAAATGTCATTTGAACCTTGCTGTCCTCTGTCACAGGTTCTCCTATTTGGGTGTGAACCAGTCCCCTGTCTTTGGACAGGAAGTTACCTCTGTCCAGTCTGGCTGGCTTCCACGGAACGGCGTAGGCCGGGAGGTCTCGGCACACACCCTCTCGTTTGTGAGGTGAGTGCTTCTTCCATCCCGCTGGGGGACTTTTCTCAGCCTTTCTCATCGAGTCTCCACTCCTGGAGACCTCTTCCTCTGCGGCGATGGTGGATGCTGGGTGGGTAAACTCTCCTTCCACCCCCCACCCAGCTTCTTCCCAGACCTCAGCAAACGTCTGCCCTGGAGAACATCCCTTACCAAGCTGCTCGACAAAGGCCTCCAGCTCATCCAGTCTTCTGTGGTTCCTGGGGGGTCCTGCCCCCTCCTCCAAGGAAGCTGTATGGGCTTCACAGTCTTGGTCCTTGCTCCTGTCAGAAGGTGCAGGAGAGCCCCACGGGTCTGAGGGATTCAGCTCAGAGCTCTCTGCCAACTCCTCTGAGAGCTCCGGCCTGGTCTCGTCTCCTGGAGGGGCTTCCAGGGGCTCTTCTCTCTTCTCCAGTGGCGGAGGGAGGATATGGTCTTCAAAATCTTTCTCTCCGTAGTTTAAATAGAAACTTCTCTCTGCAAAGGAAGTATCGGTTTCATCACTCGAGTCGGCTCTGGCTTCCACGTGGGCTGGATCCAGCAGAAACGACTGGAGTCCTCCTTTGTCAGAGGCTGGCGAGGGGACATCCACCTCTGCTGGCCTGGTCCCCGGGACAGTGGGTCTTCCACAAGCCTGGGACTCCTCCAGCTCCTTCGTCAGCTCCATCTGGCCCTCCAGCTGACCACCTGAGACCCGAGGCTCTCTGATGGTTGCCTCCCCAGCGCCCACCCTGAACTGACTGCTCTCAAGCTTTTCTGCCAGCGTGCATTCTGCAGCCAGAGAAGCCCCTCCTGGGCCTTTCCTGACCCAGGGGCCTTCCTCCCACACTGACTCAAAGTCTTCAGGGCTTGCGATCATTCTTCCTTTTTGCTGGGTATTTGCTCTTCTGGCTCCCACCATTTCTTCTGTGGCCACTTCCACTTTGAACTTGTCCACCAGCACATCTACTTTGGAGAGTCTGCCATCGGCAAGGATATCTGCAAGGCCTGCCTCACATTCTTCCTGCTGCGTGGTGGCCACTTTTACAAGTCTGAGTTCTTCTGGCCTAGTGTACTCTCTTTCAATAAGTACCCAATGCTCTGAACCCTGTGTTTCAATCGGAGCAAGAAGAATTAACATGAAATGTCAGGCACCTGAAGAACGGGGCAGCTTTTTCCCTCTGCAAGAAGGGACCAATCTACCACTGAAAGGTCAACACGTCCCCAGAACGGACTGGGGAGAGGAAGGCATGACAATGCTAGTCAGCCGCATCAAGGCTCCCCTTCCCATCAAAGCACCCCACAAATTATTTACCAACTCCCTTCAACCACCGCCCCAACTTGGTCAAATGGGATGAGATTTCCTTCCCTCTCTGTGTTAACCATGAGGAAATGGAGATCCAATGGATGGGCCAGGACTCGAACGCTGCCTCTTTTAATAATGTTAACTGCCACTGTCAGAAGGGAAAGTAGCTGACATCTCATGGAATCTTTGAATGTCAGAGCTAAAAGAACTCCTAAGCCACTTCCAGTCTAATCTCCTCATTGTGCAAATGGGTACGCTGAGGCTGAGAGAAAGTCAGTGACTTACCCAAGGTCACTGTCAGTTGATGGTAGAGTCAGGAAAAGAGTGCTTGATTTTTGATGCCTGAGATCCTTGCTGACTTTATCTCCCAACCTATGGAATATGGGTCCCAACTGTGGTTTAAGGTCAAGTTGAAGGGAAGCACTGAGTTAAGTTCCATAGGCCTCAGCCTGAAATCTGACCTTTCTCCAAGGGCTTCTGGGAAGGAAAGCGATTAGAACAAAAAGTACCAAACGGCCAGCTTCTAGAGGTTAGTGCCAGTCACTATGGCCTGAACTTTGTAGGGGTTCATTCCCAAAGAAACAGATATAAGGCCTCTTCTTGAGGAATTCTAACAAAATCCACAAAAAGAAAAGGACTGACCAGAACACATCACAGGAGAAAATCTAAATATCCAGGCATCATCATGGGTCAAAAGCACCAACGAGAGGGTAGCACTGTCAAGCCATCAACAAAACAGCCCTCTACCTCCCGTGTAGGGTCCTCCAAACACTGCGTAGGAGGGGATGATGGACCTCCAGAATCATTCAAAAAGCAAAAAGACCGTTGGGATTTTGATCTTCTTACAGCTACAGTATACGTTATTCACACAAAATCTGAATGGAAGTCTAATAAGAAATAAGGGGCTGCCCTGTTAAAGTTGGGGGCCTGGGATGTCCTAGTGACCCGAGGTACCTCCCTCCTTTGAAATCACTGCTCTGAATCAAGCTCCTGGTGGTACAGATGTGGAAACTGAGGCCTAGAAAAGGTAAGCACCGTGCCCAAGGTCAGAGAGTGAGCTAGCGGTAAAGGTAAGGCCTGATCTCTGACCCCAAGTTCTGTGAGGTGCATTCGTGGTAAGAGGTGCCCCAAACTGCTCCCAAACATGGGCGGGGGTTAGGTTTATATGACCTTGGGCTCCGATTCAGGTTATGACTTGGTGTCTGTCGGATCCCACAATATCTAAAGAATTCTGAAGGATCAAGGAAGCACTGTAAACCCTCTCCCCCACTCCATTCCACTCCCCCACTCCATTTCAGTGAGACCTCCATGACTGTCAGGGAAGCAAACCTCAGTAAGAGAATCTCGCCAACAGAACAGACAGATAAAAGGAAGGGGGAAGGCCCAGACAAAGTCAGACGTAGTTTTCGGAGATTTCGCTTCAGCTTGGTAAGCCTTCGGGACAGCAGCATTTGAACCAGCCCGGAGAGAAGTGCCTCGAGAGCCTGCGGAAGCCAGGTCTCTCTTCTCCTTGGGAAGCTGGTGCCTTTAGCTGCTCCCATTTCGGTTTGTACTGCATCATCAGCCTGGCAACGATGGCCAAAGATGGTCAGTGAGACCCTTTCAAGAACATTCCTGCCCCAAATCTAACTAGAAACTCGTTTCTAGAAACTAGAGGCTTAGGAACTAGGCTGAGTGGGGTGGGAGCTGGCACAGAACAGAGAAAGAAAGGTTGTGTAGGAAGAAAAACGGAAACATGTACTTATATTTAGTTACTCTGTGCCAGGCAATGTCAGCCCTTTGTCTAAGTTATTCAACTGAATCCAAATGGTAACCTGTGAGGCAGGTACTGTTACCCGTATTTCAGAAGGGGAAACTGAGGCACCCAGCGAGGAGGTGACTTACACAGATGGCAGAGTGAGCACTGAGGGAAGAAGTAGCAGCTTTGCATCTAACAAGTGCAAGTAGACATATAGGATCCTAAAGAGAAAAAAAAAAGACTGAACAAAAATAGAGACAAGCTTTGCTGGCACCAAGACACTGGCAGAGCCGCACCTGGCGCTAGCGACTGGTATGAAAGTTGTTCTGACCAGATTACAGGATGGCATGATGTCAAGGTGGCCCCACAGCCATTCTTTCCACTTAGCCAAGGGACCCTCAGTGCCTGCTCAGAGCGCCCCCAGCTATCAAATGGAGGCACTGTGGCAAGACCGGCCATGAAACAGAAGCTGGGAGCGGAAGTGGAGCCACTTCTGTTCCCACAGAAGCCACCACCAAGGAGAAAATCTCCAGCCAGGCAGTTCAGCTGCCTCTGGGTGGTTCAGGCCCCACCTGGAGCTCTCGGCCACATTTTGGGCCCTGCTCTTTACAGGAGACCCCCAGAGGGCTGTCCAGGACGAGGAACCCTCTAGAAGTCATGCCCTGGAAGGAGTTGTTGAAGAGGGGAGGTTGGTGCTCAGCTCCTAAGGGCCTTCTTGGAGGAGGACACAGAGCAGATCTAAGGGTGCCTGGGGACAGGGCGAGGCCCACAGGCCGCTGATTCAGAAGGGCAGAGAATCCAATATGAAAACTTCCCAGTGATGACTGAAGATGAAATGAGCTGCCACTAAGAACCGCGAGAGCCACGTGCGGAAGGGCCTGGACAGACGACGTCCAGGAATGCTGAGGAAGGGCACACGTCCTCCCCCGCCCCAGTATGGACCCGTCCTTGGCTATAGGAGCTTCTCTGTTCCCCTCACCCTGGGATTCTGTTGACTGCTGTCCAACTTCTCTCAAGACAGTGCTGGCCGTTTCCTTTTTATTTTTTACATTGAGGAAAAATCAGAGTACAACTATGATTTATGTTTTATCACTTATGTAGTTGACTCATGTCTCTTTTACAGTTCCAGTGTGTGTTCAGCAGCTACAAACTTTTTCTCTGGGAATTGAGAAAGGTACATGCGCTCACATACGCTGTGTCAACAGAGGAGGGTCAGATATCGGGGAAACGGAAGTTTCGCCCAAATGACTGGTCAGTAACTTCCAGTCCTGATGGCCTATGATGTCCCAGCAGAGAGGGAGGATGCAGGCCCCTGCTCCCTGGGCCTGGATTCCACTTAGCCTCCAGGCGGGGGGAGGGAGGGCAGGGGAGTCCCAGGAGCCCCCGACCTGCTGCCGTCCTGGGAGCAGAAGCAATGCCTCCTCACTTAGGAGCAATGCCTCTTCACTTAGGAGCAATGCCTCCTCAATTAGGAGCAATGCCTCCTCACTTAGAAGCAATGCCTCCTCACTTAGAAGCAATGCCTCCTCACTTAGAATGCTTGCCAGACCAACATCTCTACCACTCCAAGGATGCTCCCTGGGGCAAGACGCCCACTTCGCCTGCCTGGAGACCCTGAAAGACCCAAGCTCCGAGGGGAGTTTAGAGAAGATGGAGGTGGGGGATGGATGGGATGCTATTCCCTAATGAGCCAAGACTAGACCTTACTCGGGCCTCTGAACAAAGTCGAGACCTCAGGGCAGAAGGCATTTAGGTTTCATGAACCCTGTCCCAAGCTAAGAAGGCAGACCCTGCCTTTCGTCACCTGTCTCAGCAGGGCCTGAAGGGAGATCATCTCTGCCTCCCTTCAAAGCCAGAGGTAACTCAGGCTGTTCTGTCTTCACTGCATTTCAGTCCTGATTCCTGGTAAGCACTGGATGATGGAGGCCCTTTATGGACTCCTGGAACGAGGATGTGCACTTGTCACAGCGTGGGGACAATATGGGCTACCCACTGTACCCATCTGTATGAGAGAGTCTGGTCCATCCCCCTCGCCCCAGAGAAAGGACTGTCTTAAGACCATTGGGTGGTTCTGGGTGGGCGGGGAGATAATGACAGTAACCTCAGGAGACGCTGCGAGGCTTTTCTGAGTGAACACTTCCAAGCCTGTGGCCATCCCAGGCTCAGGTGCCAAGTCCTGCTGAGAGGTGTCCTGGGTCCTCTGGGACTGCAGGGGAGGCCCAAGGCCGGAGGAAAGGGAAAGAGGGAAAAAGGGAAGGAGAGACAGAGAGGGAGAGAGAGAAAGCAGGAGAGACACACACACAGAATCTGTAAATAGCCCAGCTTTGTAAATCCCACATCCTTAGGGTTTATAGATTAGGTAGGAAGGAGCCACGCTGCCGTGGGGAGGAATAGAAAGGAACTGCCCCTCAAACCATTCAAGGTACAGAGGCCCAGGTCAGCTGCCGGGCCAGTTGGCACTCTGGCTTTGGGACTTTTCTCATCGCCTGCCCACTCTCATTCAAGAGGTTTTGGAGCCATACCACTTACACTCTGGTTCCAAGTCTTCTCTGGTTTAGAGAATGGTTCAATCCTGTAATTTGGGTCTTAGCCCCGTTTAAAAAATTATCTTTGAAACGAAAAGCTGGGCTTGGCAAATGGGAGCTCTGCTTTACAGTTTGGGGTCCCGAGTTTGGTTTAAGTTCCTACCGCTTTCCCCTTGACCCAGATGAGGTCCAACAATTTATGAGGAATCGACTAGGAACTCTGGATGAAACACCCCTGCAGGACATCCCCCACAAAGCCCTTATGTGGGTCAGCGATTCTAATCACCATCAGCCATGGCCCCGTGACTACCCACACTCCACACTTGCCAATGAATAAAGTATATTTATATCCATTATTCTGCTCAACCTTCCCAACAACCCTATGGAGGGGCTATTTTGGTTCCCTTTAGGTGAATTGACTAGCCAGTGAGGCTCAGAGAGGTGAGGTTATTTGTCCAAGACCTGGTCCAGTCTCTGGCTATGGCTCCTCCCTATCTCCCAAGTCTTCAAGGGCATCTGAATGCTGATGGGACCTGTAAGCCAGTTAAATGGTCCATTGCTCCAAGGTGAGCTTCTGGACCAGACTTCTTTCCTGCAGTGGAAAGACGGGAGGTGGAGCAGATGCCACCTTTTAATGACCCACCTTCTAGCAGTTCCAGCTGTCACCAGCAGGTGGGGTACGTCCCTAAGCCAGGCTGCTCTGAGGCAGCGCTATGCCCCAGAGCCCATCTCCCCAGGACTCACCGTGCCCTTCTCTGCTGGAGTCCGACCCTTTCGGAAACCTCTGCACCCCATTTCACCCACTTCAGGACTGCACAGAGCTCAAGTCTCTCCCCCGGGCAGGAAGAGCAGGACGTGTAACTGGATCACCAGTCCCCACGGCCCCCTCCAGAGTCTTCAGGGTCTTGTTAGTGCCGGGGTGACTTGTGGGCTTGTTAGAAGCCCACAGTGGGTGAAGGGATCCGCCTTCCTCCATGGCACCAGCCTTAAAGGCCCCCAAAGCATCCCTAACTTTGAGAATCACCAGCCAGCGAGCTACCACCGCAGCCACACTGGACAAGGCCATCTGTTACCCGGCAAGCCGAGGCCACGGGGCGTGCTGAGTCCATCAAATGCTCTGCTTATTAGATCACGGCTGCATCGCCAATTGTCAAAGCATTAGAGGGCAGCACACATGCAGTTGACTCAATGCCTAGTCTTCACAGGCTTGTCTTACTCCCAGGCATCTGTGATTTCATAGCAAATACAATGCCTGGGAGAAAAGAAATTCGGGTCCTGGCTCCTCTTCTATCAACCATGACACTAAACAAGTCCTTCCCCTTCAGGGCCTCAGGGCCCCATCTGTAAAATGATGACCTGAACCAAGCAGGTTCCGAGGGTCCTTTCAACTTTAAAAGAGATTCTGATGTGCAGTTAACCTTCTGTGTGAGAGTCCCAGGATTCTCAAAATGAAACAACAGTAACTCACACCGAGCACTTAGGTACTCTGCTGGCCCCTCCATGCTTCATCTCATTTGATCGTCACAATATTCCTAACCAGTAGGTACTTTTATTACCTCCTAACAGAGGCTCAGAGAGGTTAAGTAACAAGCCCAGAGTCATCCAGCCAGCAGGAAGCAGAGCCAACATTCAAACCCAGGTGGCGTAAGTCTAGAGCCCAGTCGGTTTTGGGCACAGTAATTAAGCAGCAGCGCTAGAGAGAAAACACCTCAGTATAAGTGGGGTAAATATTGCCAAGATTCAGCAGTGGTAACAATAACAGCTTGGGATTATAAATACAGGAATTCTCAAGATCCTGTCTTTCTCATTTTCAATTGAGAAACACCCATGCTTTCCACTCTGAAAGGCAGGTCGTGTGGGATCCTTTTCTGAAGCAACAGGAGCAGCTCTGACTTTCTTGGAGGATCCGTTCCCCTCCAGTGAGCTCTAAGGATCCTTCCGGGAGAGAACACCCCCTGCCCCCATTTGTGTTTTCACAATAGGCATGAAAGGATCTGGTTACTAGATGGAACTACCCCATTCTTAAAGTTTAGTGTACATGAGACTCGCCTGGGGCACTTATTTCAAATGCTGATTCCAGGGCTCTACCTCCTATATTTTGATTCAGGTCTGATATGGGGCCCAGAACCTGCATTTCTAGTAAGCACCCCTTCCCCCTTATACTCTGGTTGATGGAAGGGGAATGCACCAAGCTACCATGAGTCTTATTTTTCAAGGTGGTCCCTGGGACCCCAGATTCCAAGATTTAGTGAGCGTCTGTCTCAGCCTAAGCCCCCACCCTATCTCCATCATCACTTTATGCAGCAGTGAGGTGAGGGGTACATAGGTGTGGAGAACGAGAGTAAGTCAGTACATAGCAACTTTCCCCACCCTCTTTATCCAAGGCCTCTGTGGAGGGGTTTGGGGTGAGACCTACCTCGTTGGCTTTCTCAGGGGTGCCCTTGGGGGAGGGGGAGGCGGGCGAGGATGGCAGCCTGCGCTCCCGCTCCCAGTCTCGATCCCGGTGGATCAGCTTGCTGTTGGGTTCTTTCAGGGTCCTCTTGAGCTCATTGATGCTGGCCTGGTGCTTCAGTAAGACGTCCTCGGGCTTGTCTAAGAACTAGGGGGGATGGAGAGGACAGCCAGGCATTAGAGGGACGGGACACAGGGTGTGTGAAGATGGCAACAGTCACCATCGCTGCCCTACATCAGCAAGGTGACTCCCACCCATGACCCTGCATCACCCTCACGGCGCCCCACGAGCCAAGCAGGGCAGGGGTGTTAGCCCCAAGAAGTGCACAAAGCCCTTAAGATTAAAAAGCATTGACCTCTGGTCAAGCACCACCTTTTCTTCTCCTCTGCCTGGCTCCCGGCCTCGGAACACCCAGGTCAGCACAAATCCCACAGGGCTGGGTGAGTTCCCTTTGGTGCCGTGAGCCAGTCTTAGCCACAGAGGTGACTTCCCTTTGCTCACAACGAAGCACAGTGAGAACTTGCCCACCCTGTTCACTGGGCAGCTCGGGCCCACTCCCTGGATTCCGGATCCTGGTCCCCACCTCTGGCTGAGACCTCGACCACTGCGCTTAGCAGGATGCCCAGTCTAGGCCCCTCCTAACCCAATGTGTGCAGTTGCTCAGGATCTCTGGGGCCCTTCTAAGACCAGCGATGTCCAGAAAAATGTGCCCTGCTCCCAAAGCAGGGACCAGGGGCCAGGAAAAGATTGTGTTCGGAATTCTCTACTGTGAGCTACTACCCTCCCCAACCACCCAGCAACTTCCAGATACCTTGTGGGTACCAACTCCTCAAGAGCAGATAGGGTGAGAGACAGCCAGGTAGAGAAAGTAGGATGCTGTGGGATGTTCAGGAGCATCAGGAGACTTAGAGACCAGACGGAAGAGAGGTAAGTCCCAAGGCGGGACATGAGAACTGAGCCAGGTATAGCTGCAGTCAGAGGTGTGTTCCCCATTAAACAGCCAAGTTTGAGCTCTGGCCAGTGCAGTATAAGAGAGTAATCTGCCCCTAGGTCAAGTGAGGTCCAGTCTTTGCACAGGAGACAGCAGCGACCTGCCCAAGCACTTGTCTGCCTACTTCTGGGGGCAGGGTGGGTAGGTTGGCAGCCCAAGAACACTTATCTGCAAGGCTGTTTGAGGATTCACGTCGACTCAATGCATGGCAAGAAATGGACAATCTCAGCTTATTATAAAGTCAGATTAGGTGATCCTAGAAGAACCACCTGGAAGGTAAGCTTGCCCTTGGTCAAACTAGCGCCTTCCCCTGGGCTCATCTTTGGCATCCAAGGATCCACTCTGATGGACTCCTAGGTGACCTCAGGGAAACTGATGCTATTGAGGCTTTCGCTTTCCCTCCAATATCTGTCTGTACCTCCAGCATCCTTTCCTGAGCTGAGCTGTTTCAGGACAATGTCTGTCTGAGAAATCAAATCTGAGAGTTTGCATGGGGGACGGGGGGGTTGGGGCTGAAATGGACCCAAGATGTGGCTTGTGACCTATCCTGCACCTGCCACTCTGGCTCTGTGGGCATGTTGTGTTCCCAAAGGCTGGAGGGAGCAGTGCAACCCTGATAGACTTGAAGGTCATTGGGGAACCTAGTCTCAATGCCTTGCCGTGCAGATGGGGGCTGGGGCCTAGGGGACTGCGCCTAAACCCTCAGAGTCAGTGGCAGAACCGGGGCTGAAACCCAGACCACAGGACTCCAAGCCTTCTTACACCCCAGCCTCTGGCCCTTTCCCTCAGGCCCAAGAATAAACCCACTTCTCTCACAGTGAAGGTTCAAATGAAGACTTGGAGACTGCGAATGGGAAGAAGTGGTTAACACAGGAGGAATAAGATGAGAGAAGCAACAGTAGGAAGAGGAAGAGGGAAGGGAGGAGGAGAAAAAGGAAGGAGGCTTTCCTGACAGAGCTGGAGAAGCAGCGGGCAAACCCACAGGGAGGTGCAAAGGAGTCTGGGAAATGCAGATGTGCTCCAAGGCTCCTCCCTCTCACCCCCCCCCCATCTGGTTGCCAATAGATACAAAATGAAGCTTGGGATGAGGACTCAGGGGACACAGATGAGCTGGAGGTATGACCACACATCGGTGTGGGGAGGAGATGAGCCAAAGGAAGGGTTTGCGGGTGGGCGTGGAAGAGATGAGCTCAATGAAAGCACAGAATGGCCTGGAATTACCGGGGAACCCAAGTGGGAGGGTCAGCAGGAGGGGGGGGGAGCAAGCATGGGTGGTCTGGGGAGGCAGAATGTGAGCGGGGAGAGGGGTGGGGGAAACGCGGCTGGGCATGGAGTCTGAGCAGGGAGCTGAGAGGTGAACTTAACAAGGGAGGTGTGTGTGTGTGGGGGGTGGCACGAGGAGCAGGATGGCGGCGGGAGGAGGACGGCCAGGGAGCAAAGGTGAAGTTAAAGCTGAGATGGCCCCAGGATCTGAGCCTGGGACGACGGCGGGATGGTGACACATGAGCTGGGATTTGAATGGCGGGGACGGAGGGATGTGTCCCATGCAGTACCTCCTGCTTGTGTCTCGGCGTGGTTTCTTGCTCCGGCTGGCAGACGCGAGAGGAGGGAAAGGAACCAGCAGGGTAAGTAGAGCCAATGGATTAGAGACACCGCGACTGGCCCGGTCCAGCGGGCAGCCCAGAGCACTCTCACCCACGCAGCAGAGGCCAGGGAAGCTGGGTGGGCCACCCAGGGGGCAGTGAGTAATCAGAAGGTGTGGGGCATAAAGCAAGGAGCTGGCCCACGGAGGCATGAAGGGGCTGGGCGGACTGAAGGCAAAGCCAGCAGGCACACTCAGCAGATGGACGTGAGCGTTCTGGGTAACCCTGTTTCTTGCAGTCAACACGTGTGTCCAAGGGCCTTCGCCCCCAAGTGGGACTATATGATGGAAACAGCCCCGTGTATGCACACGTTTGTTTGCATGTTTGGGTGCATAACCCGAGGGGTGAGGACGGTACATCTGTAAGTGAACACGTGTGAGTCTGAGGCCGTGCGTGCCTGTGTGAGTATGTGGGAAATGGGCTGGGCAGCAGGAGGGGCACACCTGTCAGGGCCTGCAGGGACACCCCATCATGCTCTGGGAGGAAGGGACCCTCTAGATCCAAATCATCGTCAAAGGGGCAAACTGGGAGTAGGTAAGAGGAGGCCAGAGGCCCTAGGGGACAAAGCGCCCTTCTGGGAAAGCAGGGCAAAAGCAGGGGAGGGTGTAGGGTGAGTAGCACGCCCTCCACCACCGCGGGCATGTCCAGGCATTGGGCACAGCTCAGGGCAAGGAGCTAAGCTTGGTACACCCCACAGCAAGGGCGCCTGAACACAGCTGGGGGCGCCCGAACGCCAAGACTGAGGCTCGCCCCAGGATCTGCCTCCTGATCCTCAGGCCAGAGGGGATGAGAAAGCCAGGCTCTTACCTTTAGCTCCTTGATCTTGGTGGGGGTCCTGACCTCTCCCTCCTCGGCCTCTGACCGCCGCCCCCCAGACTCGCCATCATCTTCCCGCTTGTCACCGTCAGGTTCTGCGTCGTGATTCTCACTGACGGAGGCCGGGCGGGAGAACTCTGCTAAAGTGGAAACAGGCAGCAGCCAGGTGAGACATCTCCCAGGTACAGGGACAGGCAGCCAGCCCTGCCTCTTGCTCAGCCATGTTTGGAGTGGAGCAGACGTTCCTGCACCCCCATGTTAGGGATAAGATGCCAAAGCCCAGAGGAGTGAAGCAGCAGCTTTCCCCAGGTCAGTGGACTGCCTCCCAGCCCCAGACCTCCTTCTGATTTCGATAGCACTAGACCCCAGGGTCAGGTCTCAAATCCATCTCTTCTTGGCTGTGTGACCTTATGTAAGTTATACAACCTCTCTGGGCCTCAGTTTTCTCACCTATACACAGTACCTACTTCAGACAGTTGAGAGGAGGACCAAATAAGCTAATGTGAGTAAGCGGAAGAGCGGCTGACACAGAGAGAGCCAATTCAATCCGTGCTGGCCCACAAATGTGATTTTCTTGTTGTTGCATTTGTGGCAGAATACTCACTTAACCATTATGTAGCAATACACAAATATTGTGAGATTAGCTTTTACAAGTGAAAGCTAAAGTCCTGAGGTTTGCAAATGACTTAGTTTCTTTATAATTTAGGGAAAATTCAAGGGGACCCCTGCAATGACATCTTTCTCACTCGCTGGCATCCCAAAGTATTTTTCTGGATAGGAAGAAAGGGTTGGAATCACAGACATTACACCAGGCACTGGGCATAACCCAGGCTATGCCCAAGGACTGTGTCTTGGTGGGGAAAAAAAACGGCTGGAAAACCCTGAATAAAAATGACCAGAGCACAGATTACCCTTGAGATTGGCCTAAATTTAAAAAGAGAGAATAATTACCCTTTCCACTCATATATATTAACTCTGCAAAGTGCCCATTCATGCACGCTATTTCATTTGAGCCATACAATGCTCTGTGTTGATGGCTAGAATGGGAATTATTATCCTCATTTTAAAGAGGATAAACTGAGACTCAGACCTTTCAATGAATCAGGCCAGGGACCCAGGCCCAATGGCTTAGAATCCAGGCTTCCAGTCGCCTCAGGATGAGCCTCGCAGCTCTGGGCTAATCTTTGCTGCCCTGTACAATCTGGGTTTCCTTTAGCCCCTGGCATGGTAACAGAAGCTGCAGGGGAGGATAGAGGAATAGTATAGGCCCATCTTCCCTTTGCACCAATCTGAGCTCTCTGCTCTGTGTCCGCTCGAGGAGAATAAGGAGCCTCCTCAGCCCCAAATGGACCCTTGCAAAACTGCGTATCCTTCGAACATGGTCAGGGAGTCCTGGGACGGGTCTCACCTTGATACTGCAGGAAAAGTATCAGACCAGGCTCTTCCTGATCCCCTGGAAAACTCCTAAGTATCCTTCAAAACCCTGACTCATTGCCACCCTCTCTGCAAAGCCCTTGGTGCCCCTCCTAGACAGAATTAATCCCTCTCTCCTCAAGACTGCTCTGTCTTCTGTACATACTTCTCCCATTGCTTGAATCACATTGAATGCTTATAAGACTAATCCATGAGTTCCTTAAAGGAAAGGGCCAGACATTCTAACCCTGAGAAAATATTTGTTAAGCAGAACTAACTTACCCAGAGACCTGCCCCAATGTGTTCTGGGAGTATCCACTGTTCCCCCACCCAAGTCCCTACCTCCTACCTTAAGCCACCCTCAACAAACCTAAAAGCAATAATAATTTATTATTGCTACCATAAGCAATAATTTATTATTGGGTATAATTTATTAAGGTCCCACTATGTACCAGGAATTGTTTCGGGTGTTGGAGAGGCATTATTTCATTTCACTATCCCCACAACACAGTTAAGTAGGTCTTCTTTGTTCTGTAGAAGAGGACGTAGGCACAGGGGAATTAAGTTGCTCAAGACCTCCTATCCATTCATTTGGATATTTACGGAGTTCTTCCTGTGTCAACTGAGCAGCTGGTGAGTGGCAAGGCTGAGATTTGAACTCAGATCTGGCGAACTCTGAATCTCTCCAGGACCCCACGCGGCTTCTGAGCCTCTACTACAAATTCCAGTGTGCATATCCTGGGGACAGTCCTGGGCCCTGAGGAGTGCCAACTGAGCAGGTCTGGGCCAGGGCCTGGGAACCTTCATGTCTAACAAGCTCCCAGGTGATTCTGACCCAGGTGGTCTACAGACCACATTTTGAGAAGCCCTAGTCAGCTTGAAAAAGGACAGGGTAGGGCCAGTTCTCACTGATGTTAAGGGCACCTGTCAGCCCTACAGGAATGAGGGCAGTGAAGAGGGCCATGTGGTTGGATGGTAATCGGTTCTATGGAACCAAAAGAATGACCAGGAATACCCCTCCACTGCTGGTGGGAGGCATCACCAGCTCCACGTACAGGCACAATACACTATTTTCCTGGTCCCATAATCTGTGACTCACGAAGCATCTTGGGCAGGGGGCCAGAAAACCACAGGGCTGAACCTGGGACCCCAGAAGGCTCACTCAGGGAAATCTCGGGAAGTCCAGAGAGTGACGGTGTCACAGTGTCACAGCAGGAGTGATGCTGTAGGTTGAGGCCAACCCACCGAGAGCTGCCCAGGTGCAGCAGTGCTCTCGGTCCACCAGGCCTGGTGCAAATTACCCTGTGATATGTCCACCAACTTCACTGCTCATTCTGCAGAACCTGGCATGCCCCCTGCCAACTTCCCTCTGGACACTACTCTTCCCCCACCTCCAATGTGGGGCGTACCTCCATCAAGGCTGCGAGACATGGTGTACCGTTTGCTGGAGGAACGCTCAAAGAAGGGTGCAGGCCGGTCGATGAGGGCACTGGCCTGGCGGGTCTGTGCCTGGGTCCTCCCGCTATACCGGAATTTGGAGCCCATCACCAGGAAGCCCTTGGGTGGGGGCTCGGGGGACACCAGCCTGCAGTGGAGGAATAGAAGTGAGGAGGCGGGGTCAGGCCTGCATTGCCCGGCCCAAGGCTGGACCGTAGCTGGCCTTTCATTCCATTGTCCCATCAGCTAGGACAACTCTAAGTCGTCCAGGAGGGGAGAGACTAGAGGAAAGAGGAGGGGGCCCTTTCTTAGGGTCCCTGCAAGCTCCTCCACCTGTTCTCCCCACCTCATGAAACACAGACATCACCCACACATACACTCACGGCCTCTGTCTCAACCCCGGTTACGCCACCCCAGGGTCAGGCTCACCGGAAGAACGTGTGGTGCTCGATGCAGACCTTCCACAGTCTCTTGGCTGACCGGTGGTTTGGGAGCTTAAAGCCAATCGTGCTCTCAAACTGCTCATACTGCAAAACCAAGGAGGGTGGGTTAGAAGCAAGACCTGGGCCCACTCTCATCACCAACCCATCCTTTCATCCTTTCTGCACCCCTTCCTTCGCAGGCATATGCAACTCTGTTCTGGTCATCACTTATTCATTCATTCATTATTATTTAAAAAGAGATCATTTTGGATACTGACAAGGTTACGAAGGGAATGAACAGAGATGTGTGATGTGACAGAGAATACCTGTGTAGGCACAGGGGTTGGGTACTTTTTTAGAAAGAGTGATCAGGGAATGCCCTCTAAATAGGTGATCTTCGAGCAGACATCTGAAGGATGGGGAAGGAACCAGCTATCTGAGAAGGTGGGGAAGAGAATTCCAAGTAGAGCGAAGATCAACAGCAAAGGGCGCAAGTTGGGAAAGAGCTTGCTTTTTCAAGGATTTCAGAGAAGGCCAAAGGGGCAGGGGGCAGTCAGGTGGAGATGTGTGGGAAAGGCAGGTAGCCTGAGACAGCACAAAAGCTAAAAAGAGCTTTTAGAGTGTTTAAGCAAGGAGTGGGGGTGGGTTTGACACGCCTGATGGAAGGGACTTTTAAACTCTCTTTAGCAGCTACGAGGGAAATGACCTGGCGTGACAATGGAAGCAGGGAGACCAGTGAGAAAGGCATTGTAGAGCTGTGGAGAAGAGACGGTGGCTGTTGGTGGCTGGGGCAGTGGAAAGAAAGAAGCAGATGGGTTTGCATTCATTCTAGAGATAGAACCAAATGGACCTTATGGTGGGTGAGATGTGGAGGTTGGACAAATACACGTTTGCATGTGTGTGTCTATGTGTAGTACTGCAGTACTACACGTAAGCAAATACATGGACATGTATTCATTGATCTATGGAACCTGAATATATATGGTGATCTTGATGTGTGCTCGTGTGTGTGCGCGCACGCACATGCGTGTGCAGGCACATACCTAAGATGTCAAGTCTATGGAGAGAGCCCCAGCAGAAGCGGGATCTCTCCCTTCCCAGCACCCCATGCATCGTGGGTAGGAAAAAACTCAGGCCCACATGCCAGGGTCTTTTCTGTTCTAGTGAATTCCAGTGAGGGGAGGGGTTCCCAAGGCACTCACCTCCCCGGGCCGGATCTTAATGTAAAAGTTACTCCTCTTGTAAGATATCTTGAGAATCTTGGGCCAGGCGAAGCGGTTGATCCTCAGGCGGTCCCGGTAGATGAGCAGGCCATTGGCACAGACTCCTAACATAATGTCAATGCCCTCAGAGTCCTGCATGAGAAGGGACCATGGAACCGCAGGCCTGGACTGCACACCTGGTGCACCCGGCCACCCACCCCCAAAATCTCTCCCTGGGCACTGATGATAAATGAGCCCTCAGGTGCAGGGTGACTTCCAGCCTCCAGGCTGGAGTCCACTGACCAATCCCTCACACATTCAGTCATTCACTCTTCCGTTTTGTCATTTATTCATCCACTTACTTGTTCTATCATTTTCTCTGTCTATCACTCAAGCACGTATTCACCCAGCAAACATTTAATGGTACGTATTCAGTGCTGGGCCATACGCTACATGCTAGGGATATGGAAATAAATTAAGGCCTTGTCTTTCCCTCATGACGCTCCCAATCTAGTGGTGGCATACACCTGTTCATAAATTAATATAAGGAGAAAATGACAAAGATCATGATAAAGGATGATGGAACTTCATTTCTCATAGAAATGAGAAAAGGCTTCAGCTTGGCAGGAACACAGGGTCTGGCTCACCAAGCCCCCCAGAAAGACCTGGCAGTTCACCAGGGGCACCTCCCAGATTCTAGGGGGACCCTGGCACCCAGTGGTACCTTAGCATGGTGCAGGTCTACTCCATACATGGAAAGTTTCTTGGCGTTCTCTAGGAAGTGGATTTCTGCTTCTCCTGGGGTCATGCCCCTAAGGGAAAGAAAGTGATCACAGGTGGTTGTGGGAAAGGCCCAGCCCTGAGTTCTGCTGCCTGAAGGGGGCCACAATCAGAACCTGTGATTCTGGGATGGCGGAAGTGGGAGTGGGCATATAGCTAGGCCTCACCCAGTCCCTGCCCTCTATTCTCAGTGCAGGACGGTGCACCCTCAGGCCCCACTTCAATTCACCCAACCCCCGTCTCCCACCAAAGCTCAAGTTCAATCTTGTTTCCTCCAGGAAGCATTCATGGGCTGAGGGGGGGAGTCAGGATTTTTGCATCATTCTGCCACTGAGTTAAGTGTGAGCCATAAATTCTGCTTCTCCATGACTGTGAAGCCATTGTGGAAGACTTTGTTCATTATAATCACCCAGGGGCTCCTAAATTAACTACCTGCATAAGATATTTGTCTCAGAATATTGTATCAGAAACCACTTAAGATCCCCCGAGGAACAGGTGCACGTTCTTCTCTCTGAAAAGAAGGGTTATGTAATCCAAGTTCCTTCTTTGCTTTGGCTGCCAGGAAACCATACATTTTACACTTAGTCACAGCTAACATTTATTGAGTACTACGTGTGGTTACTGTTCCAAGCACTTTACATGTCTGAACTCACTGAATCCTCAAAACAATTCTATAAGGTTATTATCATTATTCCCATTTTACAGATGAGGAAGCTGTGGCACAGAGAGATCGAGTAAGTTGCCTAAGGAACGTCAGCATTTGAATCTAGACAATGTACCTCCAGAGTTTTTATTCCCAGCCACTACACTTACATCTATCTCATACCCTCTGGGCCTCAGTTTCCTCTGCTCTGTCGACCTCAGTGAGCTTCTGTGTGGCACATCTGCACGCTATCTGTCAATGTGCTCTAAGCCAAAAGAGCTGTCAAAGCTAAAAGGATGGGGGGCGGCCGGCTGGCTCAGTTGGTTAGAGCGCGAGCTCTTAACAACAAGGTTGCCGGTTCAATTCCCACATGGGATGGTGGGCTGTGCACCCTGCAACTAAAGAATGAAAGCGGCAACTGGACTTGGAGCTGAGCTGCGCCCTCCACAACTAGACTGAAGGAAAACGACTTGGAGCTGATGGGCCCTGGAGAAACACACTGTCCCCCAATATTCCCCAATAAAATTAAAAAAAAAAAAAAAGCTAAAGAAATGGCCATTGGCATTTCTCTAGCCCATACGGATCTGAACTTCTTTCTCTGAATTACAGGCTCTGATATTGCAGGCCAGATATTCCAGGCCACTGCAATGAAACGAACATCGCACTAAAGCGAGTCCCACATGGTTTTTGGTTTCCCAGTGCATACAAAAGTTCTGTTTACACTATACTGTAGTCTATTAAATGTGAAATAGCATTATATCTAAAAAAAATGTACATGGCTTAATTAAAAATATTGTATTGCTAAAAAATGCTATCATCTGAGCCTTCAGCAAATCATAATCTCTTTGCTGGTGGAGAGTCTTACCTCCAATTTGTAAAAAATGCAGTGTCTGGGAAGTGCAGTAAAGCGAGGTATGCCTGTATCCTAACTCTTGCAAATCCCTAATGCATCTTACAAGGTACAACAAGGAAGACAAAGAGATGGCAGGCAGGCCCTCACTCTCTAGTCCTGAGCCAGGCGGACACTGCTAACCATTTGTACAGTTTCAGCATCTTACTCAATACAACGACAGCCATTGCTAACCAATCAGAATTGGTGTGCAAGTCTGAGAGAGACGCATTTGCCACCTGACCTAGCATTCCATCACACCCCAGCAGGCTTTCTTCTCCACATACATGATCCCTCCACATCTGGCCCTGGGCCCCCAGGACACAAACTTCCTCATTCCCTCCCTCCTCGTTAGCAATGAGATGACACCACCATATCCCTCCCACATGCACAGCACTTTATAGTTTATAATGCGCTTTCACATCCTTGACCACATTGGGTTCCCATAACAACCCCGGGTTGGGCTCGGAGCCCAAAGCACTTCCAGCTTGAAAGGACCCTTGAGACCATTTAGTTCCAATGGTCCCCCCCCCCCGGGGGTGGTACCACCCTTAGTGTGGGCATTTGGAACTGGGGGAGGGGTATTTTGGTTGTGACAGTGACTAAGGGGGCTGTTGTGGGCATTTAATGCCTAAGGCCCAGGGAGGCCAAACACCCTGCACAATGAATTCTCCAGCCCCAAATACCGATAGTTAAGAAACACTGATAATTTAAGTCTATACATGTGCCAGTGAAAAATGGGGCTGATAAGTTAAATAGCCAGCCCACAACCACACATCTAGTTAATTATCGGCTAACTCCTAGAACAAGGTGCTTTCCTCTGCACAATCAGCTATTCAAGCGCTGGAATCACAGAGAGCAACAATTACAGTCGACAGGCGGTGTGTCTTTACTATGTGCCACTCAGTCCTTCCCAAACCCTCCAAGACAGGCTTCATTAGCCCCCACATTGAACAGATGAGGAAACTAAAGTGTAGGGAAGTGAAAGGACCTTTCTAAGATCCCCTGGTTAAAAAGTGGCAGAGCCAGGGGCCGGCCCGGTGGCTCAGGCGGTTAGAGCTCCATGCTCCTAACTCCAAAGGCTGCCGGTTCGATTCCCACATGGGTCAGTGGGCTCTCAACCACAAGGTTGCCAGTTCAACTCCTCGAGTCCCACAAGGGATGGTGGGCTCCGCCCCCTGCAACTAGCAACAGCAACTGGACCTGGAGCTAAGCTGCGCCCTCCACAACTAAGATTGAAAGAACAACAACTTGACTTGGAAAAAAATCCTGGAAGTACACACTGTTCCCCAATAAAGTCCCCTTCCCCAATAAAATCTTTAAAAAAAAAAAAAAAATGGTGGCAGAGCCAGAAGGTGAACCCAGGCAGTCCGGCTTTATAGTGCAAGCTTTTTTAACTGTTATGCCATCACTGAGACATCAGGACGCTTACTTACCCAAGGACACACGATCGTTACTATTATCTCCAGTTGGGAGATAAAGAGACTGATTCTCAGAGGCCGAGGATGGGGAATGATCACCCTCAGAGGAGCTAAGAACCTGAGGTCCCAAGAGGTCCTTTAAGGTCACACAGAGAGTTACTGGCATTCCCATTTGATGAGATGACTTGACCTCACTTTTGCACCTCAGATTAGCAGCAGAGCCAGGTGGGAAACTTACAGCAGAGCATCTGGGGGCCTCGCGGGGAAGGTTCTGGGAGCCAGGGAAGGCCCTCTCACCTGTACGTTTTGTGCAGCTCCATGATCCTCTCTTCCAGCTCACGGGTCTGGTTTGGGGCGAAGCGGAGCTCACTGACATAGTTGCCCACATGTTCCTCAGCGTCATAGTCCCCCAGCTCAGCCTGCACGGCGTAGGAGCCCAGCAGGGCATGCGTGACGAAGGAGCAGGGAAGCCGGCCTGTGATGATGTCCGCCCGCAGCTGCAGGCACAGGTAGTATCTGGAGATAGGGGAGAGTGGCCATGGGCACGGCGCCCCCTTCCCCCCAGATGCCCGCAAGCACCGCTGTCCACCGATCGATCCATCAGAACTCAGCTGATCGACCCTCAGCTCAGGAGAAAAGGAATGATCCTCCACCCCGGCATGTCACGTGTCGGTCACTTGGGTGTGTCCAATGAGACGGTTTTGCACCGTTTCATATGACTCGAAGCATTTCTGTTCATGTCTCAATTTGAGGGATTTTTCCTACTGTGGGATTAGTTTCAATCTCTAACTCAGTTTCAAGATAAATAGGATTACTTTGGCCATTTTTTTTTAATGTCATATACTTTTGTTTATACAATTAATGTATTTCTTATTGTGGAAAAAAATGTAAACTTTAGAGGTGACTCTAAACTTCCTCCCGATGTCCGTTCTCTGTCCTACTCCTCTCCCCCAGAGGTCATCCCTGTTATCTGTGCTGTGCTAGACCTTTTTCCTCCATGGACACAGAGAAATGCACGTGGCTTTGATTCATGGGCATGGTCTCAAATGCTACCTCTGATTGGACAGCGAGCTCTCACACCCGACTCGGGGCCTTAGCGCCCCTCCCAGGTTAGCATGCGACTTGACTCATTCGTTTTAACTTCTGTACAGCACGTCCACAGCCCAGACGGGCCCATTTGCCAATGTTTTCTCAACACTTTTTATTTTGCCTCTAGCTCTAAGTGAATTGTCTAAAAATAAATTGGTTTAAAAGAAACATTTCCAACCACCAGGCCATGATTTTTTATAACTTTTATGCATGCTTGGATGATTTTACAATTTTTAGAACCATTTAAAACCATTTTTTATTGCTTTTTCGGTTATAGTGTATTAAAAAAAAAAGTTTCGGTCCATTCTCCGCCAGCGATGACTCCTTGCCCATTTTGCTGTTTCACCTTTTTTTTTTTCCATTGCCTGTTTTTTATTTTCTTTTAAGTGGATTTTACTTAATATAATTTTTCCTGCTCGTGACATTATTTTGCAGTCTGAACTGAAGCGCTGGCAAAAAGTACGTGCAGCCCCAGTGTGTGCTTCGGGCTAAGGCAGAATCAGCAGCAAACTCAAATATCACACACCCCAAATGTGGACCTATGGGCATTTTGTTCAAGTCTAAACATTCAGAAATTACTGCCCAACATTCTAACCAATATTTCATTTCAATCAATTTGTCATTTTGATCAGTTTATTTAGGGCCTGAATATTTTTTACTAAATATAAATCATCTCCATCCCCTGGGGTCATACACGCTGGGCAAGGCTAACTTCTTCCCTTCTGGGAACTCTGGAAGCCCCATGCCCAGGGACTGGCACAAAGAGACACCGGTGGGCGAGACCAGGGGTGTGGGGGCTGAGCTGGTCTAAAACTCTCAATCCCCTTGGGAATGGAGTTCAGACTCGGCTGCTTGAATCTTGGCCCCACGCCACCCTCAGGGCTAATGAGGCCCTTCCATTCCAGGGACAACTATCTTATCTCCCAAGGCCAAAGTCAGCATCTTGACCTTGGAGGTTGCCTGGTAAACAGGCAGCTGAATTAAGGAGGGACCCAATGGGAGAGAGGGGCTGCTTCAGTGGCCCCTCCCCTGCTGTAGGAATAACTCTAAGCCCACATCTTATTGTTGATGGACGTGCACGTCCCAGCACGTGGATGACACAGCCCCAAGATATCATGAAGTGAGGCTCTCTCTTTGGACGGGGCTTAAAGAGAAGGGCCTCTCCCTGTTCTGGTTTGCAGAGGCAGGATGAGCCCCACAGAAGCTCTCCTCCTGGAGGATGCTTTGCACCCTCTTTCAATCTTCAAGCCCCATTATCTACCGGCCTTAAGGCACAATGAGACTGCATATACAATCCATGTACAGCCCAGCAGCCAGGCTTGCCTCCGGGGGGAGGTCGCATGCCTGTTTGACCCCCACATGCCTGATATATGCACAGAACAGCACATAGGACCAAACGCCCACATGCAAAGGCAGCTGCACACTAATCTCCGCTTATTCCCAAAGTAAAAAACTGGTGGCGCACCAAGCACATCAGATCTTCAGATGTGTTTGGCTGGTCCCACCCAGAGATGACCCACACCACGTTTTTAAAAAAGTTAGGGGTGGCCAGCTGGCTCAGCTGGTTAGAGCACGAGCTCTAAGCAACAGGGTTGCTGGTTCAATTCCCACATGGGATGGTGGGCTGCGCCCCCTGCAACTAAAGATTGAAAACAGCAACTGGACTTGGAGCTGAGGTGTGCCCTCCACAACTAGATTGAAGGACAACTACTTGACTTGGAGCTGATGGGTCCTGGGAAAAACACACTGTTTCCCAATAAAGCCCTGGAAATACACACTGTTCCCCTTCCCCAATAAAAACCTTTAAAAAATAAAAAGTTTGAATTAGTTGCCAACATATAAAAATTGTAACTTTCACTCTCCAATCTCTAGCTTCACTTCAACCATCGGGCCCAATTCCCACATGGCTGTGATTGCCTGAGTTGACGGCATCTGGCCTCTCGATTCACATTGGTCCCCACTGCTCCCTGTAACCCCTCCCACTCAGAAGTCAAGGGCCAGCTGCCATTGACCACTGTGTTTGCGTCCCTTTCTCTTGCACTGAGTCACTTCCTTTGTTGATGCTGTCTGTCTGGCCTTGGCAGGAACCTGAGTTTGCAACTGGCATCATATGCCACCCCACGTCTCCCATGGCCAGCCACCCGCTCCTCCCTCCACAGCCCTCACCTCGTTATGTCTTCTGTCAGCTGAGCAGGGTCCGGGGGGTAGAACTTGACTGTGAAGGCAAAATTCCAGGGGCTGCCTGAGAGAAGATGGGGGAAAGCTCAGAGAGTATCACTCCAGTGGATGGCCCAAACAAACCATCCCATCAGCAATTTCCAAATCTTCTAGCTATAATCTCGGGACAATCCAATCAAGGAACCTGGAACATTATTTCACTTGACAGCTGAGAAGACTGAGGCTCAGGTTAAGACTTGTGAATTAGGTAGAAAGACAGAAAACCAACGGTGCATGCCAGGCATACCAGGCACACTGTTAATTACTTGACCAATATTGCTTCGTTACACGTCCCAACAACCCTGTGAGTAAATCTTATGATTAGCCCTGTTTTGCAAATGAGGACAGTGAGGCCCAGTAAAGTGGCCAACCCAAGGTCACCCAGCTAGGAAGTGGTGGTGCTGGGATTCAGACCCAGGTCCCCTAGCTCCAGGGCCCTTGTTTCCTCCTCTTCACCACAGTCTATGCCACAGGATGTTAATGGGATGACTAGAGAGTCCCACATTCAACAGGTTTCCTAACATCAGACTTCTCAGAGCTCTCATGCTGCCTTTGTACATCGTACCTCTCTAAAGGGGACGTGCATTCAAGAGTTTCCAAAACTTATTTGACGTGCTGTCTCCATTTTTTATAAGGCAGATTAATGTTCCCCAAAACACACTTTGGAAAACACTGCCCTATACCATTTTAACTCCATCTCAGATGGCAGACTTGGATTATAAACAAGACCGAAAAGGCAAAGAGGATGGATTAAAAGTAACAAAGGACATGTCACAGGGATAAATGTTAACCTCCACATGTAGATATGACAAATTAATGGTACATATATGGAAAACAGAGAGAATTAAAGACTGAGATTTTAGCTGGCAATAAACTCTGCAAGCCAAGGGAAGGGATGACCGCTTAAGAAAGGGAGAAAAGTTGGTGGGGGTAGATGGGGACATGGTGGGAGAGGGGAGAGAGGAGGGAAGAAAGAGAGAGAGAGAGAGAGAGAGAGAGAGAGAGAGAGAGACAGAGACAGAGACAGAGACAGAGAGACAGAGAGACAGAGAGGTGTTGATGAAAGGCTACAATCCAGAACAATGGGTAGACCACCTCTGGGATATTTCGGGCTCCTCGCTCTAAAAAGGACCCTGACAAAGTGAAAAAGCAAGGCCCATCCAGGGCTGGGCAGAGGTCATGAAGGGCTGGAGGCCATGCTGTTACTACCAAGCTTATCCCTGTGGTCATCACCATCTTCACCAGAGCTGTCACGTCTCCAACACTTACCAAGCGCTGGGCTAAGAATGTTACACGCATGTATAGGAATTTAATCTTCATCATGAAAATCATCCTGAGGTTGACTTTCCTTCACGTAGATGAAGATTGTGAGAGGTTAAGTCACTCTTCCAGGGTCACTCAGCTAGTCAGCGGTAGAAACCAGAGGTCTAACCTCTGGTCATTTGATCCCAGAACCCAGGCCCCTGACCACAGCTGAGTCCTTGGAAAAAGTAGCCTCGCTTCAAATAACCCCTCTCTTGGAAATAACAACAACTAATACATACTGGATGCTACTTGTGCAGGTACCATTTTAGGTGTTGTGCACATAATAACTCATTTCATCCTTACAACAACCCTAAAGGTAAGTACTGTGATTCCTCCCACTTTATAGATGAGGAGACTGAGGCACAGAACAGGTAAATAACACAAGAAGTAGTGATGGAGTCAGGAATCAAATCCTGGCAGTCTGGGCTCTCTGTCTCTTCTTTTAACCATCACGCCAGACTGCCTCGGGAAGCCCCTGCTATGTGCCAGGTACTGTCGACCCATGCGTCATTTGTCACCCCCACCTTGTAAGGCAGACATCAATAATCCACTTGACAAGGAGAAGCAGGAGACCAGAGAGGTGGAGGAATTGCCCCCAGTGCCCTAGGTGATGGGTGCAAAGATATCAGAGGTAATACACCCAACAAGACACAAGGACTGTGGTGCTACCTTCAGAAGCCTGGGGGCCCTGTCTCAAAGAAAGAAAGGGGGTAAATAACTGCTCCATGGGATTCCCAATAAACAGAACTGGAAAACGAGAGAATGAAAGGAGGCAGCACTGTTCTTTGCTGACTTGAGGGGACTGACTGCCTGCCCTGGGGAGGGAGCTGAGACTCCACGATTCTGTCAGCTGCTTCTCTTTTCCAAGCTCCGGGTCCTTCTCAAACACTGCACACTGTATGTGGTCTGGTTCTTTCAAGCATGAGAGCCAGGCCTCCCAGGCAGGCTGGGGCTCCCGGGGACAGCCTGAAGCCCAGGCCTTGGGCCCTGTCGGCTCCAGAGGAGCGTGCTCCATCTGTGTGCCTGCCTCTTTGTCTCCAAGTGACAGGAAGAATTCCTCGAGCCCCCTCCTGCAGAGTCAGCTGGCAGCCCTGGGCCCAGCTGCCTGCTGTCATGGCAACAGGCTCGCTATAGCTTTTTAGCCAAGGGACCAGAGAGTCCAAGCAAGGGAGAAGGCTGTGTAGGCTTCAGATCTCCACTTACTGTGTGGCCCCTGGCTAAGGCCACCGACCTACCCCTTCTGCCATGTGAAGGCTGCCCCATCCCTCCCAGCCAACGTAAAGGACAGGTGGTTAGCCTGCTCATCTGTCTTCGCCCCAGGCCTTGAAAACATGGCAGGATGGTGTTGGGAGGCCAGAGATCAAGACTTGGCTCAGCCGTGCTCTGTGACCTTGGGTAAGGAACTGGCTCACTCTCTAGGCCTCAGTCACCCTCCGTTAAATACAGGAGACGGCTAAAATCAGGGATGGGTAGGGCAGCCGGTTGGCTCAATGGTTAGAGCGTAGTACTCATAACACCAAGGTCGCCAGTTCGATTCCCACATGGGCCAGTGAGCTGCACCCTCTACAACTAGATTGAAAATGACAAGTTGACATGGAGTTGATGGGTCCTGGAAAAACACACTGTTCCCCAATAAATAAATAAAAATTAAAAAATTAGGATGGGCCTAACTTTCTCCTGACACATTCACTCTTGTTAGCCTGAAGTGGCCTTTGGCGCTGTTTGGGCCAGGATTTTGAGCTGAGTCAACGGTCACTGCTCACTGAAGCCTTCACCGGCCCTGGACAGGAGAGCGGCTGTTTTCAGGCCATCAGCTTGCCGCCTCGTCCTAGATGACTCTGCAGGTCCCTTCCAGGGTTGACATCCTGAAGGCATCTGTGAACCCACTGCCAACCTGCTGTGTGACTCGGAACAGTCATTTCTCTTGTCCAAGCCTCAGGCTCCTCATCTATAAAACAACGACCTGCCTTCCCGAAGGCTTCCACGAGGAGCAAAGGAACTCACGGGTCTGAACGCACTTCCCAAAGTAGGAGGGGGCAGCACACTCGGCCCTCGGGCCTGGAGCCCTTGCCCACCCTCCCACCTCATTTCCAACCACTGCAGGCCACTCACTCCGGATCTGCTTCTTGATTTCCTTGGAGGGGTCCAGCCAGTTCTGCAAGAGAAGATAGAGTTTCTTTAGAGTAAAGAAGGAGAAGAGGACCCGGACAGGGTTAGGAGAGAGAAACATTCTGAAATGGCCCCGATAGCCCCTGGCAGGGAACACCCTTCCCCGGCTGAACGTTCTGGGTCCTTTTCCTTGGGACTGGGGAGTGAGGGAATGAGGTCTGGATTCACCACCGGGCCCTGAGGCGGGCATTCTCCTGAGACAGCACGGTGAACGGGTAATGCAGCTGCGGTGAGACTACTTGGAAGGAAGAAATTCACACTGGAGCCTCCCAAGAGTGGGGGGATGTGCCTCAGCTCCCCCAGAAAGCTGAACCATGGCTCTCCAGATAGCCATCTGGGGGTGACTTGCGGGTCCCAAAAAAAGGACTATGGTGAAATGGGGTGGAGACAGAGAACTGAGGAGAAATAGGACCTTGGGGACGTGCAAACAGAAGGCGTCTAACGAAGATCTGAGGACTGAGGGAAGCTATGAGACGCCAACCGGACCATGGGGCCGAAGGGAAGAGGCCTCCCCTGCCAGCCCTGCGCCCCAGCCCAGGTACCTTCTGGCTGTCAGCGTCACAGAAGGTCAGGCCGAAGTAATCCTTCTCCAGGAGGTTGAGGTGCTCGCAGACCAGATCAAACAGCACCTGGCCCCGGCCATGTTTCTGAAGAGGAGAACAAAGCTGCTGTGAGGCCAGAGCATACCTCGGGGGTGGGGGGAGGGCAGGGAAACACCCCCAGCTCCACCAAGACAACCTGAAAACCCCAAGAGCCTTCCGATGACCTGGCTCTCACCCCAACACCCAGCCCTATTGGGGTCCCTCCTAGACCTCAGAACTGCTGGGGGCTTGGGGGCAGTTGGAGGGGGTGTGTGTGGGGGCCGTGACTGATTTCTCCTTCCTTTACAGCAATTAAGAGAAGGCGCTAACTTAGACCCAAGGAGCAGAGAACGAAAAGTCTAAGCTTTGGGTATGAAAAGAACAGAAGAGCCTCTGGAAAAGCCACATGGTCCCAGGACTTAGCGTCACCGTGTGACTCACCTCTCTAGCCCTTCCCCTTAACTAAGTCGGAGCGCAATCCAGGGCAGCCCAGCCTAGAGTTCCAGCCCCACGTGGGCCGCAGGTAAGGTTTTACAGGAGTTCACGGGGTCTACATCAGCCTCAGGTGGAAGCAGCCCTGTTAGAGCCACCTTCTCCCACTCCCATAAGCCAGACTTGGTACCTCTCTGAACACCATCTGGGCCCGAGGATTCCGAATGGCGAAGCCCAGAACCTGGCTGGATACCCCAACCCACAGGGGTGAAGATGAGCCCAATAAAGGGGCCCCAGGACAGGAGGAGTATGAAGCAGTCACCACTCAAAGAGGCAGGGGCCTCCAGAGGGACGGTGAGGTCCCTGCAAGGTCTAGCTCGGTCCGGGGGACCGAGACCAGGCCTGACTGTGGAGAGCAGCTGTGGGAAGTCAAGCTTCCTGGGCCAGGAGGAGTTCTTCAGGGAGAGTGGGCCTGGCACAGCCAAACCCTCTGCGCTCTTCCAGCGCAGGCTGACAGAGCATCTTGGGGCCAGTGTGGGCAGCAGAAGAGGCAGAAGAGATCCCTTTCTTTCTTATGCCCAGGAGTAGGCAAGATGTTCATCCTGAAACCCTTCTACAGAAGAAATCGACATTAAAAAAAGAAGAAAAGGAAAAAAAAGAAAACCAACCCTGCTAAGAAGAGGGACCCAGCCACCCAGGGCTCAGACGTAAGTCCTGTCCCTTCAGACCAGGGCAACGGGCAGAAAGGGAGATGGCTCCTGTAACTCCTGGCAGCCTGCCCAGCCTGTGGACACTTCCATACACATGGAGACGGCTAGGAATGGTGCCTAGACTGGGGAAAAACCCTCTAAGGCAGCAAGCGAGAGTGCAGAATTAGGGTGGGAGTCTGGGCCTATACAGGAAAGGGGAGACGCTAAATGCAGGGCCAGAAGGGCTGACCCCAGAGAGGAGGTGTATGCCCTGCCACCTACTGTGGGACCGGACCATGCCACTGGGTTTCTACACAGCCTGGGCGAATGTGTCCTTCCAACGGCTGCCTCCCTATGCCTGAAGGACACCCTTACCATGGAACCTCAAGTGGCCAGTTTGTCCTGAAGACCAGAGGCGGTGTCCTGGACAGGGTGGGTTCACAAGGGAGGACCCCTCTCTCCACCCAACAAATACATACAAATGGTTCTGGTTAAAACAGTATCTGCTTGGTGAGATTGCAGAGCCTGGTTCCTCGGCATACCAGGCACCAGGTCTGCCTTTGATGGTGGCTCCTTGCCAAGGTACAGTTACCCTGAAAAACCTTTTCCTGGCACCAGCCTGGTGCCTCGTCTAATTCTATTTGCAATCATAACGGGCCTCTCCGGGCCTCGGTGCCACCATCTGTACAAAGGAGAGCTGGTCAGGTCATCGCTCTGGGACGCTGCAGTGGGTCCAGGACTCCATGAAAAATGGATGCCCTCTGGCTTGGCCCAGGCTGAGTGCACCCAGAAGCCTGCCCTGGCTCGCAGGCCAGCTGGCCGGGGACAGGGCATGTGGTGTTGGGTGCTTCCTACCTCCACTTCACACTCATACTCAGAGGCATCGAGCAGAGTGACTCGGCAGATGGCACTCTTGTATTTCTTGGTGATCTTCTGGGGCGATTTCTGGGCCTTGCTGGGCGTGGTCCTCTCTGACAGGCCATCGGCCTCCCCGTAATCCTTCTCCTCCATGTCTAGGCTCTATAGGTCCAACCAGGGGAAGAGTGTTGTTAGCCGCCTTGAAATCTTAGCCTGTCATCTAAATGAGATGCGATAGGAGGCAGCTGGGGCTAAGACGGACCCCACCATCAGAGCCACTGCCCTTCAAGTTCCCGGGGTGACCAGGGTCTATGGTGGGTTGTGTAGGAGGAGAGACAGCCCTTCCGGGTATAAGGTGGTGGCTCACGTGAGGGGTCCACTGCTTTCCCACAGGCCCCTGCTCCTGTGGGCAGCCTCTGCAGGCGGGAGCACCCCACAAAACCAAACCCGGTGGCGAGAGCTGTCCTGTCTCCCTAGAACAGTGCACGAGTTATCAGGGCCTCCATCTGCTCTCCTCCTTCTTGCTCTGTCATTGGGTCTAGCGCGAGGCTGGGAACTTATGGACTGATGTCACAGAGGAAAGAGGTCAGAGTCCTGCCCTGTCGTCCTAACTCTACCACTGATAACCTCAATGACCTTGGCCAAGTCCCTGCCCTCTCTGGGCCTGTCGTGAAGGAAGGGAAGTGTGAATTCAATGGCTCGGGGATTCCTCCAGTCCCCTACAGCTTCAGGGCGATGAACTGTACTCCGGGGCCACACTGGGCTTGCCAAGCTAGAATGGACAGGCTCAGTGGGCAGGAGAATAAGGTTGAAAGAACACGGGTTTTCGAAATCAGACTTCCACCTCCGTCACTTCATAGCAATGTGACTTCGGGTAACTCACTTCGTTCTGTTGCGCCTGTTATCCCCAAGTGTCAAATGGGGAAATTAATAGCTACTGTCAGGTTTGGGAGAACGAAATATACAAACGAACACAACGCCCCTGGCGCAGGGCTTGGCAGGTAACGGGTCAGTAATAATTCTTTGTTTCCTCCTCTCCTCCCTCCTAAGGACTGGCCGCGGGGCACGGGCTGGGCAGGAGGAGCGATGCCCACGCTCTCAGGCACACACCTGTTCAGCAGGCCGAGTGTCCTGCTGGGGCGGCGGCTTCTCATTGGAGTTGGCCTCTGGGTGGCCGTGGCCTGCAGGGGTCACGGGGGTGGTTGCAGCAGCAGCAGCAGCAGCAGCCTCAGACGGCTGCGGGGCCTCCTCCTGAGCCTTCTTCACCTCAGAATCAGGGCCTGTCTCTGTTGTCATGGCGCCCAGAACGCCTGCATTGGCATGAAGGAGAACATGTGATGGGGAAAGGGGCAGCGATAGTATGACAGCACAGAGCAAGAGGGGCAGGAACCTCATGCAGAGAGAGACAGATGGAGACAAATGGACAAAGAGCCACAGAGAGAAGGAAGGAAGGAGGGAGGGAGGGAGGGAGGGAGAGACAGGAAGTAGGGGTGAGGAGAGAGTCATGAGAAGTGAGGGGTTGGTGAGTGGAGGCAGCTGAGGTCACAGACTCCTCCCTCCCAACCTTGTGTCCATATAGCTCCTGGGGACTCTAATCTCTTGTCCCAGGTCTGGAATGTGGACCTTTCCTACGGATGATGCGAATCTCTCCAGTGAGCCCCACTCTGCCAAGAGCACAAGAGACCATCAGTGACCACCTCCAGGCAGGGCCTCGGCCAGGCTGTCTCTCTAACCACAGCAGGCCCTGAGCCCCCCACTAGGCTACTGGCACACAACAGCCCCTCAATAAAGGCTGGATCAATTGAACGCAATTCAACCCAAAGAACGCTGGGCTCCAGGCCCTTCCCAGCACTGACTTTAGGCAAGGCGCTTCATGGCCCAAGCCTCAGTCATTCCTGCCCCTCTGACTTCACAGGGATGGTGTGAGGATGGACCTAAAGGGTCAGACAGGAAGACACTCTTAACAGATGCGTAGCCCTGACAATGTAAATGCCAGGGCAACTGGGCTCTGGCCCCAGGCTGGCCACAAATCGGGCAGTCACTTCACCTCTCTAGGATTCATTCAAAAGGCGAGGGACTTGGAGAAATTATCTCTAGGACAGGCTATTCTTAGCACTTTCCCCTCGGAGGAGGAAATGAGATTTCAGAGAATCAACGTACCAGTGCCCAGCTAGTCTGTGGAA
This sequence comes from Rhinolophus sinicus, assembly GCF_036562045.2. Lineage (NCBI taxonomy): Eukaryota > Metazoa > Chordata > Mammalia > Chiroptera > Rhinolophidae > Rhinolophus > Rhinolophus sinicus. The sequence goes on from NC_133762.1 coordinate 35,736,913, forward strand.
TAAGCAAAGTGCAAAGACAGAAAGGGAGGGAGAATGGCATGGTCCCATGGCACTTGTTAAAAAACAAAACAATAACCTGAACAATGCATGTCTGTGTTTGTACACACGTAGTGAAAGATCTCAAAGGACACTCACCAAACTGTGAAGAGAGGTTAATAATTCAGAAGTGGACAAAGGAAAATGAGAGAGCTCCGTGGGGTAGGACAAGAGAGGAAACCTCATTTCCTACTTCATACTTACTTTGGAGTTACTTGTATAATTTTAAATATACATATATCTTTTTTAACTCACAAGTTGGGTTTTTTTCAAGCAGGTGAAAGCACCCATTCTGACCCCAATCAGTGGATCCTCCAAAAAAAAAAGTTTGGAACTGAAACCCAGGGAACAGAGAAATAGGCAGGAACCCTCACCCCTGAGTCCAGAGCCTTCCTCCAAATCCATCTGTCACTTATGTGACACCAAATGCTGACTCTGTGCTAGAACATAAATGAGAAAGATCAAGTCTAAGCCTCGTAGGCCCTCCCTGAGCCCATCCACAACGGGAGGCCTCTGACGGGCAGACAGACAGACAGACACTGGGTCCACCCTGGAGTCCCTCCCTGACCCCAACCACCATGGGAGGCCTCTGATGGGCAGACAGACAGACCACTGGTCTACTCATCAACACAGCAACCACCTCCAGGGGCACACAACACTGCCCCACACTTCCTTCTTGTGTTTCAGTTTCTCTCCCTGCATTCCAGGGGGCACCAGCCCAGCCCAAAGCAAACAACACCAGACAGAAAGTCAGGGGCAGTAAGCGCCCCACAAGAGCTCTAGGCCCCTGGACAGATCACAGGCATCCTTCAACCCCCCCAAGTGGATAATGAGGGGAACGCTTGGTAAGCTGGAGCTCGCAGCACCCATGAGAGTTTGTTGTTACTGACGTGCTATTAAGGTGTACGAGGAGGAGGAAGGCAAGGCCTTCATCCACACCGCCTCATCTCCACCCAGAAATGCTCACCACTCATGTCATTACCCTGGGCTTTACGGGGATAACTGAACGCCATAGTTAAATAAAGGCTCTCTGTCGCTTACATGACACCAAGTGCCAACTCTGTGCCAGGACACAAAGCAACAAGAGCTGCTCCACGGGAGCTCCCAGTCTTGTAAGGTCCAACTGAGACTTGTCTGCCTGGTTCAGGATCTCTTGTTAGCCTGTACTGGAGAATATCAGCTGTGATGCTAGATAAGGCCTATAGGGAAGAACCCTCAAAATAAATGCCTACTTACTTTTGCTTAAGGAAAGAAAAAGAATCCACAGACTAATCTGTATGTTTTTGCTGTAAGAAGCAAAATCCACATGACCCTCATGGGCCCAGGCCCAGAGATTCTGGTGCATCTACTCCTCCCCTCTGCTTCAGTCTGGTTTCAGCCGGTACTCCCTGAACCTTCCCGGGTCTGCGTCTTCTAGCAAATAGCCCGGAGAGCAATCTTAAATAAATACCCATCTTCCGCTGCCCGGTTCTCCACAGAGCCTGCCGACAGTGAACGCCTGGTGAGGGCAGACCCACAGGCGAGAGGAGCTAGGAGGAATCTTTTAAGATAACTCAATCTCCTCTTCTTCTTTTACAGGTGAGACCCAGAGAGCAGAAGAGACTTGAGTGGCAGTCATTTCCTCAGACAGGTTTTCCCTGGCTGCTCCGGCCCACTCCCCTCCCCACCCAGGCTCCTGACTCCACAGTTCCTAGCTCTGGGTCCATTCTTCCTTCCACTGCACTTGCCTGAAGAAAACCTCAGCAGAATCTCCTCGAAGGAGGACGCTCTGAGGTCCGAGGAGGTGGCATAAGCCACCAGTGAGGGCCATAGCCAGGAGCTGCTTAGATAAATGATGGCTCATTCACTCAAGAGAGTTAAAAAAGGTGATGGACACAATCATGGAAAATATCAGAATGAAAAAGCATGATGCACAATAGTTTGTACAGATTGGCCTTATTTTGATTAATATCTATCTATCTATCTATCTATCTATCTATCTATCTACAGATACAGAAAGTGCAGCAAAGTATTAACTGTGGTTGTTTCCAGATAGTGAGAGTACAGAGTCTTTTCTTCTTCTTTCTGTTTAACTATAGTTCTCAGTTTTTCTAGTAGGAGATTTTTTGATTTTCAAAAATTAGAGGTTAAAAAATAAAAATTTCCCAATGTAACAGCTTGGTATAACAGGATGAGAAAGAGATAAAGTCTGATTAAATTAAAAAAAAATTTTTCTTACTAACTAAAAAGAAAGATAGCATTATTATATTTTTAAACCTAAGATAAGAGCCTTCTTTATTTCACAAGTCAAGGGATAACGGCATGGTTCTCTCACTAGGCCGCAAAAAGCGAGCCAAGACACAGGCTGTGGCTTCTGCTACAGCCAGTCACGTGGGCATAGTTCTGCCCAGGCCCAGGCCAGCACAGACTGATGGAGCCCGCTGGGCAGCCAGGCTGGCCTGGCACCATAGGGGACCCCGGGGGAAACATGTGCTGATTCCGTAGAGCTCACTGCAATGGGGGAGAATGATGCTCACCAAGGAAATGGTTAAACACTGGGCACGATGTGACTTAGATTTGCTAGTATCTGTCTCAGCCCCTAGAAGATTCTGGATACCTGGTGATAGAGACAATGGCTGGGAGTTGTCAAAGCAGGGCTTAGAGGGTGAAGTGCAGTCAGATTTTGAGAAAAGGGAGAATTTAGACAGCAGATGGCTGGAAGGGCATTTGGGCTGAGTCACCGTGTGAGCAAACGTCTAGAGATGGGAACAGGTAGTGCTGTGCGGAGGACAGACAGGAGGCCTTGACAGCCAGAACAAGAAGCCTATACAGGTGAGCTTCAAGCGGCCTGGCAAGAAGGACAGGATGGAGTTGGGGAGAAGGGAAGGAGCTGGGGGTGGTGCCGGCGTCAGAAGTGTGAGTCTGCTGGAAAAGATGGAAAGGGCAAGGCTGCGGCCAGGGACTCGTCATCTGGTGGATCCCTTGCAGGACAGCAGGGCAGGGACAGACCTGAAGCCGGGCTCCATCCACCTCTAGCTTGCTCTGTGAGCTTGGGCAAGTGATTCCACTTCTCTGAGACTAGGTACCCTTGTCTAGAAAACAGAGATATGCTTCTCTCCCTCTCAAGGTGGTGATGGAAATTCAGGAAAATGACATCGAGAGAGCACTTAGCCTGGCTGGTACCCAATAAGACAACCCAGAGAAGGTCTATAATTATAAGCAGTAATGAGAAGCCGCAGTTGGGAGGGGTCTGAGGACCAGGAGTCAGAAGTGCCCGCCCAGAGCAAGAGATGCTTTCAGAGACAGAGGCCAGCAAGGCCTAATGACACTAACACATGAAAACCAGAAGGCACAGGATCAGCAAAGGGAGCGAGGTCAGCCAGAGAAGTAAGTGCTGACGGTGCCCGCGCCAGGCCTGTCTGGAGGAAGGGGGCCTGCTGAGGTCCAGCATGCTCACCTGGCCGGTATGGGGCCCGCCCCGCAGGTTGTCAGCATCTGATGCTCTTCAACATTGCAATCACCTGCTGGTCCGCCCTTCAGGGGCACTAAGCAGCCTTCACACACTTTTGTTGTTCCCTCTGCGTGGCCTGCCAGGAGAGGGTGTCCTAGCCCAGCTGAGGTAATATCCATTTGGACTGCTGTTATACCTCTCGTTAAAAATGAGATGACAGGTTTATATATCAGGCCCTCCAGCCTGGGTTAGCATGAGTCAGCATCCCTGAGTCCGGTGACTTGTACTGGTTCTTCTTCTCTATTCCCACAGCCACTGCTCAGGTCCAAGCCCTTCTCCCCTTGTGTCCGCATGGCAGCCCCAGCCTCCTCCATGGACTCCTGTGGCCACTGGGTCCGCCCTAGGGTTTATTCTCCACAGAGGAGCCACAGGGACCTTTTTCAAAACTCCAATTGGATGCCCTCCTTAACACCTCCAATGACTTCCCATCAAAAGTAAACACAAACTCCTTATCAAACTACAGGTCCCTGCATATGGCACCTGCATCAGATCCCTCCGTTGCCATTACCACGCTGCCACCATCACTGCGAACCTGACACGCTGGTTTTCCGTCTGCTCCTCAACCACACCAAGCTCGTCCCTGCTATGGGGCTTTGTCCTTAAGTACTAGCTCCGTATGGACAGGGGGTTTGTCCCCTGTCTCTTGGCCACAGCAGCTGTCACTCTTGCGATCTCAATCTATGCGCCCTTGACACTCTGTCTAAAGTGGGTCCCTCCCCCTAGTTCTTTTGGTTACAGCATGCCAATTTTTTTGTTTGGTTTTTGCCATTTTAACCATTTTTAAGTATAATAACTCAGGGTGATTAACTCCGTTCTCAATGTTGTGCAACAATTACCCCTACCTATTTCCAAAATTTTTCATCACAGAAACTCTATATCCATTAAGCGAGCATGCTGGATTTTTTTTTTTTTCATAGTAACAACCACAAATGGAACTTACATTGATTGATTGATTGATTGATTGATTGATTGATTTGTTTCTACTCCTCCTCTAGAATATAAACTCCACAAAGACAAAACTTTACCTGTCTCATTTGCCATTGCCCCCAGGGCTTAGCGCAGTTTCAATAAATAACAACAAAGCTAACATCTATAGAGTTCGCTATTTGCCAGGCACTGATCTAAGCTCTTTACATCAATTAACTCATTTAATCTTCATAATCACCTATAATACTCTTATTATCTCCACTTTACAAAAGAAGAAACTGAAGCACTGAGACGTTAAATAAACTTGCCCAAAGATCATATAGCCAGGAAACGGCAGTGCCAGAATTTAAACCCAGGGGCCTGGTGTCAGATGGATGGGTAGACGGACAAATGGGCAAATATAGGGGTGATGGGTGGATGGAATACCAATGTGACAGTTTTTAAGTCTTCTCAACTACAGACTAGAGACCTGGGCTGCACTCACCTCAGGAGCCATCTGGCTACCCGCCAGCCGGTCCTGGGGACCGATCAGCCCTTAAGCACCTGACGTGTCCATCCAAACTCCTGATATTATCATCCTCATTTTACTGAGGAGGACACACAGGCCAAGAGGGGCATACAGTTTGCCTGAGGTCATAAGCTGTGCCAAGTCTCTCTGACTCTCAAGTCCATCTCGCTATGTGGCATTTCAGCAGCCGCAGGGGGGTCGGTCCTGTACTGATTTCTGCCAGAGGTGAGGCTAGCTATGGAAAAACTTCCCAAGACTGAAAGGCAAATACACTGGGTGGAGACGAACTCAGATCAGGACCACTGTTGGTTTCAGTTCTGCTACTTCCTATCTGGTGGGTTTGGGGCAAGTCATTTCCCCTTTCTCAGCATCAGTTTCCTCATTTGTCAAACAGGGATGAGAGGCCCCGTCCTCCCACTGTAGAGAAGGGGCATGTAGATAAGGATATTACCGAGAAGGAAAGCTCTTTGAAACACAAAAGTTGAAGTCACAGTAAATGCAGGGAGGGTATATTATAGATGTTTATGACATGTAGGTGGTCAGACAATTAAGTTTGCAAACTCATCCTAGAAAAGTGCTACATATTCATTGCTGAATATCACTACGGTCACCTTTGAAGTACTCCCCTTGGGAAGCTATGCACTGACGCCAGCGCCTAGTCCACCCTTCAAAGCAATTTTGGAACTCTTTTTCTGGAACGGCCATCAGAGATGTCATCGTATTACCCTTGATGTCCTGAATGTCATCAAAATGTCTTCCTTTCAATATTTCCTTTATCTTCGGGTAAAGAAAGACGTCATTGGGGGCCAGATCAGGTGAGTAGGGAGGGTGTTCCAATACAGTTATTTGTTTACTGGCTATAAAATCCCTCACAGACAGTGCCGTGTGAGCTGATGCATTGTCGTGATGCAAGAGCCATGAATTGTTGGTGAAAAGTTCAGGTCGTCTAACTTTTTCACGGAGCCTTTTCAGCATTTCCAAATAGTAAACTTGGTTAACTGTCCGGTTGGTACAAATTCATAATAATCCCTCTGATAGCAAAAAAGGTTAGCAACATCATTGCAGCAAGTTCGCGAACTTAATTGTCACACCTCGTGTGCCAGGAGTATGTCTTTGCACGCACATGTGTCGCAGTGGAGCAACATGAGGGCACACACAGCCACATGTGTCCACGACCATGAACAATTACTCCCTAGACAATAAGGCTGTCTCTTCTAAATCTTGGACACTGACGACATTTGCCCAGGCATTTTGGGGAATTGTGAACCACGTAGAAACTAATAGTAGGAAGCAGCTGAAAGAGGGAGCCATGGACAGGGTGTGGGAGACACCAAGACACCAGGAGAATGTGAGACAGAAAGTGCAACTCCTCTGTTCTGAACGATGTTTCCATAGTCACAGTTACCAAGATAACCACTCTTCCTTTTTGGGAAGTCAGAGGGCATGTCTGCCCTACCCCCCTCTATCCATGCCTCCTGGACTGTGAGTCTCCATTTGCAGCCCCAGATCCATGCCTTGTTCAAAGAAGCAGGAGGCTAACCCATTGGACCATCCCTTGAGCTCCCTTGCCTGCTGGCTTCTGGTTGGGTTTGGCCAATGAGAGGCGCTAGCACGAGGTCAGAGGATGGAAGGAGAGAGAGAGGTCAGGGTATTATCGGTCCAATTTCCCTGTCTGTGGTCCTGGTGGTGGCTAAGCTCCTCTGTGCCAGCTCCTTGTACAGGACCAGCCATCACGAATTCTGGGAACACCGTCACCTCCCTCTGCTCCTTCAGGCTGAGGGAGGCAACAGCTTCTGTCACTGTTAGTTTGTGGGTACCCCTTGTAGGTTCCTTTAACCTTACCCCCACTTTTATTACCAATTAACTCAGCTGAAGCATCTGAGTGGAATTCTATTTTCTGCCCAAATCTGACAGATACACCTCCTGACACTAAATAGAATATGAATTAGAGAGGGAAGGAAGGAGAAACTTGGGAAGAATCGGTATAATCTAGTGGTTAAGGATAAAATGGGAAACAAGGAAACCTTGAAGAAGTCCCTTAACCTCTGTGCCTTTGTCTTCATCTGTAAAATCATAATGACAATGTTACCTACCTCACAGGTTTACTGAGAAACTGAATGGGATCATGCCTCTAACGCACTTAATATGCGCCAAAACCCACACTCAGTGCTCAGGAAATATGACATATTTTCTTCTTCCGTATTAAATCTAAAGGCTGAAAGGTTAATAACAGTATTCCCCTAGAGAAAGAATTACGGACCCTTTTATAGGGCGTTCTCTGTATTTTGCAATATTTCTACTATTAACACGTATACTTTTGGAGTCAGAAAATAAAAAGAAAAGAATTAAACGAAAAACCAGAAAGAGAGAGAGCCTGTTAAGACTGAGTCTTCCCTCTGGAGGTGATGTTACTTCCCATTGGGATTTCCCCAGCACGGAACATTCACTTCCTCGAGTGACAATCTCCAGGTGGATATGAATGAAATGACTGCCTGCGATGAAGGAGGAAGGGTACAGGCTGAGAGAGCTGCCTCTGGGGCCCTGTGCCACCCTCCCAGCCAGGCCCGGGAGATACCTGATGGATGCAGAGGGGTTGAAATGGGAGCGGGGCCTGCAGGGGTCCTTACTGCTGCTCAGGTCCGAAGCGGCAATGAGGAGGTGGCAATTTGTCAGAGGCTTGTGATACCCATGGGCACCGCATTAAATAAAACCAAGCAACATGAAAAGGCTGCCACCCGTCAGCACTGGCTTCTTGCCCAAAGGTTTCACGTGCCACCATGGAGCCACAGACTGACATGCGGTTGTGGGCCGGGGATCACGTGACATGCCCAGAACTGCAGAGTAACAGCATCAGAAAGGAGACATGCCTCCCACTTGGACCACACTGATGAGTGCAGAGGCAGAGAGACCGCCCTGTAACGGGGCAGCCTCTGAGAGCCGGCTGTGAGCTGGCTCTCTTCCAGGCTTCGTCTCATTGGAGCTGCACAAGGGACAAATGGGACAGGTGGGCTTATTCTCCAGGCTGACGTGGCTGGCCAAGGTCACGGCCAGTGAGGTCGGGAATAGCTAGGACTAGGACCCAGGTCTGCTGGCTCATGGTCCCATGCTTTCCCCCCCCCAATCCTGCTACATCCCACGACCTCCAACTTGCTGTCAAGCACGTAACCAAAGCTACCGTTGCTCTGGATGTAGAAATAATAACAGCAGTCAGTATCAACCCCTCCCACATGCAAGGCACTTGACAATTGAAAGGATCCTTTTATAATCATCATTTCTCATGGACCTCACTGATCCGCGGTTGGTGAGGGGGAGCATAGAACAGTAGTAATTAACGTGGGCTTTGGACCAGAGTTTGAATCCTGGCTCCACTGGCTTGGGGACTTTGGGTTTGTTCCTTAACCTCTTTGAGAGATAGTTTGAGCCTGCAAAATGAGAGTAACACCCCCTACACCTCAAAGGCACTTTGAGAATGAATGGAGAAAATGCATGCCAAGGTCACTTGGGCACTGTGTTTGCTATATGGTAGACACTCAAGGGGTAGTGATGGCTCTCGTCAGTAAGGCTGTCACGACCAGACAGATGGGCAAACTGAGGTCTGGAGAAGGTAAAGAATTTGCCCAGGGAAACTCAGCGTGTAAGTAGTAGCAGGGCGCAGGCAGCCATTTACAGTGTTCAAAGAGAATTGGAAAATTTCACAGGTAGCTCCATACTAGATGAGTGAAAGACGGGTTTCCCTCAGACATCCCAACCATTTGAGGGTGACAGGGACAGGGTCCCCTCCCAGCAGGTCAGCCCTCCGTGTCCTTGTCCCCTCAGGAAGGAGAGGAGGAGAAAGGAGAAGGGAGAAGCAGCAGATCTTCATGGGCACCTCTCACGGTCTGTTTCTGAGTCTTTCTCTCGCCTGATTTTCTTTAATTGTTTAAAGACCATTAGCGTTCACTGTCGGCTTTATTTAGAATAGAGTAAAATTGGAAACTACTTTGAATGTCCATCAACAGAGGATTGGTCAAATTAACGAGGATTTACCCATTGCATTAATTATAAAAGTATTACATACCTATTGCGAACATTTTTAAGATAGATTTTATATATACTGACATGGAAAGATGTCGATATGTCATCAAGTGAAAAAATGCACGTTGTAAAACAATAATGCAATTTTTGATCCCATTCTGGAGTGTATGCTTATGTAAGCATAGAAAATATTCTGGAAGGAAACACACCACACTGTTATCATTGGCTACTTCTAGAGAGAGGATTTTGGTTGGGGAGCCAAGGAGAGAATACACTTCTGAATTACTAGGATTTTTCACATATTTCTTTTGTAATTAAAACTAAAGAAAAAATAAATATAATATTTTTAAAGATTTATTTTGGTCAGTCTTACGTCCCATAGTACCTGCTGTAACTCTATTTCTGTCTGTTCTCTTCCAATCTCTATCTATGGTCATACCTAATTTTACACCACTTTAATCTCAGGCTCATAATTTTCTGGGTTTTTTTTTTCCCATTTAACATTAACTGTATCAGAAATAGTTCCACATTATTTTATCATCATTATCAGAACAGCTAATATTCATGGGTGCTGTACTATGTGCTAATTACCATGCTAAGAGTTCTACATGCTTTAAATCATATAGTCTTGATGACAATCCTAAAAGAAGGTACTTGGGCTATTCACATTAGCGATGGGGAAACCAAGGCTTAAAAAGATGAAATGATTTGCCAACACCTCACCGTTAGTAATAACAGAAGCGAGACTTGGGCCCTGGCCTGTGTGTATCCCAAGCCCTTGTTGGGAACCTCTCTCCTCTGCTCCCCTCATGGATACTGAGTGGTAAGTGAGAAGAATCTGGCAAGTAGGGATGAGGAGACTCAGGTCCTGGGTCTTACCATTTGCATGACCTTGGACAAGTCACTTCCCCTCTGCTTTGTTCACTCAAAACAATTATTTCAGCAGACAAGCATTTGCAAATCACTGAGCTACATGCTGAGGATAGAACAATGAATAAAATATGAGCCCTGTCCTCATGGAAATTACAGCCTCGCCTGAGTCTCTTCATGCTCAGGAAGGCTCTAACCCCTGTCCCACCTCTGTCACAGGGACATGAATGAAATGAATAAAGGATGCAAAGCAACTTCACAAATGCACAGCTCCATATGCTGCAAGGTAAGTATTTCTGTGGCTGTTCACGGCTGCATATTACTTTACCCACTGGATGTTCCAAAATGTTCTCAATCATCTTGCTATTGTCAGGCACTTAGTCCCAATTTGATGCTATTATAGAGGAAGCTCTGATGGGGATTCATCCAAAGAAAATCATTCAAAAGACAAAAAAAAAAAAAGCCAGATATACAAATATGTTGCACAATCTTCGAATGACTGAAGGAAGACAGTCCTTCATCTTAAACTCACAAGGCCTCAAACTGAAGGCATGACCCTGGTGGCCCTCCACCGCCACCCCAAGCTGCTCCTTCCCCAACCAGCTGAGCCACCCACCACCCGAGGGGACAGACATCTTACTGTAGTTTCAACTCCTTCCTGCCCCAGCCTCCAGTCCACAGGGCTCGTTCTTTCCTGCAAGGCTGCGGTCCACATCCTCCTCATGGTTCTTACTGTAGCCAAAGGGACCTTCCCAAATAGTTCTGACAGGCCCCAGCGCATGACCCATGCCGACCAAACACCTGCAAAGGTTCCCGAAGCCTCCAGGCTCCTGTCAAGTGCAAACAACTGGGCCTGACATTTTAGAGAGATGGAGGGCGCATAGAAGTAATGTTTACTGAGTCCCTGTGAAGCGCCAGCACTGCGCCAGTCCACTACCTAAAACCACCAAACGTGGTCTCTATGAGATAGGTGTCTTTATTCACATTTTACAGAGGAGGAAACGGGCTCAGACCAGTGACGTGAGGTGCCCAAGGCCACGTGGCGAGTACACAGCAGAGCTAGAGCCTGGCTCTGGAGGATTTGAGAGCTTTGCCAGAGACCCAAACACAAGCTGACTTTCTGAGTCACCTCCCAGCGTCCCCAGCCCTCTGCACCATCCGCTCCATGCACACCAGACCACTTGTTCGTCTTCAAAGGCATCCCGATTTCCTTCCCCTCTGACTTGGGGAAGTGGGTTGCCCTTCCCCCCAAACTATCAAAATTCCACTTGGCCTCTGGTGCCCAGAAACCTTCTCTGATCACCAAAATAGGAACACATGTTTAGCATATGCATGGGTTTCCCTTTCCCCACCACCCCTGCAGGGACATGGCTCCTATCCACAGGGCCTGGATTTAAATCCCAGCTCCCCCATGACCTAGCTGTGCGACCTTGAGCACCTGCCTTCCCCTCACTAAGCTTCAGTTCCCTCAATCTGTAAAATGTGAATAATTCCTATCTCACAAGGTTTTGTGAAGATTGCATGAGTTGTACAGGTAAGCCCTTAAAACAGTGCCTGGCATGTAATAAGTGCTCAATAAATGCTGGTTGCTACTATTCTTATTCACAAGCCTCCCACCCACAAGGCAGTGGTGCCAGCCTGCTCTCACTCCAAGCCATCCACCTAGGCTCAGGTCCCCTTCACGCATGGCCCCCTCTACACAGTCCTAGCTGGTACCCTGCATGCTCACCCTTCTGTTTACTGGTCATTAGGGCCCTACCAAATGTGGCAGGGAGCGAGGGTCAGGGCCAGCCAGTCTTCCCTGGTAGCCAATGGGAGCAGAGATTCCAGAGCATCCCCACTTCTAGGGAAACCTGGCCAGGAAGCAGAAGGTCAAGGCCAACCCCTCTCTCAGGCCTCCCTGCTAGTACCTCTCTGCCCCTACCCCTCGGGAGCACTCAGGCCACAGAAGCACCCTGGCCTCACAGACCTGACAAACACACCTCTCCACCTGGGTCAATCCTGGCAAATCAGTCATCTGGCTCTGCTGGACACCAAGTCAGTGCTCCCAGACACTGTCCCAGGTACAATGTCATGGTAGAGAGAAGTGCCCTGGACTCAGACAGCCCCACCGTGTCCAGCTGTGTAACCTCAAGCAGGTGCCACAACCTCTCTGAGCCTACTTCCCACCTGTAAAAACTGGATAATAATAGCATCTACCTGACAGGGTTGCTGTGAGATGGTGCAAAGCACTTATCTATCACAGCGCATGGCATAGAGTAAGTGCTCAATTAACACTGTGACTCTGATTGTGTAATCATCGGTCTTCCTCCAAATAGAGAACATTATCCCCTTTCAGTCAATGGGGACACACAAGCCCAGAGATGTCCATGCTGGAGCTAATACAGACACTTCTCACCTCAGCCAGTCTAGTCAGGAGACCCTCTCCACTGACCCTGGAGGCTCAGGCCCAGAACAACCCCAGGCACGCAGCACCCTCTTGGCTCCGTACATTTCCAAGAGGGTCTAGTGCTACCATCTGCCTGTTGCCTCCACCCTGGTCCATTATCTGTGAGGCATCCTGGCGTCTCCTCCTCACCTTCTGGGAGCAAGGATTAGGAGGCCAATGTAAGGCCCCTCCTAAGCGTAGCCTTGGGCTCCAGGCTATAATGTCCACAGAGTTCTGGGTATGGGACAGCCAGCTGCAGCGCCAGAGAAGCAGGCATTTGGGCTGCAAGAACCCCAAACCAAGAGACAGAAGGCGTGGTACACTAGTACTGGCTTTCCCGCTTGGTTGCTATGTGACCTTGGGTAAGTCAATTTCCTCTCTAGACTTCATTCAACCTTTCAACATTTACCGAGTGAGGATTACAGGACCAAATATTGTTCTCATGTGAGTTCCGTGGAAGCAACCCAACACGAAGCTCCCAGAGCTGGGCCCAGAGAACTGCCATGTGGCCCAGGAAAGGTCTCAATAAGAACCCCTGCACTGATCTCCTCCAGGACTGCCTTGAGGTGCCCCTCAAGGGACCGTACCCTGCACACCACAAATACTGTACGTGGTGTCCCAGCCTATGACCTCAGGCTGGCCAGCAGAAGCCAGCTCCATCCCTGCGTAGAGCTGGCAGAGCCTCCCTGGGCCACGGTAGCTCAGAAAGGAGGCTGGCACAGGCTGCCTCTGCTGCAGGCTCCATTTGGAAGAATGGGTGGGCAGGCGGGCACACAGCCACTTCTATTCTCCATACCCTTGCCCAGGACAGGCAGCACGAGTCTTCCAGGAGCTTCTGAGGGTACCACCCCAGTCCCCGGCTCTCAACCTGGCCCAACTGATGCTGATTCTGAAAGAATCCTAATGCTGGGGGCTGGTGGGGAGCTGGAGCAGCTGGACCCCACACGGCCCCAGAGAGGCCATAAATCCAGCCCTCTTATGCTCCCACCTTTGGCAGCACAGGAGGCACAGTGCAGTTCCAGAAGTGACGGCAGGTACACGTTGCCGTGTCACCCCCCACCAATGCATCCTCAGAGCTCCGGAGGGAAATGAAGGACCACGGCCGGCCTCTGAGGGAGACCAGCATCCTCAGAACTCCCTTCCTATTCTTGGTCCAGCCCCTCAAGGTCCGCAGAGACCATCCTGGGCCATAGCTCTGCCTGGCTGTGGCCTCAATACCCGGTCAGTACCCTGGTTGATATAGTCACTTGGCCCCTGCTATCCCCAAGACCCCAGCCTCTTGGACCCCAGGGATCCCCGCCTCTTGGGTCCCAGAGATCCCCAAGTGTGAAGGTGCCAGACACAACTGGGAGGTGCGAGTCCTCTCTCTCTAATCAGTGGGGGGCAACGGCTGCCAAAACAACACCAAGCAAGAACCACAGAGGTCCTGGGGCTAAGGCCCATCCCCCAGCTTTGGTATACTTGGAAGGGGGGCTGGATGGGAAGCAAGCCTGGAGTAGGGAAAGGTCTGTAACCAGGGGGTGAGGGAGAGGGCAGAAGCTCCCCAGCACCCCTGCCTCCAGCCAAGCCAAGGAACTGCCTTGCAGCATCTGGAGCAGGACTGGAGAGACCCAGAGAGCCCTCCACCTCCACGGAGGCGGCAAAAGTGGTCTCGGAGAACAGAGTGGACCAGCCAGGGACAGCCCAGCACCCAGCAACCTTCATCCCTCCAGCAAGCACCCATCAGTCCACCGCCTTCCTGCCTCTCTCTCTCCAGGCCTTAGGGAGGCTGCAGAGCGGGGAGGTTGGGAGGTACCAGCAAGGACCACCCCCATACTGGCCAGGGGTCCAACAGCCTGCAAAGTCAGTTCCTCCCGGTCTGGCCCCCAGGATTCCGCTGGGGCTGGAGTCCGGGGCTGGAGCCCGCAGCTCCCCCCACCAACCCCCGCGTGCCATCTAATCTCCCCCATTGCCTACCTGGGCCTGGGGGTCCCCATCTCGGGTAGGCTGGGCGAGGGACGGCCCCTCAGCTCCTGCGGGTGGCAGGCCGCGGGGCGGGGCAGGCGCGCCGGGCAGCCCCGGGCTCTGCGGAGCAGCCTGTTCCACGACACCCCCGCCCGCTGATGGATGCCGACTGCAGCAGCGGCGGCGGCGGCTCGGCGTGCGCCGGGGTCTGGGCGCTGTGCCCGCAGCCCCGGGCCTGGCGCCCGACGCGCGGCCAGCCCCCGCCCCCGCCCCCGCCCAGCCCGCGCCCAGCCCAGGGGCGGCCTCCGCGCGCCTGCCTGCTCCCTCGGGCCGCCCTGCCCCTGCCTCCGCCTCCTCTCTGCTGGTCTCCCTCTCCCTCTCCCCTTCTCTATCGCTCAGGCTCCCAGGCCACCTCCTCCCCGGGCTGCCACAGCGGCAGTTCCCGGAACAGCGCCGGACCATGCATCAAAAACCAACTGTTCCGCGGCTGCTGCCTCCAGCCCAGCCCAGGCCAGCCTCTGCCCTCCTAGCTGAGCCAACCCCTCTTGGGGGCTCAGCAGGGAGAGAGGGAAGGGGAAGAGAAGGGGGGAGGATCCCTGACTCAGAAGAGGTGACTCAGCCTCAGTGGGCCTTCCAGCCCACCGAGCCGGATACCCTCACCTCCCAGGCAGCACAGCCGGGCAGTCTGTCACCCTGGGACTCAGGGCTTCTCTCCCATCAGGAGGAGGTATGTGCAAATGTCTCCTGGGATCCTGTGTGTCTCTGAGTGTGTGTGTGTGTATACATTTGTCCATATGTGCTTCGGTGACAGTGACTACACATAACAGTGGGGATTGGGCCCGTGTACAAACGTGTTTCTCTTCTGGATATGTGTGAGTACATCCTGGGCCCGCACCGGGCTCCAGGAAGTTGGTGGTCGGGGCCAACGGGCCTAGGGCACCAAGGTCATGGGTCAAACCCAAGCAAAGCCCTGTATCTCCCCTCTAGCAGCACTAATTCAAAAGACTGGTCCCAACCACTGCACTTCCATTTTAGTGGATCAATAGGCCGGGACCTGAAGCAGCAAAGGACTCTGGGAGACAGAGGGCCTGGGTTCCAGTCCAGCTCTGCCACTGGCTCTTGCCAGCACCTTTGGGCAAGTTGCTCTCCTGCTCTGGGCTTCAGTTTGTGAACGATGAAAGAAAGGTTGTACGTGCCTATCTGTAGGAGTCCCAGTTTGTGGGGAAGGCCTCAGAGAAAATGGTGGGTAATCCACAACATGATTCCCAAAGATTTCTACCCATGGGTCTGCATTTGCAGCCCACATAACCCCTATTCCCTAACCATCCCCACCCCCTGGCATCCACATCTATTCTTTCAATTCTTCAAATGATTCCTCAGTGCCTTCTATGTGCCAGCCACAGTTCTAGGCACCACAGAATCCACTGCACTCGAAACCACAGAGGCCCAAAGCTGGGAAGCAGCCCAGATGTGAGCAGAGCCATGCGTCCCCCCATGCTGCCGTCCCCTCACTGGGTTGTGTCGCTGTGTCAAACTCACCAGTATCCATCTCTACTCCCACCTTCCAGGGACAGGTAACTCCTCCCCATTCCTCCCTCCCAAGTGGCTGTTCCATCCTGGTGACCTTACAGCCTAGGACCTACCACCAACCCTTGGGCCTCCACAGAAAGAGCCTACGCCCTCTCCCCGGCACCCCTCAGAGAATCCAAGATAGCAACTGTGTCCCTTCTCCCCACCCCCAAACCAAGCCTTCTCTTTTCCAAGTTAAACACGACAAACTCCTTCACCAGATGTTCCCAAGACACAGCTTCCGGTCCTGTTCCTGTCCCTCTGTCCACTAGGCTCAGGAGTGGGCAGAGAGCAGAAGGAAGCCAGCTCTCCTAATCCCAGAGAACGCGCTGCCCCTCTAGACAGAAGAGGCAAAGATGGACAAATCAGCCCAGGGCCAATTCACAGAAGGACCAGAGTCCTGCTGGGCAGACTTCCTTACAGATTTCCTCTGGTGCCTTTGGTCTTTCTAGTCCCCTGCCTCCCCAATTCAGTTCTTCCCAGGAACTCCCCAGGCCCTCGGGGTATGGCCTTGAGGAAGTCACTTTGCCACTGGGGGGTGCTCTGAGTTCAGTTCACTATACATTTAGTCAAATAAAGGAGTGAAAGCATCAGAAAACTCAGGTGTTACACCAGATGAACTTACTGTTTCATATGCACATCTGCTGAGAGATTCCTGACTGCCTGCCTTTAAGTATTTTTATTCCAAATTGACTCTCAACCTCCTCCGCTCTCTGGCTTTCCCAACCCTGGGCTCCTGTGGCAGGACAGAGCTGCACGGCCAAAGCCTTCCTAGTTCAACTCTCCTTTCCTGGACCCTCCTCCCCTCCCTTCCTTCCCCCAGGCAGGAGCCCTCCCCCTCTTCCCCAGGGGCAGAGCCACTTTCCCACCCCCCTCAGCTGGATGGAGCCTCTCACTTTCCCAGACAAATCCAGGCTACATTCCAAAGACCAAGGCAGGACGTTCCCAGACATCATTCTGGATTTATACCCAAAGGGCCCAATTCACTTCAGGTCAGTGGGACCACACAGAAAAATCGGGCTTCTTCTACTATTGTTATTTCTGTGTCGTCATTATTATTATTATTGACTAACATTTCTATTAGCACTTTCCAGTTTGCAAAGTATTTGCACGTGCAATCTTCACATCTCATAAGAGACACGATCACCCTTCAATTTATAAATAGGCAGGCTGAGTCGCAGAGTGGTGAGTGACTTGTCCAAGGTTACACTTGCACAGTGACACTGGCTCTCTGAACCAGACACTTTCCACTCTGCCCTACAATAACTTTTTCTAGAGATATCTAGTTTGGGGGTAGGGGGTGGGTTGGGGGCACTCTCTGAAGTACACATGGCCCCTACAGGCATCAGGTGAAATCACTACCCCAGTTACTTGGCCGCCTTCATTCCCCAGGCAGGGAAACTGAGGCAGGGGGCCAGCACACAGCTCTAGCTCATGAAAGCCACCGTGGAGAAATGCTAGAAGGAAGAGGAGTACTCCCAATGAACAGGGGCTCTTCAGTTCCCTTAGTGCTGAATTCTGCTTCCAGCCCCAGCTCTAGCACTTCTTTCTGTGTTACTTGACCTCTCTGAGCCTCACCTGTAAAATGGGAAGAATTCTTCCTGCCCCACTTCTGTTACTGGGTTGCTGTGATGGGATGTCAGCAAGTGCTGGCAGAAGAGAAGGGACAGGACCCTTCATCCCCTCTCTGGTCTGCCTCTAAGGTAGGAGAAATTCTCTCCTCTTACATTTTAACTGCAGGGAACTTGGTGCAAAAGTGCCCAGGATATAGGAAAGCCAGAAAAAGGATGGAAATGATTCACTCTGTTGGCCGGGAAGGCAAAGGACATAGTGTGAGCCACAGCCCCCCAAGGCCACCAGTGTGGCAGAGACTAAACCAAACACTTCAGGCAACGCCCCTCCCACCCCCACCCCCTTATATCTTTTGAATGAGAAAACCAAGGTCCTAAACAAAGCAGACACTTGTCAAAGTCACCCCATGTAGTCAGTGGTCTCTGACTCCCAGCTACCAGGGGCCCCTTGATTCCTGGGTGGGCAGAGAGGATAACAGCACTCCTAGCCCAAGGATTTAATCTTTCATTCGGAAAACAGTTGATATTCACACTGAACTTGGGCCTTGGGGGAGGGGCGAGGACTTGGGTAGCCTCTGCCCTTGAATTCACAATCAGTGGGAAACATGGCCCATAAACCAGTATATGGGAGACCACTGTTAAGAGGAATCGCCATCATTTTCTGAGCACTTACTCCGTGTCCGGCATCAGACATACATTCCTTTGCTTAATCCTTACAGAATTCTCCAGCATCGAAATGATTAACTCCTTTCACAGTGGAAGTAATGGAGACTCGAAGGGGTTCATGAATTCCCAAAGTTCGCCCAGCTAATAAATGGCAGGGCCAGGTCTGTCTGAGGCCAAGCCCTGAGCTTCCATCCTTATGCTGTTCTCCCTGCCTCTGGGACTGTGGCGACCCTGATGGTCACCACTAGCCACGGGTGGCAACTGAGCACTTGAAAAATGGCACCTGAAAAGGGAGATGTGCCGTAAGTGTAAAATTCTCATAGATTTTGAAGATTCAATTAAAGAAATGTAATATAGCTCATTAATAACTTTTTATTGAAATGATAACATTTCGGATGTACTGGGTTAAAATAAATCATTAGAATAATTTCATCTGGTTCTTTTTGCTTTTTTTTAATGTGGCTACGAGAACATTTCTTAATTACATATGTGGCTCACGTGCGTAGCTCACATTATATTTCTTTTGGTCAGCACATGTTTAGATACTCTGAAGTCCTAACCAGCCCCTAGGGCTCAGAAAAGGCTTCCTGGAGGGGGGAACGCATAAACTGAGCTAGGATAAAGGCAAGATCAGGAGAAGAGGGTATTCCAGGGCAAAAGATCCACGGGGCGTCTGGTTTTGGCCCCAGTGGGCTGCAGGGCCTGGGTGGGCTGAGCTGAAGCCCCAGGCAGCTCAAAGCTGGGCCATCCTCCGGAGGAAGCTACCAGAGCCAAACTTTCCAGAGCAGCGTGACCCACAAGCCTGGGAAGTTCTGCCAGGCAAGGCTGTTCTCACCAGTCCTTGACTCTGGAAGGCACTACAAGGCAGCTATGTCTAGGTGGAGGGAGGGGGCAGGGTGGACAGGTGGTAACACCCACCTGGCAGGGACCTCTCCCCTAAGCTGCCTCCTTCCGTCTCCTCCAGGAAGCCTCCCAGAGCACTGCAGTCCCCAGGGATCTTCCAGCCCAGACCGTGGGAACCATATGTTCCTGCATTAGGTCATATTGTAGCGGGGAATGATGACGGAGCTGCACAGTGGGTCACACGGGACAAAGCACTTTTCCACACCTAGTATTGTGGTGGTGGAGAGCCAGAGGGCAACAGTTACCTCTGGGGAGGGGGCTACAGGCAAGGATGGGGGAGGTTCATTCATCAGTACAGGAGCTGCATGACCTTGGACAGGGCATTAACCTCTCTGAGCCTCAGTTCCCGAATCTCCAGGAGCTAGTCCTGCTCTGCTTCCTCAGTGGAAGAACCTTCAGGGATAAAGCAAACACCTCAGCCTGACTCTCCGGACTGTTCACAGCCTGGTCTTACCTGGCTCTTCAGCCTCATGACCTCAGGCTCTGTGTGGGTAGCTCTGTCAAACTGGAAGGTTCTGGGCCTCCAAGGGCACAACATCTGCCTCTCTGCTTTTGCACATGTTCTTTTCTCTGCCTGGGAGATCCTCTTTCCAGAGGCCAGGGGGGCAAGCCAGAGTCAGGAGTTCACCAGGATGCCAGGACATTCCTAAGGCTGAGTTCTCCTGACTCTGACTCCACCTCTGCTACTCTGCTCAATGGATCCCCACGCTCTGGCTGCCCCTGGGAAATCAGCCCTCCCCTAGGAGATCTGGGAGCCATACTCGTGGGGCCTTGAACACGAAAGATCTGGCCACTTTCCCCCTGAATACAGATGTCCACACAGCCACCCAGCCGGAGCCTGGAGTATCAGCTGAGATTTGCATCATCACAGCATCACAGATTCCGTGCAGTCAGAAGAGACCTTAGAGAGCATCATACAGAGGCTGGGAGCTGTGAGAGACAATGGGAAAAAAAGCTCTGCGGGTACGTCTGTGGCCCGTGTGTCAGAAGATGCTGCAGCAACAGCATTAATCAATATCGTCACAGAGAGCACTTGAGACCACATTACGTGCTGGCGCTGTGCCGAGCAATTTGCATACATTTTTGGTTTTTAATTTCGTACTGCTCTATAAGGCAGAGATGACATATTCCACCTTGATTTTACAGGGAAGTAAACTGAAGCCCAGAACAGTTAAGTCACTAGTCTAATTACATACTGCTAGTGGGTAAGGGGGCCAGGATTCAGTCCCAGACATGCCTGACTATAGAGCCTGGGTTTTCCACCATTAATCCTGGATCGTTTGCTTTCTTAACACACATTTACTGTGGAGATGCTGACTGTGTTTTAGTTCTTGTCTGGGGGTAGTTACACAAGTTATGTGTAAACTTATGATCGTGTACTTTTCCGCATTTATATAACTTCAATAAATTTTATTTTTTTTAAATGCTTTTGTCCCAGAGATGAATCCATGCTAGAGATTTTTGGGGTGTAACGTATTCTTAGTATTAGAGTCTGAAGCCAGAAAACTGTTTATTTTCTCTTTTCAATCATCTTTTCATGTCCACAGAGACTGATCTAAAGAACTCATAACCCACTCCCCACCCCCACCCGCCGCAAGCCAGACGCAGCAAAATTTCACCTGCTATCTGTCCATTGTTCAGATCACAAACATTTTCTTACAGTTGCATTCCCAGCCCCGGTGCCGCCCAGCCAAAACACCATTTCCAGAAGCTGCCACCTTGTCCTCATTGAGCCATCTGTGGAGACCAGACGGCTAGCCCAGCCGCTGCCTCACCGGGTAAATCCCAGCTTCATGAGGCGGGCCAGGCAGCAGCATCTGGACGGTCCCCTCTCCTCGTACCAGGCCAGGCTCGGCCGAGAAGCCGCCTATGTGTGTAAACACAGCCTTCTGCTTGGGCAGCTCCTGCTGGACTCGCCTCGCCAACTGGGCCCTCTGTGGCTTTTATCTTTCTGCCCAAAAATAACCATTGGCTTCGATGGTGCTCTGGGCATGAATCGGACGACTCTCATGAGAGCCTGTGGCAGCTTGAGAACAGGAAGGGCATGTTCTCCATCTCTGTTTCCCCAATGCACCAGGGCAAAGGATGGTGGGATTTAGTGAGCTCCTTTGTGTGCCTGGAAGGACCTGTGCTCCCGAGCAAGGGCTCACTGGGAAACAGTCACAGTCTCCGAAAGCTCACTGTTTAGGGAAAGAAATATAACACCCACACCAGCCAACGGCCACAGAAGGCAAAAAGTACTAGAGGTTGTAAGAAAAGGATAAAGCGCTTTGGGAGTTCAGAGGAGAAAAAGATTAGAGGGAAGCAGATGTCACAGAAAGTTCCAAGGCAGAGGTAGCATTTGAGTTGAGCATCAAAGACAGGGCAAAGGACAGTCTAGACAGAGGAGATCGCATCAAACAAGGGCTGCGAGGCGCAGGAAAGACTCAGGAAATACCTCGAATGGCCCGGAGCCTGGGCTGAGGCTGAGGCTGGGGCTGGAATGGCATATGGTGCCCATGAGAGCTTCGGCTAGCATACCAAGCGGTTCCCTGCACTGTCTAGCAACTGGCTGCACGGGACTATTTCAAGTTTAATTTAAATTGAGAAAAGGTAAAATTCACAGCCACATGTGGTTAATAGACGTGCAGGTAGATAACTTTTCCTTCCCTACAGACACTTCTACTGGACAGCACCGGTACACACGGCAGAGAATCCAGAAGGCACTGAGCCGAGGCGTGACATGATCAGAGCTGGGCTGTAGGAAGATTAGTTTGTCCCCAGTGAGGAGTAGGTGGCAGGAGGGTGGGTGAGGCCTGCACCCAGGGGGAACACTGCAAAGATACAGGCAAAATCAACCACCACCTCTCTTCCCTCTGTTCACTCTTCCTATGGATAAGCAGGAAAGCAGAGGGTCATGGTTCCACCAGTGGGCTCCCTGGTCCAGCAGCGTCACCTGGGATGTCCTTAGTGCGCAAGTCCTCGGGCCCCACCCCAGACCCGCTGAATCAGAAACTGGGGGTTCAGAGTAGCCGCTTGTGCTTCCGTCAGCCCTCTCATGACTCTGAGGCACACTCCAGTGTGAGATGGCCAGTACAGAGTTTAATTTAAGGTCACCAGGACTTCATGTCGCAGCTCAGCCATTTACTAGCTGTGCTTAATCTCGTCGTGCCTCAGTTTCCTTATAAAGCCCTATGTGGCTGTTACAAAGATTAAAGGAGTTAATACATGCACATTTCTTAGAATTGAGTGCCTGGCACACAGGAAGTGCTCAATGAATGTTAGCTATCATTTTTAACCCTTATGTGTCACTTTATCTAAACTCCTATGGTACCAAGTTGAATTCCAGCGACATACAGTGGACCAGCATCTGTCTCTTATCATTAGCTGTGCCCTCCTGCTTGTCCATCATATAATTGGCTTGGCCCACTCCCCCATAGCACCATTTACTTTTCTCTAGGCCCAGTGTCAGAAGGGGCAGGGGCACTTCCTGTGTCAAGGGGGCATTTCTGCCAGGGGAGAATAGCAAGGCACAAGAGGTGGATTTAATGTCTTGAGCTAACATGCCCTCTCAGGGAGTGAGTCAGGAGATGTCCCATCAGTCTTGGGAACATGCCCCAAGACCACCTGGGAACAGGAATGTCTGCAGGTGAGTGCTCAGCTGCTCACTGCCATTGAAAGCCTGAAGCGTCTTCAGTCAGATCCATGCCAGCCAAGAGGGCATGGGAAACAGTATCTGGAGTTCTGCCTCCTGCAGGTAGCTGGATCCTGATTCAGGGAACCAGCCAGGGGTGGACGGTGTCAAGACACCTGGAGTTTGATTTTGGCTGTGAGATCGCAGGCAGACATTTTCCTCTCTGGATTTGATTTCCTCACCTATAATGTGAGGGGGTTGGACGAGTATGGTTCTTAACCTTTTATGGGTCATTGTTTCCTTTGAAAATACAATGAACACCACAGAGCTTCTCCCTGGAAAAATGCACATGGGCACACAGTTCATACATACACATACACAAGACCTCACTATAATTTCAGGCACCAAGAGACATCGCGAAGCCCATGCAGATGTCACCCCCTGGGGCCATGGACACTTGGTTAAGACGCCTTCGCTGGATGGTTTCTAACCATCCATGATAAGAAGTCAACTGTATTTGCGTCTAATTTAAAGGATCCCTAAGGATGAGATTTGAAATGGGCTGCCCTAGGATTCAATTGTTCATCAGCTAGATGCTATGCACCCCTCCCAGGGCCTGCCCCCACCCTGTCATATTGCTTCTCCAGTCTCCCTCCCCTTCCGGATCTCCCCCTGCTCAGCAGTGAGTTGAGCACATAGTCCTGAAAGATACTCCTGCCCCCACCAGCTGTCTCTGCCGCTTCCCAAAGAGTAGACAGATTGTCCCCAGCTGACAGAGGGCAGAAGAAGAGGGGCCCGGCCTGCCTCTCATTTCCGCACTCCATATCCCTGATCCAGATGCCAACCCAAAGAGAGACTCCCGGATGGCACCCGTCACCCCCGACACACACACACGCACACACACGCACACACGCGTGCGCACTTGGCCCCCCTCACTTAGCCACAGCCAAGGGACTGTGCCTCCAGATACTTGGTGATGCGGTCACTCAGAAGAGGCAAGAGGTATTTTCAGAGGCTGAGTGACAGGATGGGTGCGAGCTGCTCCACTCTGTCAGAGCTACTGCTGCCACCACCAGCTCTGATGAATCACTACCCACTGTGTGAATGCACACGTCTGTGGGCTGGTCAGGGGCGCTGCGCCGGCTTCAAGAATGAATGCCTTAGACTGGGGACTATGCTGAGCACACCAGGCTGGGCCCAGGATCACACCAGGGCGAGACAGCAAGACCACCCTGCCTGAGCCAGCGCAGCCTACCAGACCAACAGCTCAGCCCACCAGCACATCCTCCCCTGACGAGTACAAGCCAGACTAGCACAGCCCATGCCGGGTAAGCCCCTCCACCAGGCCGCCCAGGGGCCCCTCTCTACAAAAGTCCCTTTAGAGTGGCTATCATTACCTCTCTCCCATCCCCACTCCACGTGAGTGAGCCTCCTACCCCCCCCCACTCCGCCAGTAATCAAGGCAATGAGAACACAGTAAATCGGACAGGCTTGGACGGAGTCAATGCAGTGATCAACTGGTCTCATCTTTCTAGAGGGCACTTTGGAAAAGTGCAGGATAAGTCTTAAAAGTGTGCACTCCTTTTAACCCAGAAATTCCTCTTCTACTAATTTTTCCTGCAGAAATAATGGATATACACAAAGATACAGCTATAAGCTATACACAGAGCGATAGCTATACGAACATTTGCCTGTGGTATACAAGAGTTTGTCTTGTACATCAGAGTGAAGTGGAACTAATATAAATGTCCAAAAATAGTGGCCACATTATAGTCAAGCATACATATCCTGATATACTACACAACTGTTAAAATATAATGTCATGGCTTTATATGCTTCTATGTAATAATGTTCATAACAAACTGAGTGAAAAAAGCAGGTACAAAATGCTATAAAATATGTGCTGTGTTTCCCCAAAAATAAGACCTAGCCGGACCATCAGCTCTAATGCGTCTTTTGGAGCAAAAATTAATATAAGACCTGGTCTTTTTAATAGAATATAAGACCCAGTCTTATTTTAATATAAGACCCGGTCTTATTTTAATATAAGAAACAGTCTTATATAATATAAGACCCAGTCTTATTTTAATATAATATAAGACCTAGTCTTATATAAGACCCGGTCTTATTTTAACATAAGACCGGGTCTTATAATATGATATTATATAACATAAGACCCGGTTTTATATTATTTTTTTGCTCCAAAACACACAGTAGAGCTGATGGTCCAGCTAGGTCTTATTTTTGGGGAAACATGGTATATGTGTGAACATACACAGAAAAAACTAATCTGGAAGGAAATACGTGTATACCCCCAAAAATGTTCCCAGTGGTTGTTCTGGGATAGTGGAATTATTTCTTTTGTGCTTCTTTGGGTTTTGTTTTGTTTCACTGCTTATTTTCTGGCGTGTGTGTGTGTGTGTACATATATTATTTATACAAGAAAAACAACAAGCAAGGCCCATTACCCTCGTCTCACAGCTTCTGGCCTGAATCATTCAAAGCCCTTCCTGGCATCTCATTAGAGACCTCACCCCTTCAGCCACCACTCTTATCAAGTCTCCCTCTGGCTTTGAACTTTGCTGGCCTTCTCAGTTGCCCCCTGCAGTTTCACTAATTGGGGGCCCCACTGCCAATGCCCACAGCCCTCTGACACAGGCCTCCACAGTGGAAGTCCCACCTCCAGGGCTCCGTGTCCATGAGCCTCATCCTGACGGAGAGAGTCCAATCCTCCCATGTTACAGTAAGGGAAATAATTATTACAATAAAGATAAGAGTGGTAGTAAATCTTCAGATTTATACTTTGTCTTCCCTTTTCTAGAGAACTTTAAATACACATTTCACTTCACCTTCGCAATGGCCTGTGAGACAGGCATTCTTACACCCATTGTATAGATGGGGAAACTAAGACCCAGAAAGTGCAATAGCACAACACTTGCAAAAGTTTACACAGTGAGTTAGGATTCGAACACAGATCTTACTTTGGCATATAAGGAGTTAAAGGGAAGAAACTCACACTGGAGCCATATTCTACAGAGCCCTTCCTCCCAGAGGAGCTCACAGTTGCTACACCACCATCCCCTGCCCAAAACCCCACAAAAGCCCATCTAGGCCCACATGCTCTCCACACTAGCCCATCATTCCCTCCCAGCTCTGGCAGTGGGTCCTTGCTGCCTCCTGGGGTCTCCTAGCAACAAGACATCCTACAGTGCCACTCTCTCTACCTCTGGGCTCTTCCAGCTGAGGCCTGTCTCATGGAGGGAGGATGCAGCCAGTAGGTTCCTCTCATGGGGGTTATAGCACCCACATGGAGGGGGGAAGGGAGGAGTGGAGACGGAATCAGCCTGCATGGCCCCACTCTGGGCCTGCTTCCAGCTCTACATTTGGGGCACTGGCTTTGGCTGCACTGTCCTTTTCTTGAGCTTCTGACTATCTGCTGACTGGGACAAAAAAAGAAGCTGAATCCTAGGGCTTGAATGGTAGTCATTTCCAATTTACTTTTATACTTTTGAAATACATGGAATCTTCCCAACAGAATATTAATATTAAAAACAGCAATAATAAAAGTACCAGCAACAAAAAAGCTACTTTATCTTTATTCAATGCTCACAACCACCCCCCTGAAAAGTAAGAGTTAGTACCCCATTTTACAGATGAGAAAACTGAGATGTAACTTGCCTAAAGACACCTAGCTAATGAATAGCAGCACAAGGATTTGAACAAGTGCATCTGACACCAAAGTATACGCTCTGACCACTGGACCACAGTGCATGTCTTAGAAATCATCTGATCCTACCCCCTGACCACACAGATGGGGAAACTGATACCCAGAGAAGAGAAAGGATTTGTAATTAACCAGCATGTGTTTATTTCCTGAGCAACTACTATGTGTGATGCACTGAGCTAGTTCTGTCAACGATAAAATGTTTCTACTTCCGTGCTATTGGATAGATGGGCGATGAGGACAGATTGATAATTTCAAAACTGAGCAATGGGTTCATGGAAGTTCATTATACGAGTCTCTACTTTTCTGTATGTTTGAAATTTTCCATAATAAGAAAGGTTAAAGAAAAAAGGACAACAGAAAGATGGCTGATGAATATGTAAATTTTAAGTCTGGCTTGAATTTAGAGAATCAGTAAAGCCACCCAAACTTAGGGTGATAGTTCTGATAGTTCTTAGGGTGAAGGTCAGAAAAACTTGTTCTGATAGTTTTGAAGGTCAGAAAAAGGCAAGTGTACTGGAAACCACTTAGCAGCCTCTCTTTCTCCATCTTTCTATCAAATTTCTGCCTCTGTGTTGTTGCTGGGAAACCCGAGAGCCAGGAGAACCCCAGTCTGGCTGGCTAGGCCCTCATCTTTCCCACATGGCCCCTCTGACGGGGAGCTGATCTATTAGGTGGGCTCTCTGTGGATCCACCAGCCACGTAACAACAGAATGACATCCCATCAGCTGCTGGAAGAGATGCAGCTATAGATCCAGAGAACTCCGATTAGAAAGCAAATTCTAGAACTCTGTCGGTAGGTTTCCAACTCACAAAAACTTCTAGCAGTCAGAGGGCCTTTACTCGGTTCTCAAAGTTCCCAGAGAGGGAAAACACGGTTTTCCGAGACAGCGAACACACACAAGGCAGGAGAAAGGAGGGCAATGCCAGCATGAATGAGAGGGAAACAACACAACAGAGGCAGAAAATCTGACAGACGGTTGGAGAAAGAGAAGCCACTGGGAGGCAGTACAGCGTGATGGGCAAGGAGTCTGGCAGCAGGTCAGAGCTCTAATCGCTGCTGCAACGCTGCCGAGATGGGGAACTTGGAGCAAGTAACTTCCACCTCTTTGAGCCTTTATTTCCTCAGATACAAATTGGGGATAATTCTACCTCCCATATAGAGTGGATGAAGATATTGAATGAGTCAGTATATGGCAAGTGTTTAACCCAGTTTCTGGAACACTGTAAGCACACAATAGATGGTGGCTTAAAAAAGTGCTGACTATATGACCCAGCAGTTCCACTTCTGGGAATACACCCAAAAGAATTGAAAGCAGGGACTTGAAAAGATATTTGCACGTCTGTGTTCATAGAATTGTTCACAATAGCCAAGAAGTGGAAGCAACACAGTGTCCGGTGACAGACGAATGGACA
The DNA here is from genome assembly GCF_036562045.2 of Rhinolophus sinicus. Lineage (NCBI taxonomy): Eukaryota > Metazoa > Chordata > Mammalia > Chiroptera > Rhinolophidae > Rhinolophus > Rhinolophus sinicus. The sequence goes on from NC_133762.1 coordinate 35,764,592, forward strand.
AACAAAATGTGGTCTATACATACAATGGAATATTATTCGACCTTAAAAAGAAAGGAAATTCTGACACATGCTCCAACATGGATGAACCTTGAGGACATTATACTAAATGAAATAAGCCAAGCACAGAAGGACAAATACTATGATTCCACTCATATGAGGTACTTAGATTAGTCAAATTCTTGGTTCGGAAAGCAGGAGCTGGGGGGAGAGAGCAATGGAGAATTACTGTTTAATGGGTGTAGAGTTTCAGTTTTGCATGACAAAAAAGTTCTGGAGATGGAGGAGGTGATGGTAATACAATGTGAATATACTGAACTGAACTGTACACTTACAAATGGTGAGGATGGTAAATTTTATGTTATGTGTATTTTCACCACAATAAAAAAAATTGTTAATTAAAAAAAGTGTCAGAAAACCAGAAAAAGAATAAAAGACTAAGAGATGAAGCTGGAGAAACAGGAAGAACTGAAAAAGTGAGACCATAGTAAGGTGGAAATGGAGTGAGTGACCTGAAGGAGAGACACATACTTCGCATGTACATCTTTTCTAAGCCACCAGGTACAGGTGGAGGCAATTTTCAGCAGGGGTTTGCATTTCCTGCCCTCTACCCTCAATTCTACCTCCACTGCCGGGCTGTTCTGCAAATCACAGGCCTGTGGGAGAATCTGGCCTCACTGTTCTTCGCCTTCCTGGAATCCTCAGGGAAACGGAGAAGGATCAAAGCCCTGAAGGCATTTAAAGTAATCCTAAGCGGCTGGTATTACTGTACCCATTTTGTGGAAAAAGAAAGGAAAATTCAGAGAGATAAAGTAACTTGCCAGAGGAAGCAGATGGTAAGTAGAGAGTAGGGATTCAAACACCAGCTGACTCCCAACCTCATGCTTATTTCTTCAGCTCATGGATATCAGTACCTGAGGCCACGCTGTGGGCTCTGGAGTCAGAATCCCAAATCCCACTCTGTCCCTCACTAGCTGTGTGATTTGGAGAAAATTACCTAACCTTCTGAGTATCAGTTTCCTCAGCTGTAAAGCGGGATGAGCATAGCACCTCCCTCAAGGGAACTGAAGAGAACTAAAGGCAATATTGCCAGGAAGGCGCGTTGCATATAGTGATGCCAGAAAGAAAAAGTAGCTGTTATTATTCACTATGCTTAGGCCTCTAGGTACCCCCCGCCCCACAGGCCTCACAGGCCCCACAGACAGACTTGCAGCCATTGCTTGTCCCTGGCCCTGGCTGTGGAGCAAGACAGAACCCAGGCCCAACCCAAGAGAGCGAAGAGCCTAGGCTGGGCAATAATCTTGCAGGAGCAGCAGGAACATCCTGGAAATGACCTCGTCCACCCTCTGTTCTTGACTCCATGGCCTGGGAAGGTTGTTCTGCAGACGCTCAGTGGGACGCAGACTAAGCAATCTGTTCTCATGGAGGTGAGCCTAATAGAAACAACCAGGGCTACCAACTCACCTACCCACTGGCCTCCACCATGGCTGGGACCCCTACCACACAGCATCTTCTGGGACCAGGTGATTCATGACCGCAGAGTATCCACACCAGGAAGGTCTTGGGAGACCATCTAATTCCACCTTCCTAATACAGATGGAAACACTGAGGCCTGGAGATAAGGTCACACTGCGAGCCAGTAGCAAAGCTAGAAAGCACCCCTGGGCCACCCAACTCCCTGGTCTGCTGGAGTTTCCAATTTAGTTTATTACCCTTATTTGCTGTATCAAGTTTAAGTTCCTATATTCAAATTTCAAGAGGCTTTGTCACCCCTACAAGCCTAACTCTGGGAGGCTGGCTTTATGGAAAAGGCAAGAACTCTGGGGACAGACAGGCCCGGGTTACTACTTTCTAACTCTGTCATTCCTGGTGGGCAAGTCACTTTACCAATCACTGCTTCAACTTCCTCTTCTGTGAAGTCCGCCTCAGAGAATCATTTGAATATAGAATGAGAAAAATATAAAGGAGGTAGTACAACGCTTGCTATGGAGTAAGCATGCAATAAATGACGTCTATTGTTAACACTATTACCTTTAATGCTATGATTAGAGTATGCTGCCAGTCGGTAGCAAGAAGTTACCTCAGTCTCAGAGTTTTAGTTCTCTCCCTTCCTGTCATGGGATCGCAAGTGTTAAGGCTGGCGAGGGCCCCATTTTACAGATGACATCATTGAGACCCAGAGAGAAATGACTTGCTCAAGGAGCAAGTTAACAAGAGAGTTGAACTAGAACCCAGATCTCTTGACTCTTACTCAATTCCCAAAGTACGATCTCTTACTGTCCAGGCAGCTGTGTTCTGTACCTAAATTTGAAGGAGAGGGAGGATGGTCTTTCAGACCCCAAATACCAGGTGTCGCTGGCCTCAGCCAGAATGGAACCGCAGCAACCTTGCTGTCATGGCAGGCCAAAGCCAGAAGCCAGGCGGGCTCCATGCTGGCAGAGAAGGCCAACTGGGCCAGCAGCCAAAGTGGGGCCATAGGCACAGCTTGGGGCTCTCTCACCAGCTACATAATAAAGTAATTATGGGATTAGGGATAAAATTAGTCACTTGTGTAATTATTTTGCTTAGAATAAGAACAGAAAAGGCCTTTTTAAAGAGTTGCTCCTTGGCCCCTCCCAGGAGTGTTGCTGCAGAGACGCAGATGAGTGAACACACACATAAACACATATACACGCGGCAGTGATGGCAGTGGATGAGCTGGGCTGCTTGGTTTCCTGTGGCAGTGCCTCACCTACCAGTCCTAACCCTGAAGGCATTTGTCTCATGGGACACTTCTGTCACACTGTCACAGGGTATACTGCCTCCCCTCAGGGCCCTTCATCGTGGAGAATCTGGTGGCACAGTCTCATGGCCCTTACTAGACCTGGGTTCCCCTGGCCCTTCCTCCACTGCTGGTATAATTCCAGCAGTACCTGGGAGTCTACTGATCCAGAAAGACCCCTGGAGCTGGCCACTGCGGTAGACAGCATAACCACCCCCTCCCCAATAATGTCCGTGTCCTAATCCCTAAAACCCGTGAAATATGTTACCTTGCATGACACAAGGGACTGTCCATATGTGATTAGATTAAGAATTTTGAGGTGGGGAGCTTACCCTGGATTACCCAAGTGGGCCCAATGTAATCAGTCACAAGGTCCCTCTAAGTGAAAGAGGAAAACAGGGAACTAAGAGTCAGAGAAGGAAGTGTGATGATGGAAGCAGAGGTTGGAGTGATGCCACTGCTGGAAGGGGACCACGAAGAAAGTAATGTAGGCAGCCTCTAGAAGCTGGAACAGGTAAGTTACACATTCTCCCCTGGAGCCTCTAGAAGGAACACAGGTCTGTCAACTCCTTGGTTTTAGCCCCATAAGGCCCACTTCCAAACTTCTGACCCCCAGAAGGTAATAAATTTGGGGTTTTTTAAGCCAGTACGTGTGTGGTAATTTGTTACACCAACAATAGGAAACTAAATAACCACTTAAGGAGGGATATTTGGAGCCCACCTTTCCTACCAGGATTAAAGCCCTGAATGAAACTCTCTCAAGGGCCAGAATGTATCCTAAATGCATCTCTAGGGTACCCAAACTCTAACCCAGAGAGACACCTTTGGGGGAAACAGCACAACAGGAAAAGGGGGTGGCTCTGGGAGGAAAGGAAGAGGCCCCACCTTACAGCTCCACCCCAGGGACTCAGGCCCTCTACCAAATTCTCCAGCAGAAGGACAACAGCCCCCATAAACCATCCATCCCCAGGGGTAGGCTGGCAGCAGGGAAGGAGACCATCCGGAAGGCAAGAAGCCTGGATTCTGGCCTCAGCTCGGCCTGAGTCATTAGGCGCTTCCTGTCTCTGGGCCTCGCCACTGTCATCATGGCTCAGCATCTATCTAGTGCCAGGTTGTGTGCTTCCACGCTTTATATGGATGATACAGCCTCATGACGACCCTGGGGGACAGTCGCTCACATCATGCCCATTTGACTACAGAGGATACAGACACAGCGGGGGGAGAGAGGAGCCTAGTGTGAACCGAGGCGGCATCACTCCACAGCCCTACCCTGCTCCCCCTCATCTTAGAGCGAAAGGGGGGCTAGATAGAGGATGGTCTGAGGAACAGGCTGTTGGGACCTGAGAGGAATCAAAACCAGGTCCTGCCCCTTCGCCAAAAACGCTGGGGCTTTAAAGCAGCACAGCAGTCTGGCAAGATGTCCCAAGCACTGAAAAGGCACCTGCAGCCTTTGACCCAGAATTCCCCTCTTGGACCCCTCCCTGAGAGACATCACCTGAAATACAGAAAAAGCACGTTATGCAATGTTCAGCTTTGCAAACACCGCAAACAGCCTGAATGTCCATGGACAGGAAAAGGGGTGGGGGATCGTGTATTTGATGGAATCCTCTGTAATGACAGAGAAGGCAGCTTTACACACACTGTTAAGGGGAAAACGCAGGACAGCCCTGAAAATGAACTGCAGAGGGCTATGGCCTTGTGAGAAAAGAGCAAAGGAACAAAAGTGGAAGGAAGCACGCCAACCCCCCACAATTCTCAGAAGTCATATTTTTCCTCCTCCTGTTTTCCAAAACCTCTGTACTACGTTATTGCTTTCATAATTTACAAAACCCACAGTATTATTAAAAAAACAACAATAACTGCAATGGAGCCCTGAGGAACCCCACACACTGAGCAATCAAGGAGAGAAGGGAGAACTGGCGAATGAGAGCCGGCCAGAGAGATTGTGGGAGAGATGGAAAGAAGGGTATTGTGTCGTAGAGACCAAGGAAAGAGACGGACCTGGGGATCCCCGGGGTCAGTGTGACCTGGGAGGCGCTGGTGACCCAACTCTTGGCCCTGTGCCCCCAACCGCATTCACAAGGCAAGCCAGGCACCAAGAAGGCTGTAATGATCGACTGCCACAGATGCCCCCCTGAGGAACATCCCCACCATGACCAATGTCCCCAGGACCGGCATTTCCAATGCAAACCAGGCACCCAGGAGAAGGAATGACACATCACCCCCATGACCATCCACTCCCATCCCAGCCTAAGCAACGCAGAGGCAGCCTCCCAGAGAAGGGTTTGGTCAGGATTTTCTCGTGTCTTCAAGACAAGGCTCTCCTGGTCCATGGCCACTCACCAGTTCTACCACCTGTGTTTCCACGGGGACATGCACATGTATGTGCATGCGTGCACACACATACACACACACACACCTCTTGGGCCCTTCCTCAGCCTCATTAACACATGTCCCTCAGACTGTGTGCCTCTTTGATGTAAGCAGAGCCACAAGTATGCCCAGAGTCACATCCCCCACCCACACCCCCAGCCTGCTTTCATCTCCTGAATATCCCTGTCCTCCTGCTCTCCATCCTCCTCATCACAGACCCCAGACAAACCTGAGCACAGGAGGGAAGGGCCCCCAGCAGTTCGTGTTTGACTTCACTGTCCCATGCCTGCCTCCCACCACACCGAGAGCAGGCAGTGGCCACGTCCGGGCCAGCCCAGAGGTGGAGGGAGGCTGGGTCACAGAGTTAAAAGCTCTACCAGGTTCTGAAGGTCAATGCCCTAAGAAGCCACCTCTGACACTTGATCTAGTGAGTCAACAAGAAGCAGGCCCAAGTCACCACCAGATGTCCCCCAGATGTCAGCCTAGCAGATGACATCGCTTGCTTCAGTCTACAGCCCAATGTAGGGCCATCCCTCCGATCAGCCTGTGGTAATCGGTGTGGTGGGGCCAAGTGAAGGCCAGTACCAATTAGGCCACCCCCTTTCCTGCCAGTGAGCTCAGCCTCATTACTTTGCCCCATTTTCAGCTCATCTGAAAAATCTTCATTTGAGGTCCCTGGAGGATCTTAAAAGTGTTATTTAAACATTAACTCTGACACATGCTTCCCCCACTCAGACATTACCCACCCAAGCCCACATTTTGCTCTCTGCTCTGTGGCACTGCCAAGAATGAGAAGTATCTCCAGTCTGCCCCATGGCACCACAGGTCAAACGCTTCTCAATCAGGCATTTTTTAGGGGAGAGATCGGGGAAGTGGAGTTGGTTCCTCCTGTATGGCAAACGTCTCATCTTGTTCGACTTTTGCAACAACACTGACGTGGCATTTGAATTCCTGGGTCACAGATGCAGAAACTGAAGGTGAGCAGCATTTCCAAGGTCACCTCGCCAGCATGTGGCCGAGTCGGGGCTGGAACCCAGGTCTGCTGAGCTCCAGGGCTCACCCACCCCACCCTGCCCAGCAAATTTTGTTCTGCATGTTGCCCAACCCCGCCCTGAGCAGAGATGGGGCATCCATCATTCTCTGTCCTTGGCTTATTACCCTGAGCCTGGGTCCAGGGGGAAGGGCTGAGACAAGAGAGGCTGCAGGATTTGGGGCTTCTAGGGGAGGCTTCAGAGAACACACTGTTCCTAGGGACAAAAGAAAACAATGCTAAGATCTGGTGCAACTCCCTAGTCTGTCCTGTATCTTACAGGGGCGCCTACAACAGGGAACATGGTCAGAGCCCAGCAAGCGGTCAGATGGGAGGACGGGAAGTCAAAAGGGAGAGGCCGGGGACTGCACAGTCAGGGAAATCAGAGCTGGAAGGACCAGAG